>NW_027397076.1:14125493-14557928 GCF_003265705.2 Callorhinus ursinus
GGGGGATGGGTTAGCCTGGTGATGGGTATTAAAGAGGGCACGTTCTGCATGGAGCACTGGGTGTTGTACACAAACAATGAATCATGGAACACTACATCAAAAACTAATGATGTATGGTGATTAACATAACAACAAAAAATTATTAAAAAAAAAAGAATGACCACTGCATGCACTGTGTTTTGAACATGAACTTTAACACTCCTGGGCTTTGTTTTGGGTTTCTCTCTCCATTCAGACGGAACAGCTGGAAGATGGTTCAATATCGATTTATTTGCTTTTTCGATTTAGATTGTTTCTTTTTCCCTATCTCCAGGGTACTATTCAAAAATGTTCTTAAGCAGCACACTGGAGGAACATGAGAGGTGGGGATGGAGGGAGGGGAGAGCTAAGAGACGAAGGGGTTAGTTGAGGAAGGGAAGGAAGCAAGGCTAGTGATTTTCTTGGGTTGGCTATTGATCTGACCCCTTATTTTCCGAGTGCTGTTGCATTTCCCCCAAGTCAGGCCTGTCCTCCCTGCCCATCCTCCAACCCACTGGGCTGTGCAAAGAGAAGTGTATGAAAGAAAGCATCAGATTGGGCTTTGGAGTGACTTACAGCTGGCTTTGAATCCACTGCTTGCTATATGCCAACCTTTGGAAAGTTACTTATATGCTCTTGTATCTTGCGAGGTGCAAGTATATTATTTGGTCTTTGTTGTAGGTGGATTCGTGTTAGATGGACTTTTTCCAAAAGCGGTTATCCTTAACTTGCTGCTACCCCTGCCCTTAATTACTCAGCCACTCTGGTTTATGCTGCCGAGGCCCAGCCTTTTGGAGGCAGAAAAGGGACATCTGGACATCTCGCCCCAGCTGCAAGTGTCAAAGGCACCTGCCTTGACACTGGCCTCACAGGCTTGTCAGTAGGCTCAAGGTGACGGCCTAGTAAGTGACATGGGCATTATTATTACCAGCCTCTCCCTGTTATATTTGTATAAACTGAGACACAGAAAAGTTAAGTAACCTGCCCAAGATCACACAGCTAGTAATGGACATAGTTAGGATTTCAACCCAGGCACAGCTCACAACAGACCCAAATTTAGAATAAATACTAAAAATAAAATAAAATTATGGGACAGTTTTATTTTTTCTTACACATAAGGTTAGGTTATTTAGGTTATTTTTGCATCCAGGCAATTTTCTTAGAATGAAAAAAAAAAGATCTATTTTGCTGATTTTTTTTCATTATATTTATCCCAAAATGGTATGATAGCAGGATACATTTTATACTTAAATTGCTCAACACGATCAAAACAAGAATCAGTTTTGCAAAATCATTTGAGGGCTTCATCAGTTTTCCCAAGAGCCTCTTCTAAGGCTCTGGTACTCGAATAATTTCCTTTCTCTCTCTTTTTTTAATTCTAATAATTTTCTTTTAAGAAAATTGCACAGTTGCACCTGTGCAACTGGCTTGATCGTATTTGCATTGCAGACTCACACAATGAGCAAGAGGCAGCTCTTGGCGAGATGAGGACATACACGAGCATTAAGAGGAGAAAGGTTTGTTTGAGTGTGGACTAATTTAATATTAGTGAATATTTTTATCTTAAGATGACCTTTGGTTCCCTGTGCAAACTGGCAACAGCAGGGACTTAGATAGGGAAGTCTGAGCTAATGAGGACCCTCTGGCCTTTCTCGGACATTAACTACTCTGCCTTCTTTGGAGAATGACTACAGCTTATATGATGAGGGTATTTACTGGCGAATTATTGAAGCAGACAGACTCAGATGGTGCCCAATGATCCCTCCCTCTTTGTATCCATGCTTCTGTAGAATTCTCTGCCCTTGAATGTGGGTGGGTCCTACGATTTGCCTCTGAGCATAATAGGTAATGGAATGTATGTGATGACACATATATTAGTATGTTACATAGGTTGCAACGTCCCTCTTCCTGACAAACCCTCTTCCGTGCTCGCTTTGATGAAGCAAGTCACCACACTGTGAGCTGCCCTAGGGAGAGGGCCACATGGCAGGAGCCGAGGGTAATCTCCAACTGACAGCAGGCAAGAAACTGGGGTCCTTAGCGCAACAACCCACAAGGAACTAATTCCTGCCAACAGTCACGTGAGCTTACGTGTGGATAGTCCCCCGGTCGAACCTTGAGGTAGGACTGCAGCCCTGGCCAAGACTGTGATTACAGCTTCCAGGGGGAGACCGTGGCGTAGGGGACTCAGTGAATCCATGCCTGGGATTCTGACCCGCAGAAACTGGGAGATAATAAATGTATGTTGTTCTAAGCTGCTAAATTTGTAGTAATTTGTTATCCAGCAATAGATAATACTAATATCATATTCAAAACCAATGGGTCATGAATGCCAATATTTATCGAGATAATCCCATGTGCAGAAGCCTGCACTAGCTCAGGGGATACCTTGGTGAACAAGAGAGAAAATGGGTCTTCATGGAACTTAAATCTAATGGTATGGATGACTGTGATATTGTGATTTATATCAAGAAATATATATTTGGTCTTCATCTCTGGTTCCTAGTGCAGAGCTCCTAAAATGCTTGGAATTTCCTAAGTGATAGGAGTGTCTTATTATTCATAAGGAGCCCCTTTTGAGCACACCGGAGTTGATGTTAAAGAGGTGACCTAAGGTGGGACCCCTAAATAGCCTCAGGACGGGGATGGCCACCAGAAAGACAAGTGATTAAAAGTCTGGAACTTTCAGGCCCATCCACCAACCTCTGGGAAGGAGAGGAGGGGGCACTGCAGATTAAGCTCTGTGAAAACCGTTGAACAACAAGATTTGATGAGCTTGGTGAACACACTTACACCTGGGAGGATGGTGCACCCCAGTTCCACGGGGACAGAAGCTCCCGAGCTCAGGACCCTTCCATATCTCTCCCTATGTACCTCTTCCTCTGGCTTCCATTCATATCCTTTACAATAAGCTGGTAAATAGAAGCAAATGTTTCTCTGAGTACTGTGAGGTGTTCTAGCAAATCAGACTTGAGAAAAGAGCTTTGGGAACTTCTAATTTACAGCTAGTTGGTCAGAAGCACAAGTGGAAGCCTAGACTTTTGATTGGCATCTGAAGTGCGAACAGTCTTATGGAGTGAGCCCTTAACCTGTGGGAACTGACGATTATCTGCAGGTAGACAGCATCAGAATTGAGTTAAATTTGTAGAACACCCAGTCAGTGTCTGCTGAGAATTGGGAGAATTGGTTGATGGTGTTGGAAAAAAACACATCAGAATGTCATTAAACAAATAATTACCATATGAACTCTGCACTTAATACTACCGTCCACATTTGGGTCAATGACCAATATAACAAATTGGATAACTGTAGATGAATATCACTGAACACTCACCATGATCATAATTTCTTTTTCAGCAAAGCATCCACAGAAAATCTACCTTTAAGCCATGCAGTTTCCTATAGCCTGAGATAATGCCATTATTCCTTGTAAAAATATGAACATACTCGCCCTCTCTTCAAAAGGAGGGAGCTAAAGTCACAGCAGTGTCTGACTCTGGCTCTAAGTTCAGGATTTCTGACTGGTGGACATTCTTTCTCAAGGTTAGTAACAAACCCATCATGTTATTCTGTGACCTTTGGAATAAGTTTTAAGGTTAATCATCATTAATACAACCTATATAAAATAGTTGTATCAAAGAATTTATAAAAAGAACTTGTAAAAAGAACAGAAGGATATAAAATATAAAATCAGTTAATTGCATAAAAATATACATGATAAAGCAAGGAAGGTGATAATAGCAAATACTACCTTCCAGGTACTTTATCTGTGAACTCCTTTAATTTTCATAAAAATGCTACAAAGTGGGACTATCATTTTATAAATGGGGAAATTGACCCAAAGAGAAGTTAAGAAACTTGCCCAGGGTCTTCTGCAATAAATCTGAGATTTGAACCCATGCACTCTGGCTTCAAATCCTATGCACATACCCACTGTCTCTACCCCTCTCGCTGTGAACAGCCCTGACAACCGTCATTTCTGCAATATTCACAAAGGCACCATCGGTGTTTAGAACATCCTTCCTCCACCACCTGTTTTCTGTTACTCCTCTCTGCAGCGAACATCTCAGTTGATGTATGGTGTATGGACTGTAGGTCTGCCTGGGTTTAAATCCAGTCTTACTAGCTAGGTCAACTTGGGCAAATTGCTTAGCTTCTCTGCACCTCGGTTTCCTCCTCTGTTAGTGGGGATGATAATAGATCCTATATCACAGGCTTATTGTGAAGATTAAATGATTTAATATATACAAAGCACCTTTATTATTTCAGTATAGAGGAATCGTTCCAGAGACTTCCATTTAACCCTTCCTACCATAGTGAGATTCACATCACAGGTCAGGGAGCCAGCGGTGACTATTCTGCTAGGACTTCAGCTACAACTAAGCACTCAAGCACTTTGGAAATAACTATAGAATGCGAGGATCCACGAGCCTCACCATGAATGGTCCTACTGTGAGTGAGCCCTGCTATCACCTGTTTTCCATAAATTTGCTTACACCTACCAGAGGTGGCATTTGGAGGCTCTGGGGATTAGCATTAGGTAGGAGATAATAATAATCCTGTCAGGCCTGTTTAAGTCCCTTTTCTCAGGTCGCAGTTGCCCTGGTAAATGTAAATATATATATATGCACACACAGTGGAATATTACTCAGTAGGGTCGTCCTCAAGAGCATCTGGTCTTCCCTTTCCTCAAGGAGCTCTGGGTCTGGAAGGTGCCTCAGGTCTGGGAATTGGGTGAAGACTGTGACTCTCCATCATCATGACTAAAGTCAGTCCTCTGTTCCCCAGACTTAGATTTTGTTGTTGTCATACAAGTTAATTAAAAAAAAAAAAAAAAGTACAAACATTTTAGTGCCTGTGTATTTTAGCCCTAAAGACCCTGGGATCTATGAGGCACCGTCAGTCACACCTAAGCCTTCTGCTTGTTTCGGGAATCAGAACCCGGCTCCCTCAGAAGGTTAACCCCTTCAGGAAACCCTTGTCTGTGGAAGCACCTCGAACTCTCATCCTTGGCCTAAAGAGGGCAAGTATTTTTCCAGAATGCTAATACTCTTCTCACCACCATGTGGAGTATTTTGTTTTGTTTTTTTCCTCTTTCCAAAACTGGGTGAGTAGATCAGGTATTATGAATCCCCTCTACTAGTCCTTTCTCCTTAAGCCTTTGGATTCCCTTCTCATTAAGGAAGGCAGAGCCTCTGAACTTCATGTGCATGGGCCCCCATGGATACTCTGTTTCAGACAATCAAGCAAGATGGGTAAACCTGTTCTAGTTGTTTCATATAGTACACTGAATCCAGAAGTTTCAGTGAGGATACCTGTAACATAAATTTGATCCGATCTAAAATTATTTTCTTCTCTTGCCAACACTTTCAGAATTCTTCTCTCCCATAACATTGCAATGCTTTTGGTATGTCAGCCCTCTCTTCCCAGGTCTGACTTTGATCTCAGGGTGTGCGGGAATCTGACTCTCGTTGTATGTCTGGAGTCAACGAGCAGAGATGGGGCGGGCCATGAGGACATCTCCTTGCAAGGTGACCACTTGATGAACTTACAGTGTTTTTGAGCCAGACAGGGCCAGCCTCATCAGAATGAGGGGCGAGGCTACTTTTGTTAGCTCAGGAAGCTCTGTGAGCTTCAGGCTTAGCTGACACCTACAAAATATCTCCATCCCAGCACTCAGGGGAAGAACCACTTTTTCCCAACAAACACCCTGAAAGGCCTGGTGAAACTGTGAATTGAATCTGTTTTTTAATTCATCAGTCTTGAGGATCCATCTCTGCCTCTGATTTTCGACTTCATTAGACCTCTGCCTGAGTGACATAAAGACTATTTTAGGGAAATCACAGAAACCTCTTCATTCACTGATCACGGTTTGAAGTGAGAATTTAAATCCTAAGCCTGTGATTTCTTTTTTCTTTAAATGTTATCATGCAGTTAGATGAAGCCGTTCACCTCAGAGCCTTTATCTTCTTCCCTCCGCAATCTGTCAGAGCCTTGCTTTTACCCGGCATTTCATTCTGTGTGACTATAGGGGATATTTCTGTTGCTCTGCCCCTGGGCACCAGGGACTACCATGAGCACACGATATAATCAAAATGCAATTTTCTACTGGGGCAACTGGTTGGCTTAGTTGGTAGAGCATGTGATTCTTGATCCCAAGGTTGTGAGTTCGAGTTCCACACTGGGCACAGAGATTACTTTTAAAAAGGGCAGTTTTATATTTCCCTTCCACTAATTCTTTAAACTTCATTCAGAGGCTGGAGGAGGAGAAGAGGATCCTCTTCTACATCTGGATGAAACTTCTGACAGCTTCTGCGGTTTCTCTTTCTCTCCCCACTTACCTTCACTTCTGCCTGCCAGCTGCCATCTTCTCTCTCCTCCAAGGTTGGAGGTAGGGTAGAGATGAGAGGGAGAGAGGGGCAGGTGAGTGAGTGCTTGATCTGGTAGCTCTGTGTTCTCCAGGCCTTACAGATGATTAAAGCTGGTGACGCCTAGGGGGCCTTCAGGATGGTTCCAGCTGGTTCTTCTTCTCAGGGTTCTTGCAAAGGAATTTTGGAGGTTCCCTGCAGGCCCCATGGATGGCTCTCTATTCTGGGTGGTCTCTTTCAACTCTGCTCAACCCTGGATATCCAGCTGTGTGTGCTTGGCCTCCTTTGGCTTGAGGTCCAAAGAGGAGAGGCGTTAAAGCAGAGCAAAGCCTCTAAAAAAATCTCCTTGGGGCACCTGGGTGGCTCGTTTGGTTAAGTGTCCAGCTCTTGATTTCAGCTCAGGTCTCCATCTCAGGGTTGTGAGTTCAGGCCCTGTGTTGGGCTCCACGCCGGGTGTGGAGCCTACTTAAAAAAAAAAAAAAAAAAAAAAAAGATCTCCTCAACTGTCTTCTCCAAATCCTTTTTTTTTTTTAAGATTTTATTTATTTATTTGAGAGAGAGAGAGCAAGTGAGAGAGAGAGAGCACACATGTGCACAAGCGGGGCGAGGGGCAGAAGGAGAGGGGGAAGCAGACTCCCTACTGAGCAGGAAAACTGACATGGGGCTCAATTCCAGGACCTGAGATCATGACCTGAGCCAAAGGCAGATGCATAAATAACTGAACCACCCAGGCACCCCCAAATCCTCTCCTTGACCCCCTCTTATATCCTTGGATTTCACTCAGAGCTCTAGGAGATGTGGAACAGGTTCTCCTTCATTCCCATTATGAATCCTGTATAGCAGGGAGGAGATTGGGGAGCGGGGGGGGTCTCACTGTAATTTTGGCATCTCAAGATATCTGTTGCTGCATCTGTCTAAAGGGAGGCAGGAATAGTAGCCCCCCCCCCACCTTCTATTACAATAGTTCTTGTGACTTTTTTTTTTTTTGCCACTGGGTCCCAGTGTTTACCCAGCAGGGAGCTGGTGCAGGGCTCAATCCCAGGACCCTGGGCCATGATCTGACACTGGCATTGTTTTGATTGATTCTTCGATAATCTTTAATCTCCTGTAGTTCTTGTGGTATAAAAATAAGTGAGTACTGTATTTCAAACTCTTAGCAGAGTGCTTGGCACATAACAGATCATCAATGCTGGTAATCCTCCCACTTGGCCTTTCCCTAAAATTATTGTTTATGGTTGTTATTCAAGTCCTGATTGTGAAGAACTCATTAAGACTTAGTGGGTGCCTTTCAGGGGCTTTCCAGCCCACGTCCCCACAACTTAAATATGGACACCAATCCAAGCTAAGCCTGTTAGACTTCCTTTCTAGAGAAGGAGGTAGATACTTGAAAGGTAAGAGTACATATGGATGGGATCAGAGGTGGCACCAAAACAGTCCTTTACACGCTAGCAAAAGAAAAGAGGTAGTAGAAACTGGAAAGCTATATAGTTACCCCTGGTTTCACACGCAGGCTCTCTAGTCAGGTTGCCTTAAATCCCTGGCCTGCCACTTACTAGCTGTGGGATCTTAGGCAAGCTACTTAAACTTGCTGAGCTTCCATTTCTTCATCTATGAATTTGGGATAACAACGGTATGTATCTCATAAGGGTTTGTTAATTGCTTTGGACCATTCCTATCACATAGGAAGTTTGATTTCTGGGTTTAGTTTACTTGAAAGTTTATGTTTGAAAAATATTTTAATTCCCCAAGCCTTCATCTTCCAGTGAATGAATGATCCTGCATTTCGTGTCTCCCGAGTATCCTAAGGATAGCTGTAAACATAGTTCAGGTGTTTTAAAAGAAGTTTTTTGTTTTTTTTTTTTTTTAATGACTAATCAGCTTCACTTTAAAGCTCAGTATCTCGGGGCACGTGGGTGGCCCAGTTGGTTAAGCGTCCGACTCTTGGTTTCAGCTCAGGTCATGATCTCAGGGTCGTGAGACTGAACCTTGTGTCAGGCTCTGTGCTCAGCAGGGAGACTGCTTGAGATTCTCTCCCTCTCCCTCTGCCCCTCCAGTTGCTCGCCTGCACACGCACGCACTCTCTCTCTCAAATAAATAAATCTTAAAAAAATTTTAAAAAATAATAAAACCCGGTATCTCATCACTTATAAGAATGGAAAAGAGCTTGGCTAGGTTGACGTCCATTCCATGGGTGAATTGATTTGCTCTGTGTTCAGTTCTGTTCAGGCTGTGGAAAATACGTCATTTCACAATTGGGTCAAGCACTCCGTGGGAGATGCAGCACTAAAAGTAAGCTTTTGAAAATGCCAGTCCTCTTCTTTCCCAAATGAGCTCAAGGAAAATTGGCAAGATTTCTGTGCCTATCTACCCCAAAGATACTGATTTTATAAAGGTGACTTTCAGACCTATAACCCTGGAAGCTTTCTGTTATTCCATTCTACTTTGTTAATAGAAAAATGTCAGCATGCTAAATTATAAGCTATTTCTTTTAGTAGATGACATGTCATAACTATCTTGTTGTAGTGAAGGCTTTAAAGGAAAGTCCTATGGGGAATACCATTTTAGTTTTCCTAGGTTATCTTATTCCTTCACTTTTTAACTTTTTAAAGTAAATCTAATGCTATGAACCTGAATTTTCTCAGGTTTTCCTGGGCAGTGGGTTGAAATGTGTCACGTTAATGGTGATCACCGCCATTTTGCTGACTTTGTCTTACATCCTGAAGTTTCAGAACTTTGTCCCCCGCCCCCATTCAGGTCTAACTCAATGATTTTTGAGGGTCCCTGGGGGGTGTACTGCAAACAAGTCTGTCCACTACAGTTACCGTGGGGCATTCATGACGTCTTCTTCCCATGGCCTGACCACCTTTCCCATTGCTATCTGTTGCCCACTGACCCATTTGAGGATGGTGCATTTCCACCCCCCTGCAACTGGTGTCCGTGGGGGTAACACTGCAGGTTGGGCCAAGAAGGTCATCTTTCAGGGACTCCCAGCCCACCCTGGAGATGTCAGAGCAGCCCCGTCTTTCTTCAATGTGCTGAGCCCTAAATATGAACCTTCAATGTGTTGAAGCTGGGCGGGATTACTCACAGAAGAGGGAGAGGGCCCCGCCCTGTGTGGTACTTTGTCACTTACGCATAAACGCTGTGCTTCCTCAGGAAGGAGATTCTGTAAAACAGAGGCTACATCGTCTGTTTGCCCACTTCTGTTTGCTACACTGCTCAGACAGGACTCCCTGGGGCTGGCGAGGGGTTCTCCCCAGTCCTCTTGCTCTTCCTGTGAAGGGACTCTTTTCTTCCTCCCATGCAAATCATCTCATGTAAATAGATGTCTCTTCTCTCTGTTCATCAGTGCATTTGTTGGACTCTTTTGGTTTCAAATAGCAGGCAAAGGCTGGAGCCAGCAGAAGCGAATAAAAGGACTGCCATTATAAAGCTCTCTGAGTGTCTGGTGAAATGAAATGGCAGGACTGCAGCTGGGTTTCAAAAATAAAATAGGAGACTGAAAAGTTATACTTCCTCTCCCTCGACTTGACTCGCTTTCCCTGATCCCTGCTCCACAGGGAGACAAACAAGGCTCTGTGTGGGCCTTGCTGGGGAAAGGCAGTGACCTGGCCACTTTCGAAGCATAAGGTGATGGTGAAGGGGGGGTGAGGGGGAGGGGCGGATGTAGATTTTGGGGATGTGGGAGAGGGCCAGATCAAGGTTGATTTTTATTAAGCTGGAACTTTATCTGAGCACGGCAATGAATGGCAGAGCCACTGAAGAGAGTAAACAAAATGCTATTGTAGCTAGCTCATGCTGGCCGTATTCAGAGAATGGATTTGAGGGAGTGTGACCAGACTTGGGTAAAGTAGTTAGGACACCATCACAATACATAGTCTTGGAAGGAGATTCAGAAGTCCTGCTGGGAGCAGGAACAGCAAGGCAGGGATGGATTGGAAAACTGTTAAGAGGTCGAATTCAGGGGCGCCTGGGTGGCTCAGTCGTTAAGCGGCTACCTTCGGCTCAGGTCATGATCTCAGGGTCCTGGGATCGAGCCCCGCATCGAGCCCTGCATCAAGCCCCGCATCGGGCTCCCTGCTCGGCGGGAAGCCTACTTCTCCCTCTGCCCCTCCCCCTGCTTATGTTCCCTCTCTCGCTATCTCTCTCTCTGTCAAATGAATAAATAAAATCTTTAAAAAAAAAAAAAGAGGTCGAATCCATAGGACTTGGTCATTCATTGGCTATGAGAAGAGGGAGGAAATTCTAAGACTGCCAAGTTGTTGACCTTACTGGGAAAATGGTAGTGATATGGACTGGGATGGAGGATACAGGAAAAGAAGCAGATTTTGTTTGGGGAGAAGGTAAAATGGCACATTTTCCACAGCCTGGATGGGATTAACCTGAGTGGATACCTAGCAGATTAAGTCAACTTTGTGTTTGTTGAGTTTGGGATGCCTAAAGGATGCTCAAGTGGTAATGTCCAGGAAGCCATGCATGTTTAATTCCATCACTCTGGGAGAGTCAGCACTAGAGATTTATGGTAGATCTGGGACTGGTCAGCATATAATATGGCCATTCAATCATGACACTTAAGAAGAGTGGTTGACACAGTTTGGAAGCCTGGTGAATATCAGCATTTCAGCCAAGGGAGGAGGGGTGCCTGGGGGGCTCAGTTAGTGAAGCATCTGCCTTCAGCTCAGATCATGATCTCAGGGTCCTGAGATTGAGCCCCATGTTGGGCTCCCTCCTCATCGGGGAGTCTGCTTCTTCCTCTCCCTCTGCCCCTACCCCCCTTGTTCGCTTTCTTTCGCTCACTCTCTTTTTTTTTTTTAAGATTTTTATTTATTTATTTGACAGAGAGAGACACAGAGAGAGAGGGAACACAAGCAAG
Organism: Callorhinus ursinus; assembly: GCF_003265705.2. Classification (NCBI taxonomy): domain Eukaryota; kingdom Metazoa; phylum Chordata; class Mammalia; order Carnivora; family Otariidae; genus Callorhinus; species Callorhinus ursinus. The sequence continues at coordinate 14,136,753 of NW_027397076.1, forward strand.
GGGAGTGGGAGAGGGAGAAGCAGGCTTCCCACTGAGCAGAGAGCCCGATGCGGGGCTCGATCCCAGGACCCTGGGACCATGACCTGAATCAAAGGCAGATGCCCAACAGAGTGTCAATGAGATGACTAAAAGATATCTGTTCATTCATTTATCCATAAAATATTTATTGAGCAGCTTGTATGTTCGACATGCTTTAAAGATTATTTATTTAGAGCACGGGAGCAGGGGGAGGGGCAGAGGGAGAGGGAGAGAGAATCCCAAGCAGACTGCGCACTGAGCACAGAGCCTACCGCGGAGCTCAATCCCACAACCCTGAGATCACAACCTGAGCCAAAATCAAGAGTCGGACGCCTAACTGACTGAGCCACCCAGGTTCCCCTGTATTCAACATGCTTTAGCCATTAAGACATCAGGCCCCAGAGCCAGGCTGCCGAAATTTGAATCACAGTCCCACAATTTACTTGCTGTATGACCTTGGGCAAGTCATGACCCTCTCTGGGCTTCTCTTTTCTCATCTGTAAAATGGCAATGATAATAGTTATCACTTCATGAGGATTGAACAATAGATGGCCATGGTAATCATATCATAAATGATCTCATCATCATATATCGGCCACTCTTCTGGACTGCAGGGATGCAGCTTGGACAAGATAGACTAAGTCCCTGCTCTTATGAAGTTTCCATTCTATTTAGAGGTGAGGGGAGTACAGACCATAAACAAACAATGACAACAAAAACAGAGGACGAGAAAATGGCAGATAAGTGGTAAAAAGAAAATAAAAAAGATGACATGATGGGAGGCTGGGTCAGATGAGACACACTAGGCAGGATGGTCAGAGTAGGCTTTTCTGAGGAGGTGACATTTATGCTGGAACATGAATGACCAGAAGGGATAAATCATGAGGGCCAGTGTGTTTCCAGTTAACAGAGAACAAATGCAATGATCCTAGGGAGGAACACATCTGGTGTGTCCAAAGAAAAGAAAGAACCTACCTTTTATCTGGCATCATGGCCCATGATCTTTTCACTATACCTCACAGTCTTTTTTTTTTTTTTCTTTTAAAGCAGGTTCCAGGCCCAGTGTGGAGCCCAGTGCAGGGCTTGAACTCATGACCCTGAGATCAAGACCTGAGCTGAGATCAAGAGTCAGACGTTTAACTGACTGATCCACTCAGGTGCCCTACCTCATAGTCTTTCTGATACAGGTCATTTTAATAAAGCCACAGGCAAATAGAAAGCTCTAAAATTCACACAGCAGATACTGTGAGTTGGCTCACTCAAACATATTCTAACCCCTTTCTGTCAGGAAAGCTAAAAACTACATTCTTAGACTCTCTCCCCATTTAGATTGAGGTCTGAGATACAGTTTCTGCCAACTTGTGAGGCACAGAAGCAGGATGGCAGTTGAGCCCAGAGAAAGAGAGCAGATTCTCTGCAATGCTCTGTAGTAGAAGCACTTGGTTCTTCTGGGGGTGTGCATTAAAACAGTTCCATGTTGAGGTAGGGCATTTTTTTTCTGGCTGCATTGTTTCTCACTGTGTAGCATTCAAGCCTGGTTCTCTGGTCTTCCGGAACATTCTCTGAGCTTTCTCCTTCCTTTCACGTATTTACTTCTGGTTAAACTAGCTGGGATGAATTCTGTTGTCCACAACAGAGAACATTAACATGTATAATGTCCTACTAATTCTGAACTCTCACCAGCTTCTCAACCTCTTCTTCCACCACACCATATACCCTTCAACTTTGGTACATCTAGCTTTGTCTAAGAACGGGAATCTCAACCCACTCCAGAACTGGGCCTCTTCAGCTGAATCCTCCAAGATGATTTCTCTTCTGTTTGACCGAGTACTTCTGGGTCTGGTACAGAGCTAGGAACAGTGAAGGCTATAATGGTATATAAACATTGCTCTTGTCATGGGAATAGGAGATCCCAAGACTGAAAATGAAAACAGTCATCACAAGATGATATAAAAGTGATTAGAGAATAATAATAATGACCATAACACAGTAGTTCTTTGTTTAATGAGTGCTAAGCATTACATGCATTCTCTAATTTTACCCTCAAAGTCCTGTGAAGCAGGTATTATTATCTTGCACTTTAAAAGACGAGAGAGGGGAGGTTCAGAGAGGTCAAGTGACTTTCCCAAAGGCACACAGCTAATAAGTGGTAGAGGCAGGATATCACCTCCCATTCTAACCCCAGAGCCATGCCCTGAAAACCACGTGGTTGCCATGTGCTGGACAGGGAAACAAATGTTACCTTATTTCATTTTCTCAGTGATTACGTGAGGTGGATACTATTTCCCCAGCATAGCAGATAGGGAATTGAGTCTCAGGAAGGCCAACATTGCACAGCCCTTAATGGAAGAGCCGCAGCTTGAACCAACATTTTCTGCTCCAAGGTCTAGGGTTCTTTCTGCTAACCCCCACTTGTCTTCCAATTTAACGCACCAGTTTTAGTTATGATTGAGTTCAGCTGCACAGTCAAAAATAAGAGTGGCTTAAGCAAGTGTGGCTTATAAAAGAGGATCAGAAGCAGGCAGTCCAGGCTGGTGTGGAGGCTCTATAAAGGCAGGGGCCCAAGCTCCTTCAGGCTTTCCAGCCCACCATCCCTAAGGTGCACCTTCATTCTCATGGTCCAGGACAGCTGCTGGAGCTCCAACCATCAGAATCATGTTCCAAGCAGTAGGACAGAGGAAGGAACCCAAAAGAAAAGGCCAGATAACATGACCTAGGTCTCTTTAAGGTTTCCCAGAGGCTGCTATATTTCACTTCTGCTTATATCTTACCAGAACTAAAGTCACATGGCCACAGCTAATTGCCAAGGAGGCTGGTAAAAGAGATCTTTATTAAGGGTAGCCACCTGCCCAGCTAAAAATAAAGTGTTTTATTATTATTTTTTTAAGATTTTATTTATTTACTTGAGAGAGAAACAGAGAGAGAGTCAGAGCACAAGCAGGGAGGGGATCCCCACTGAGCAGGGATCCCAACACGGGGCTCGATCCCAGGACCCTGGGATCCTGACCCGAGCCAAAGGCAGACGCCCAACCAACCGAGCCACCCAGGCGCCCCAAGTATTACTTTATTAAGGCAGAAGAAAAGTAGATATTGGGGCAGGCAGATGAGCAAGCTCTGCCTGTCCCCTTTTGGCGTTAGTCTTTGAAGGCTACCATAGCTGTCAGAATCCTAGCAGAAACAGAGGGCATCTCAGAAGAACTTAACCGAAAAGAAGTTAATGGAGAGAATATTTTCAAAGGTCTGGGGAAGAGTAGGGACCTTTAAAGGGAACCATCGAGGGATAAGGAGACATCCAGAAGCTAGCAACAGAAGGAAGCTGCTACCAGCCCTAGCCCCAAAAGGAGAGAGAGGGGCCAGAGATCAAAGACCCCAGCCTCTCTCTCTCTCCTCCTGCCCTCCCTTTTGCAGGCAGCCCCATGGGTGGCAGTGGGGGCAAGGGAGTCTGGGCGATGCAGCCCTAGAGACGAGCCTTCCAGGGGCTCAGGGCCAAGAGAGGAAGGCAGAGGAGGGTACAGGACAAATGCGAATAGCCAGCAGAGAGTCATCTGTGCAGATGCCCCTGAGCGCTGTGTCTCTCCACATACCAGGGCAAGGCGCTGAGTAAATCTGCAGCAGTTTGATTTGAAAGAAAGACTGAAACTTCCAGCAAGGCTATAGGAGGGGAGAGGCCCCAGCTGCGGCTTGTGGATGATTGAGGAAAGCTGCGTGCGGAAACAAGGCCACAAGCTGCCCTCGCTCTGGCCAGAGAGGGCACGGAAAGTTCCCTGTTTGAGAGCCGCCAGGCGAGCTACGGAGTGTGCAAGGGTGAGGGGGCGGCTGGCTGCTCGGAAGGGGGCTTGCACCAGCCGCGTGCGCGCGGCGGAGAGCGGTAGGGCCGGGGCGGCTGCACACTTTGGCCTCCTCCTGATTCCGAAAGGCGCTTGGGTACGGTCTCATACCGTCTGCTGTTGTTTCGGAGCTGTTTCTCCCCCCAGCCTTGAGCAGGGGTTCGTTTGCGACCCTATCTCCGTCCTGCACCGAGGTAGGCGAGCACGTAGGACTGCAGTGCACAACGCTGGGCTCGGGATCCCGCTTGGGAAGAGCCCATATTGTATGACTTCATTCACAGGCGTCCTGAATCGGCGACTCTACAGAGACATAAGGTAGACGAGTGGTTGCCAGGGGCTGGGCCAGTGGGGCTTGAAGGGGAACGACGCCTAAAGGATACGGGGTTTCCTTTGGGGGTGAGGAAAAAATTCTAAAATTGAGTGGGATGCCGATTGCACAGCTCTGTGAATATATTAAAACCATCAAATGTTCCTTTTAAAGGGCGATCTCTATGGTATGTGACCTGTATCTCAATAAATCTGAAACAAGAAAAAAAAAAAAGACCCTACTTGGCAGGTATTTGCCGCTTCTGCATCTGTCAAATGGGCGTAGTCACATTACCTCACAGAGCTGCCTCACGGATTAAACGACACCCTGTGTGGAAAGCAATTGCTCTCGTGCCTCGCACATAGTGAGCACTCACAAAAGTTGGACTCTCTTGTTAGAGCCTGCCCGTTACATGTTTGCCAGCTGACTCTTACCATTTTTAAAGTTAAAATAAATTAGTATAAAGCCGGATGTTAAAGCTTACAAATCCATCTCGTTCTAGCCTCTCCTTCAGCAAGTGAGAAATTAGTGGTAAACCCAGAAAATTACCACTGACAACAGAGGTTCAGAGGCAGTTCCGAGAGAGCGGGTGAGCGCACGAGTGAATTCGAGATCTCAGAAGGATAGCCATTCTGCCACATCGCTTAATCGTATGTGTTCTGCGGAGGCAGTGACACCGAACCTGGCTTGGCCTGTTGCAAGAGAAGTGAACAGAAGAGCCGTTACATAACTCGTTTCTGCGTTAGAGAACCCAGTGTGTGCTCACTGGAGTCTAAAACAGAAATAACTTCATACAGGTGATAATTTAAAAATTCTATTAAAATTGCTTCAAACTACTGACATGAATAGTTTGTACGTAATTCACAATTATTTTTTTACAACTTAACATCTCTGATCAGGACACATCTTATAATCGGTGGCTTGTGCTAATTTAATTGACAGCATCATTCTCTTTCTTAGCTTTACATAAAATAATGGTGCATCCTGAAATGGATGACAAATTAAAGTATGGTGTACATATACATATAAATACTTAAAGGATGACCTAGAAATCTGTGCTGGCTGAATGTTCAGAAATATTAAAGAGGTCATGTCCGATTGGAGTGTCAGAAAAAAGCACAGAGTTCAAGCAACTCCGGGGCGGGGCACCATCCTCTTTACCAGAATGGGATGTACATCCTCGAACCTGGGACCCATTAAAAGGCAGACTGGCCTTACTGATAGTTTTGCTAGTATAATTCTGGAGAAATGACTAATCAGCTATGATTAGATATACCTGAATCCTTTTTTTTTAAAAGACTTTATTTATTTATTAGAGCAAAAGAGAGCATGGGGGGGGGGGAGGGGAAAGAAGGCATCCCCCCCCCCCCGCCCCCACCCTCCAGCCCACTTCAGGGCTCGATCGCATGACCCTGAGATAATCACCTGAGCCAAAGGCAGCTGCTTAACTGACTGAGCCACCCAGGCGCCCCTGGATATACGTTTAGATGTTATGTGTTCAACCCTTGGAATATTCAGTGTTCATCCTAGGCTTCTGTAGGCCCCACTTGAGCTGTTAGGAGATGCTGCAGAAGCCAGAGTGGATGAGGGCTCCCAGCTGAATCAGCAAAGCCTTTTTCTAATAACCTTGCTTATTTTGGGGTGAAGGGATTTCTGCAGCTGAGAGGCTGAGTACTTGGCGTGGTTTGAGGCTTCCTAGTGGATGTGCCAAAGAGTCTGACGAGCAGACGCATCACATAATATTAATTGTTTAGATGCTGCTGAAGATAATTAATTTGGGCTTTGGAACAGCTTCCTTCTCGGTACATTCAATTCAAAAAAGTGCTCCTCCCGGCGTGTGCCTGCAAACACAATCCCTGGAACTAGAGAGAGGATAACAAAAGCCAAAAGTATTGCAAGCCCTGGCCTTCTGAACTCATTCAGAGTTTCCATGGAAGTGGGCATTGGGGTAGATGGATTTGTTTTCCTCTCTACTTGAGCCTTTAGGATGGTGTCCCCAGACACGTCGTCATCAAGAGCACACAGGGAGCCCGAGACACGTGGGGAGACTTGCACGTGCCTCTGCCCACCAGCCTCTTCTGCCAAACCGAACCAAGCAGAAATGCAAGACACAAAAGCAAGCCAGCCAGAAAAGATTTGTTCAGGATCCTCCTGGAATTTTGATTCTGAAGGTAGAAAGAAGAGGCTTCTTACAGCCTGATTTTAGGGTAGGGAAGTTGAGACAGTCAGCAGGAGTATTATGTGCAGCAGGCACTAGAATGTCTAGCAGGCTTGCTCCATTCACTCATTCACTAACTATTTACTGAGTACCTACTGTGTGGATGTATTCTTCTAGACACTCAGGATATGGAAATAGTCAATAAAACAAACAAAATATCTACATGGATCTTCCCTTCTAGAGGATGGAGACAATAAGCAAATAAATGAATAGATCACATATGATACTGATAGGTGATAAATGCTGTGGGGGAAAATGAGTCGGGTGAAGGGAGAGCAAGTGCCCAGGTGAGGGTGTGGCTGCTTTATGCAGGTGGACAGGGTAGTCCTCTCAGGGTGAGACTGAGCAGTATGGAGATTTGAAGGACATTAGGGAGTGAGTCACAGGGACACTGTGGCGGGATATGTGCAGGAGAGAGAAGAGCCAGTGCAAAGAGCCATTGCAAAGAGCCAGAGCCTCCCTAATGCAGGAGCCTGTGTGGGAAGGACTGACTTGGCGGCCTTATGGCTAGAGCCCATGGAGCTGGGGACGGTGGTGGGAGGGGAGATCAGGGAGAGCTGGGGGAGGCCTTCAGTTCAGGGCGGGCTCTTCGGGTCATTGTAAGGATTTTACTTTTTTGGAGATGGGAAGATTTGGGGGAATCTGAGAAAGGAGGGAGGTGATCCGCACGGTGTTTTAATGAGGGAGCTCCGACTTCTGTGTGCAGAACACATCACGCCCGGGTAAGGGAGGGGCAGGGAGACCAGCTGGGAGTCCGCTGCGGTGGTCCCGGGGAGGGCAGGTTGGCAGGGCCCCGGGCTGGTCGGGATGGGATGGTGGGAGATGCTGGGTATGTTTTGAAGGTGGAACCCATGCGATTGGAGGGGGACGGAACTGATGGCCTCGATATCAGAGGCACAAGGAAGAGGGGAGTGAAGGGCCACTTCACATCTTTAGGTGTGCACAGCCCGAGGAATGGCGTTAGCGATGTTGAGCCTGGGGCACTAGAGGTGAAGCCTTTTTTTGGGTAAAATCCTGTTTGAGACTTGTTTAGTTTGCGATCTTTTTTTTTTTTTTTTAAGATTTATTTTTTTGAGAAGGGGGGAATGGCAGAGGGGGAAGATCTCAAGTGGACTCCCCGCTGGGGGGGGACCAACTGGGGGCTCAATCCCAGGACCCTGAGATCATGACCTGAGCCAAAATCAAGAGTCTGTTGCCCAGCCGACTGAGCCACCCAGGTACCCCTGGGATCTTTATTAGATATCCCGGGAGGGGCTGATTAGGCAATTGTAAGTCTGAGTTCAGGGGAGAGGTGGATAGGGCCATAAATATGGGAGTCATCGGCCTATAGATGGTATTAAAGGGACTGAATGGAATTAGCCAGGGCCAGTGCATAAATGGAGAAGAAAGTTGCGGATGGAGTCCTGGGACACAGCCAGTGCTGGTAGGTCAGCCCTGCCTTGTAGTGCCTTGTAGTGCCTTCGTGCTGGTGAGTCCAGCAGAGTGCAGGCTCAGGGCTTTCCATCTCCTGAGCATTTGCCTCGAGAGGTCACGAGAAAGGGGGGTCCTTGTCTGGTTGGCAAATGTTTGCGCAAGGTCTGTAACCACACCAAGGGTACTGTCCTCTCTACCAAATACACCAGTCCAAACTCCTCCTGACACCCCTTCTGCCCAACTCTATGGAAGCAATGACCATGGAGGGAATTTGCCCCCTCCCTCAAGAGCTACCTCCTTGCCACCTGTGTACTTTCCACCTGTTATCTTAACATTGGGTAATCAAGAGAACAGTGGCTTAAAGAGAAAGAGAGTGAGACAGAGGGAACAGTGGCTTAATACTGAGATTGGTACTTAAATCTTGGTTTTGCGGCATGTTAGCTGTGTGACCTTGGACAAGTCTCTTAACCTCTCTGAGCCTCCATTGCCTCCTGTCCACAAATTTCACAGGCTTATTTTGACAATCAAATGGGACTCTATGTGTAAAGAGGTTACCCCTGTGTCTAGCAAATAAGAGGTAATTATAATACTAAATACTATGTACCGGGCACTATTTCATACATCTCTTACATACTTACTTCATTATCACAACAACCCCATGAGGCAGATACTGTTTTTATTCCCACTTCACAGACAAGGTTAAGTAACTTGGTGGGCTAGTAACTCAAGCAGCCTGACTCTAGGAATTTATTCATATGACCACTATGCCATATTGCTTCTTGAGAATACTTTAAAATTTTCTTCTCTCTCATTTTCAAGTGTTCTTATTAAATGGCTCAAGCTTTCAATTTGTAGTTTTGTATTTTTCCTTGTTATTAAATTGCAGTCATTATCTGACCCCAAGATAATTGTCATCCCCTTCATACTAAAAGAGGCAATTTAATGCAATGGCGAGAAAAGAAAAATTTGAATTTTCTGAACTACAAGAGATAAGGTCTTCTTGCCAGCATTTTCTGTGGGAAGCTGGTTAGTGCAGCTGGGCATGCAAAGCAAGCTGGAGATACGACTTTCTTCTTGAATAGGCAAGAACTGACCAAAAAGGATAATTATGTTTTTAGAAAGCTATGAAAATCTGAACAGAGAGTGAGGGATTTGCCTTTTAGAATGGTAAGAGAAGTCCATTTGTACCCTGTATTCTGCATTTGCATACATATATGCAAAAGTGGGTTCACGAGTGTATTGGAAGGTATGTGAGTTTACATGGATGCTGGTGCATGGAGTGTGCATGTGTACACTTGGAATATGGAATACTTACTGGTTACCAAAGGAGGGGGCTCTCTGGGTGTTTGGCACAAAAGGATAGGCTGGGATTAATTTTCCGGTTTATACTTCTTCAAATCAATGGGCCGAAGATGCTCAGAAGGGAAAGCAATCTCCAAGGAGAAAACAAAATCGTTTCCCATGAAATAGAGCTGCCAGGTTTAGCAAATAAAAATACAGACCTCCCAGTTAAATTTGAATTTCAGATAGACAATGAATAATATTTTAGTATCATTATGTTCGATGCAGTATTTGGGACATCTTTGACCAAAAATTATTTGTTATCTGAAATTCAAATCTAACTGGGCATGCTGCATTTTATCTGGCAGCCTTACCATAAAGACAATGAATTTAAATACCTGCCGTTTTTTTTTAATATTTAAAATCCATAAACCACTTTTGGACTGGCAAAAGACTTTTGGTTCTGGCTGGAGGGGTCAAGTCATTCTTTTCTCTTTCAGGAAGTCCTTAATGACTTGGCACCACCATCTGTGAAATGGGGAAATAATCTGATTCTGTCCTCACCCCCAGGGGAAAACCCTGGAGAATTTCACATCCTTAGCCTCACTCTAATGGCCTGGGGCACTGCACAGAACTTCATTCTCCACTTCAGTAAAAAACCAATTAAGAATTGTTTCAAAGGATTCTTATGACATGCCTTAATAGCTAGCCAGTATCCTGTGGTGTTTAATTTCTTCTTTCTTCTTCCCTCTCTCTAGCTTGCATGGTGACAGAATTCTTCCTGTCAGACGAGTAGCAAACTCTGAGTCTCTGGAGGAATGCAGAGAGGAAATTTCCCACAACTCTGACTCCTGGGAAGCTCGAGGCAGGCACAGGTGAGGCCCAGGATCCAGAGCGCTGGTGGGGGTGTGGTTGGAGGAGAGCCCTTGGTGCCAGGTGAGCATCTGGACCCCACAGGACTTCTTCCAACTGGAACAAAGAAGCATGTGGGGGTAAACATCAGGCTCTCAGGTAACAGTCCCTGGGTTCATACTGTGTCTGTCAGTCTCTGGTTGTCTGTCTGTCAGTCTCTGGTTGTCTGTCTCTGGCAGAACCTCTGCCTTCTTCATCTCTAAAATGGCTGATATACTGGTGCCTATGTCACAGAGTTATAAGGACTAAATGACATTAATAAAACTGTGTCTGGCTCTCAGGAAGCACTTAATAAATGTTAGTCATTATTATTATTGTTGCCTGGGACAATTTTTCCTTACCAGTTCAGTTATAATTTTTATTAATAACCTTTTCTGAAGGTAGACAGAATGCATGTTCATAGAATATGTAAACATATAGAAAAACCACAGGAAAAGAATTAAATCAGAAATCCTTCATAAGGCTATCTCTGATCTTTTTTTTCCCTCTGTATATATTAGTGGTCTCAATGCTGACAGTGCATCAGAACCACCTGGGAAGGTTTAAAAATACAGATACCTGGGCCCCAAACCAAATCTAATAAATCAGAACCTCTAGGGGCAGGGGCGAGGGATCTGTAGTTAAAAAAAAAAAAAAAATTCCAGAACATTCTATTGCAAAATCAGCCATAAGAATCCTGCCACCCACTCATACTTGTGCTCTCTTTTTCTCTCATACAGTTCTCAAAAATTGGACAATATCATACATTCGGTTTTGTAACCTGTTTTTGTCTAGTTGCCTTATCTCTCATCATTCTTCCACAATATCTTATTTTTTCTTAAGGCTTTGGCTGTGGTTTCTAGTAAGTGCTGCTTTTTAACCAGCGGTCCTCTCAAAATGGATCCATTGAAAAATGTCATCCCTCCTGCCTTCTCGCGTCCCGCTAGTCTGCCCCAACTGATAACCAGAGACCCTTTCACCATTACTCTCTCTCCCCACCTCTCCGATTTCAGCTCCCTAACTGATGGCCACAGCTGGCTCTGGCCTTCCTCTGGTTGTCTCCGTGCAGCTTTGTGGCTCAAGCTGGAGATCATGCGGACGGACCTGCCAGCGTGGGTTTGCAGCATTTCTTCCCTAAAATATTAATGCGACACCTAATGCTATTTTTCATTTACTGCTCAGCCGACCATGGTGGTGGTGACTTCAGTTCCAAACAACCTCCAGGGGCTCTGGCAGGAAATTTCCGTGGCTGTCAGCTGACATTTTGGGATAATAAAATGAGATGAACACACTGCAAAGAATCCCGCATAGACGGTGGTCTCCAGTTCCTGACTAGGGAGACTGGACGTGGTGTGAGCAAGGGCCTTGAGCCAATAAGAAGCAAACGCTTGAGCCTTTATGCCCATCCTGTGAGCAGCTGCTGAGGTCGCCGAAATCCATGCAGCCGCCTCAGGACAGCCCTGACTCTCTGTGTCCTTCCAGGCTGATATTCCAGCTGCAGAATGGAAGCTCGAGGGATGGCTGTCTGAAAACTCTTCAAAACCTTGTAAACCCTGGGGTTCTCAAGAAGCATGGCGTGGAAGTGGGCGTCTGAGTAGCATTTGTATGGACTGGCAGGCAGAATGGGCAACGGCAGGTTTCTAACTGGTGCTCAAGTGAGGAGACCCGAGGAGGCTGCGGCCCCTCGAGCCGGGCCGTTCACTTTGGGCTCTGGCCAGGCCGAGCGAGGGGTGATGAGAAAGGCTGTAGGCCTCGCTGAGCACAGAGAAGTCTGAGTGTTTGGTGGATGCACAGATGAGAGTGAGGACAGTTTCCAAAGCCTGAGGAATGATGGGCCAGGCACTCTTTAGGTTAACTGAGGAAGCGTGGGGGACAGACGGCCTCTCCTGTCCTGGGAGAGTAGAGATTTCGAAGGGTGCTGATAGGTAGCTTTCTATTTAAGAGTGAGAGAGACGAAGCCCACACAGTGAGTCAGAGTGTGCTGGCTTAGTCCCCTCTTCTCAGGCCGTAGGAACACGAGTCTTCAATATGTGGGAGTTGTCGGGGTGCCTGGCTGGTTCAGTCAGTAGAGCGTGTGACTCTGGATCTCAGGGTCGTGTGTTCAAGCCCCACGCTGGGCATGGAGCCTACTCAAACAGAGAATAATTTTAAAAAATAATAAATAATACATACATACATATATAAGAGGGAACTTGCTCTTGCAGGGGAAGAATGTGGGTGTTGTAGTCACACAGACCTGCAAGCTCTTCCACTTATCAGCCGGTTATTTCATCCCTCTGAGGTTCAGTTTCTTCTGCTCTGTAATGGGGACAGGTACCCACTTCATAGAGTGGGGACAGAATGAGATAAATCCCTGTACAATGTCTGGTACGTACAGCGCTGGTTTCCCATAGCTGGTGGGGCCAGAAGGGAGAAGAAGTGAAAGTCTCACCGCTAGGCTGAGATGGGCTGATGCTACTGTCAGGAGTGGCGGGAGGTTTTGCCTGAGGGGCAGTGTGCCTCAGATCTGTCCGTGGCAGGCAAGGCCCTGAGAAGGCCTAAGCTGAGGCGGGCCCATAAGTGGGATGGGTTAATGGCCTGCTAGGCCGGTATGAGCAGTGCCCTGCTCTGGGTGGTTGTTTAGCAAGACAAAGCTGATGACAGAAGCTTCTTCTCTATGTGGCAGTTTGTATCACAACTCTGTTTGATCCCAAATGATGCAAATTGCAGGATCCTAGGAGGCCGAGACCAGTACCTCCCTTATCCCTTGTCATATCAGACGCACCATCCAGGTAAGAACCCTATTGCTCCTGCCTTCGGCCTGAATATGGGCTTGTGCAGTTTTGCAAGCCATCCTCACTCCAGGGGTCGTGTCTCCCGTTTGGCAGGGATGGTGGACAGCAGAAGAGTTGCTCAGGACGGGGCTGAGTCTGCAAGCCCATCCAAGTGACTGCGCCAGGGAAGGAAGCCTTGCTAACCCTCTTCATTAGTTTTCTCGGCGCAGAAATTGAGCGCCCATGGTGACACTTCCTCTCAACACTCCTTACTGGACACTGAAGAGACAGTTTCTTCCCATTCTTGAATTGAAACAAGAGAGGTCGGCAAGAATGATTTCTCTACTGAGTGTGATTTTAAGCAGAGGATTCATGAACGTATGTTCTCCTCCCTTGTTGTAGATAGGCAGCCTTTCTCCAGGAGGAGACTAAGATCTTACTGCAAAAACAATAGATATTGGTCTCAATCTGTTCACTGCTTCTGCTTTTCGTAAGAAAAAGGAAAAGATTTGGGGCACCTGGGTGGCTCAGTCGTTAAGCGTCTGCCTTCAGCTCAGGTCATGATCCCAGGGTCCTGGGATCGAGCCCCACACTGGGCTCCCTGCTCAGCGGGAAGCCTGCTTCTCCCTCTCCCACTCCCCCTGCTTGTGTTCCCTCTCTCACTGTGTCTCTCTCTATCAAATAAATAAAATCTTTAAAAAAAAAAAAAGAAAAAGGAAAAGATTTTTACATGGAAGCCTAGGGGAGGGCCTCAGGCACCATGCAGAGAATTTTCCATGACAGGAGCTAATATCCCTAAGCACCTACTACTGCCAAACAGTGTGCGAAGTACTTCATGAAATTATTTCACAGAGACCCTTCCCATTTTAAAGATAAGAAAACTGAGGGTTTTAGCTGGGAAAACCTGGAGGAGCGAGCAGGGAAAGCATATGTCTGGGTCATTGGAAGTTTGGGGATGAGAAGCCCTGCCCTTCCCGTTATCTGAAGAGAAGAGGATCAGCAGCGTCCATTTTGGAGGATGAAAACAGCTCCAGGCCTCGGTTCCGGCCAAATCTGGTGCACAAAGGACACAAAGAGACTTGTGAGCCTCTGCGTAAATCCAGATTCTTGGGTGCACGTGACAGAAATCAAACTCAAGCTGGCTTTAGCTTAACGGGAAGAAATCCGCAGGCTCATCCAACTGCGGGCTGGCATAGGCTGACTCGTGGCTGGAATGAGGCATTGAACTAACAACACTTGCTCTCCTCTGTGTGTCAGCCTCATTCTCTCTTACGACAGTCAGGCTTCCTACCTCTGCTGGGCTTTTATGTCCTAGCTCAGCGAGACTAGCAGAAAACGCAAGTTCTCTCTGTGAATAATAAATATGCATGGTATGCACTGAATAGAACTGTAGAAAAAGGCTCTGATGAGTCCTGCTGGTGTAGTGTTCCCGCCAGTGTGCCAGGTACCATCACCATTGTCGGGGTGCTCGGTTGTGATGATGAGGGAGCCAATGGCCAGTGCAGGGCAGAAGTTGTGACTGACAGTTCTACATGAACTATATAGACTGGGGATAAAAGCGTCTCCCAAAGGAAGTCAGGGAGGCAGAGCAGACAAAATACCAAATGTCCACGAGGCCCTGGACCAGACAGAGAATTGGAGAGATGCCATCTTCATATGGATCCTTTTGTGCCCCTGATGACTCCAAACATGACAAACGACCACCTTTATTCGTTCACTAGGGCTGCCATAACAAATACTACAGACTAGGGAGCTTAGAAGCAACAGAAGTTTCTCTCTTGCAGTCTGGAGGCTGGAGGTCCGAGCTCAGGGTGCAGCATGGTGGGGTTCTGGCGAGAGCCCTCTTCCTGGCGTGCACAGGGCTGGCTGCCTTCTTGCTGTGTGCCCCCAGGGCCCTACCTCAGTGCCTGCTGAGAGCGCGGGTGTCTCTTCTTGTAAGGACACCGGTTGCACTGGGTCAGGACTCTACCCTTCGGCCCTCATTTAATCCCCCTTCAAGGCCTCATACAGTTACACGGGGCGTTCGGGCTTCAACATATACATTTTGAGGGAACACAGTTCAGTCCACAACGTCCTGGGATCTAGATACTTTTAGAAGATGCAGTTTCCCTCTGTTCTACACAAATCTCAGTGTTCTGAAAAACATTTCTGGCTTGGAAATAATAGTCAGAAATATTTGAAATTCTAGGTAAGAGGGATTCAAAAGGAGAGAAGTTATCTCGCTTCTAGATTCTAAGCCCTGGGAGGGCAGGGACTGTATTTACGTATGGTTCTGAGACACACGAGTCGAGGAAAGGTGGCTTTTTTTTTTTTTTAAATATTTTATTCATTTACTTATTTGACAGAGCCTGACATGGGGCTCCATTCCAGGACCCGGGGATCACGACCTGAGCCAAAGGCAGACTCTTCACTGACTGAGCCACCCAGGCACCCCAACAAAAGCATTTTTTTAACAAAATAAGATATAGCATATATATACACATGCACACAGGATCAGTTACTTTATAAAAATAGCCTCAGAAATGCTCTCATTTTCATATATTTTAGGGTTCTCTTCCTGAAATCTAGGGCAGCTTTTACAGTTTTGTTCAGGGGCTTGTCTGTTTATTCCTTTTTTCTGGGTTTTGGATTTCAGACCCAGTCACAGTTTTGTAGGTGCAGAGAATTTTTTCCTTCTTCTAGGCTCTTTGGCTGGCCAAATAATTAAATTGACATAAGATGGATTAACAGGAGAAAAACAAATTTAATTTTATACATTAAAGGAGCCCCATAAAATTATGAGACTCAAAGAAGTGACCTCAGCAGGCAGTTTTTTAGATGGAGCAACAGTACATTTTTAAAGAATTAGCACGACAAAGGGGTTTGGGCTTGGGGTAGTAAATTGGTGAAGAAAGAACAAGTTTTGTTTATATAGCCTTCTCAGCCCTAAATTCCCTCTTGGTGATAAGGATCCCTTCTACCCTCCTGGTACCCCTTTCACATGGGAGATTTATCTCCTGCTTTAAGGGGCACAAAGGAGGGTCAGAATGTTCTTCTCCCACTGACTGTCAAATAATATTAATTCAAAATAATGTGAAAATGAATAAAAGGAAACCTCATCTAAAATGGAATCAGGAGGCCAGAAGGCGGAGCCGTCATGCACTACCACTGGGACACCAATTCCAGACCCCAACAGGAAGCATTGTCCATACAGAGCTCAACAGAAGACCACTCACCTTGCAAGCTGAGACCGCTTTCCTACTCCAGCAAGGGGAAGGGAGAGTTCCTTCCTTGCCCAGCAATTCAGTGAGAAACCATCTCCACCCTGAACCCTTGCCTGCCTCCAATGGGCTTGCACTCAAAACAACCCCTCGCACCTTCCTCCTTTTTCTCTATAACTGATGTTCCTCTCCTTTTCTTGTTGGGCTTGCCCATGGCTTTTGCTATAGCTTGACTCTCCTGAATTGCCATTTCTCTGCTATCCCTGAATAAACCCATTTTGTGGGTAAAATTACTGGCCGTTTTACTTTTAAGGTCTACAAATCAATACGCCAAAGTGGGGGACTCCCATTTGCTGCTGGGTTAAAGCCTCTGTAAGTATTTCCTGAAAATTTTAAGAATAAACAGGACCGGCTGTGACTGCTTCTGAAGAGCGTCCATTCTTATGGAGTGCTGTGGTGGCTTGCTCTGGAGCGGACTGCCTGAGGACCAGGTTATTTATCGGCTCTGTGGCTTTGGGCTGGTTAATCTTTCTTAGCCTCGTAAAGTGGAAGGATATATGGAAAGTGCATATAGCACGGTACCCATCCAGAGTAGATGCTCTGAAGTAATAACTATTATAATTATCCCTCCCTTTTGTAAATTGCTCAATGTCTCAAATGCAGGGGTCTACACCTCAAATGTCTGCAGGAGCTAGAAAGGTAATTTAGATGTATAAAGCTAATCGGTGTGGGGCCATGGGAATGGAAGAAACCATGATGAACTGGGGGGAGTGCATGATCTGCTAAAAGAAAGTCAAATTTTATAACAAAAAAAGGAGAGGAAAGGGAAGGCGGAAGGGAGGGAGGAAAGGAGGTAACATTGTACATGTCTGCTACCTGGATTTGGCCCTGGAGCCGCCAGCTTGTAGCCCTTGCTCTGATTTAAAGGAGCTGAGTGAACTACATTAGGGAAACAAAGCCCAGGTTTAGGATTTGTCTTAGGATTTTCTCAGTTTTCAACTGTTAGTGACAGAGGAAGCTCCCTATCAAATTTCTAACCAAAGAGAAATCAGGTCACTCTGAGTATTTCAGGGTAAAGGATTGCTTTACCCTACAACCAGTGTGAATGAGATAGTCAATAATTTTCAGTAATTTATTATCAACGACAACATCATAGCGGCTCTGTCTTTATTGTTTTTTCTCAGGATGAGACTAGATTTCGAGACAGGCATTTTTCTAGTAATTGAACAGAATGATAATGGTTTCAAAGGTGAGGATGTGAGTTGCTTTGTCAGAGACTCTCAGGAACCAAACTTAAAAGAACTCTGTGGGCCACAGATGGTATTTATTAATATTATTTGTAATCTATAAACATTAATTTGTATTCTTCAAAGAACCTGTGTTCAGGCTTTCTTATACAAAGGCATCATAAGGAATGGTATGATTTGGGGAGAATGACAGATATTCACATTCTTTTTCCAAAATCTCTTTTCTATTGTGCTTAAAATTGCCATATTACTGGTTTTCAAAAGAAGACAGTAAGAAGGAAGTGATTTTTGATGAAGAAACTAAGGAGGCTACATTCTCAAAGCCACACATTGATCTATCCATCCATCCATCCATCCATCCATCCATCCATCCTGCTAACATTCATTGAGCACTGACTCTGTGCCATGCCCTGGGACAGAACATGGAGTCTAGTCAGGGAAACACACTTACAGAGCAGTGAGTGTGCTGTGGCAGAGGTATGTGTATGTATTCACGGGCCAAATTCAAAGGGCATCATGGTGGTTACTTGTGTATATCAATTTGACCGGACCATAGGGCACCGGATGTTTGTCCATGAGGGTCTATCTGGATAAGATTATCATGTGAATCTCTAGACTGAGTATAGCAGATGGCCCTCCCAGTATGAGTGGCCCTCATCCAATCTGTTGAGGCCTGAATAGAAGAAAAGGCTGAGAATTCTCTCTTTGCCTGATTGTCTTTGAGTTGGGACATCAGTCTCCTCCTGTCTTTGGACTTAGACTTGGGTTGGAACTTTCCTCATTGGCTGTCCTGGTTGTTGTCAGGCCTTTGGACTCAACTGGAACACCACCATTGACTTTCCTGCATCTCAAGCTTGTTGACTGCAGATCTTGGACTTCTGAGCCTCCATAACCACGTGAGCCATTCCTTATAGTAAATCTCCTTAGATAGGTAGATCGATCGATCGATAGATAGATAGATAGATGATAGATAGATAGATAGATAGATAGATAGATAGGTAGTTGGTTCTGTTTCTCTGGAGAACCCAGACTTAATATAGGCATCCTCCTCAGTCTGGGCAGGAAGGCTTGGGAAGAGAGGGGAGTTGACAGGATAGCTTCCTGAAAGCGGATACTGGGCTGAATTCTGAAGAACACAGCAGGATTAACAAGGAGGGAGATTGCTTGTTGCATGTGTCAAAGCCCTGTCCTCAGATCTTTCCAGTTCAAAACTTTAATCAATTCTTTGGATGAATATATAAAAGGCTCATTTATTATTGGCAGATGGCACAAAGAGAAATAGGGATTACTTTCGGACAGTGGCAAAATCAGTGCTCAGATCTTGGCAGGGTAGATGATGGGCAAGTCCAACAAAATAAAGCTGAATAGAGGTAAATGGAAAGCCTTGCACTCATGTTAAAAAAACAAAACAAAACAATAAAAACAAGCTGAGCAGGGGGTGAGAGGTGGGGAAAATTTTAAAAAAATTTTTATTGAGATATTGACACACAAGATTGTATTGGTTTTAAGTGTACAACATAATTATATATATGTGTATGTATATATATATATATGTGTGTGTGTGTGTGTGTGTATATATATATATATATATATATATATATGTGTGTATATATATATATATATATATATATATATATATCTATATATATATCAAGATAAGTTTAGGTAACATCTATGACCACAGGAAGTTTAGGTAACATCATTATGACCACACAGTTACAAATTTTTTTCTTATTATGAGAACTTTTAAGATCTACCCTCTTAACAATTTTCAAATATACAATACAGTATTGTTAACTATAGTCATCATACTGTATATTACCTCTCCGGGACTTATTTATAACTGGAAATTTGTACCTTTGACTTCCTTTACCCATTTTGCCAACTCCCAACCCCCACCTCTGCCAACCACCAGTGTATTTTCTATACCTGTGAAGTTTTGTTTTGTTTTGTTTTTTATTCCACATATAAATGAGATCACACAGTAGTTGTCTTTCTCTGACTTATTTTACTTAGTATAATTCTCTCAATGTCCATCCATGTTGTCACAAACAGCAAGATGTCTTTTTTATGGCTGAGAATTTTCCATTTTATATATACAAATAAAACACATTCTTTTTATCCATTCGTCCATCAATGGACACTTAGGTTGTTTCTATATCTTGGGTATTATAAATAATGCTGCAATGAACATGGGCATGCAGATATTTGTTCAAGATAGAGATTTTATTTGAGTGAATAACCAAAAATGGAATTGCTGGATCATATGGTGAAAAAGACTTATTTATATTATGTGTTTTAGTTCAGAAGTTGGCAAACTGTGGCTCATTAACCAAATTCAGCTAGTTGCCTCTTTCTGTAAATAAAGTTTTACATATTGTCTATAGCTGCTTTCATGCTACAACAGCAGAATTGAGTAGTTGCAACAGAGATTATATAGACTACAAAGTCAACAATATTTGCCATCTGGCTCTTTACACAAAAGTTTGCTGACCCCTGGTCTAGTCCACTGTGAGTTCAGTGTAAGTCAAGAGTGTGATGTGTGCACTAACAATGCCAATTCTCCCTTGGGAGCTATTTATAAAAATACAGATGCTTAAAATCATGTGTGAATGAGTCAGTGGATGAACAAACAATCAATCAGTGGAGAGGGTGGTCTACCCTGGTTATTGTGGATCAGAACCCACCAGAGTCCTGGACTCCATATCGGGGATGTAGTTGAAGAGGAATACAGGCTATTGGAGCTCAGTCAGGGGAGAGAGCGGAGGGGTATTGGGAATTGTATTAGGAACAAACCAAGGAAATAAGAATGTTTAGCCTGAAGAAGCAAATTCCCAAGAGGGATATCAACAGCATCAGTTCTTGATGATATTCATTGAGTCTTGTGTACTGGGCTTGTTAAGTATAGGAACTCATTCAATCCTCACACCAACCCTATGAGACTGGTAGTATTAGTATGCCCATTTTGCAAATGAGGATTCTACGCCATGGAAAGATTAAGTTACCCAAGATCACACAACCAGTAAACAGGGAAGCTGAGGCTCAATCTGTGCAATCTGCCTCTAGAGCCCATGAGCTTAATTGTATACCATTAGCTGTCCTTCGTTATTTAATGGGATGTTAATAATCTTGTTATTTCTGATTCCACGAGACACAGCAACAGTCAGAGGAAACAGGGAAACAGACTCCTGTTTGAAGCAAGGGAGACCTTTTGAATGCCCAGTGATGGAACAGGTTTTACTGTAGGGTGGAAACCCTGTCATAAGGATATGTACAAGTAGGGGCCAGATGACTTGGCCAAGATTTCAGAGAGAGGATTCCAAAATGGATAAGGGCAGAGAGCCTCCAAGATTCCTTTCTCCTCTTGATTCTATCATGATCTGAGGCTTGGGGCACTTCCTAGGATGGTTGACTTAGGTCAACAAGAGGCAGTAATAGAATGGAAACTTTTCTAAGTGCTTTGTATATGTTAACTCATTTAATCTTCAAAAGAGATGAATGAAGAGATACCACAAGTGTCATCATTCCCATTTTACAGATGCACAAAGTGAGTTACATTGTGGCTACATAATTTATCCAGAGTCACACAACTAATAAGTATTAAAGCCAGAATTTGAACTTAGGCAGCCTGACTCCAAGGCCTGTGCTTTAAACCATTTCCATATAAAAATCTCTTATGAAGAAGGGATGTGTAATTTGAAAATGTTCCTTTTATTTCCCCTGCCTCCCCACCAAGATTTTTGATGTGTCCCCGTCCCATGTTGCAAAACACTATACTACTAGAAGTTAATGCTAGCAGCTGCCATTGTAACATTCTCATTTTGTCCTGTGATAATTTATAGGGACTGATTCTTCTACTTCAGAACAGGCTGCTGAGAGGTAGGGGGTTCCCAAATGCATCATCAAGTCCTACAAATAATCAAGCTGCTATGACTGTGTTCATTTTCTCAGAAGTCCCATCTGAAGGTATACACAATAATGTCCTCACAATATAAATTTGGTTCCTGTTTAAGTATTACCTCTGCTGTGGGAACTATTGGGTTTCTTTAATTTTTGTACAGAGGCAAAGCTGAGCTCTACACCAAAGATTTCTGCATATTGATTTCCTTGATAGGCAATGTGGAATTTGGTAATTGTAGGGACTACACTTGACACCTAGCCGGTGCTAATACCTATTTGCTTAATACATGTGATCAATTGGGATTTATTGACTTCGGGGGAATGAAGGTATCAAGGGATTTCTTTTCCTTTCGGGTGCTTTCTGGGCTCTGACAATGAGTGTTAGTCCTATTTGATTTTTTTTTCCTCCAAGAGATTTGTGCTTCCCAATAACTGGGCAAACAAAAATTCGAGCATCTCCTCAATTGCACTGCATTCCTGAGTGTAAAAAAAAACATCTTTAAGAAACACTGTTGTTATTATTTAGACAAATGCTATGTTTCCAGCCAGCTTTTCTTCCAGATCTCTTTTTCCTCCATATTCAAAGAAAGTACTGCCAATCCAATTAGGACACAGAACATGAATTGTTAAGTAACTGATTCACTCTATAGATAAGGATACATCCTTTTGTGTCTAAGGAGACTGCTTGATTCATTGTGTACAAGGACAGCGCGTTCCTTGCCTGGCTTATTTACCACGTGTTTTAATTAGCTGCCAGGCCTTTTACAGCAGTCCCTGTTCTGAAGGTAGAGAGATTTGAGCTTGTTAAGGTGATGGCTTAAGTAATGCTTTGTCGTTAGGTCAGCATTTTTCTATCTCCTCTCATTTCTGCTCAGGGACTGAGCTCTCTAACCTAATATGGCAAATTGGCGTCCTCCCAGTGGCTAAGTGGCCCGAGAGACAGAGCACTACACTGTAGGCTCCTCAGTGGCAAGAACTTAGTCTTGCTGTCTTTGTACCCCTTTCGCTTAGCATAGTGCCTAACGCACAGGAAGTGCTGAAGAAACACTGGTTGAACTATTCAGCGGAGGTCCATTTGGAAGGCACGCACTGTTGTCATCTTCTCTCTCACTTCCCATGTACCGTCAGCCCCCAAATGAGTGGAGTCTAGTTGGGGCAGTATTCAGTAAATGTAACCCAGCATGGGTTCGGCATGGGCACTGACCAATGAGCCTTTTGGCTAGAACAGGATCCTGAAGGAACCCCATCCTGTGATAGACGTTAACTCTTTAGTTCTTGTGTCACTCGGGGGCAGAGAGAAGGGACACTCAAGGGAGTGCACCAGGGGTTAGAGCAATGGCTACTTGTAAGTTGAAATGGAAGTATTTAAATATTTTATACATATATATATGTATATATATATACATATATATATTTTTATTTTTTTTTTTTTTTTTTAAGTACGCTCCATACCTAACATGGGGCTTAAACTCATGATCCTGAAATCAAAAGTCACATGTTCTGGGGCATCTGGGAGGCTCAGCTGGTTAAGCATCCAACTCTTGATTTTCAGCTCAGGTCATGATCTCAGGGTCATGAGATCGAGCCCCTTCTCTGGCTCCACACTCAGCAGGGAGTCTATTTCTCCCCCTCTCCTTCTCCCTCTGCCCTTCCCTTGTGCACGCTGTCTCTCTCAAATAAATAAATAAATCTTTTTTTTTTTTTTTAAAGTCGCATGTTCTATGGGCTGGGCCAGCCAGGTGCCCCCTGTATTTAAATATTTTAACAATGGTATGGCTCTACTAGTGCTTACCACCTGATCACACCTGTTTAATTCTCCCATAGCCATCCAATACGATGCAGCCAGACATCTTTTTTCCCCCCAAATAGAAATATCAGGGGTTTTCTCCCCAGATCAACATGGTTGTTTTAAAAATATAAAATAAAGTGAGCTGGGAAGTTGGTAGCTGCAGCACAGTTTTTGAAGTTTCTTTAAGTCCCTAGATAAACACAAAACAAGTAGATGGCTAAAACAAAAACCCTGAACACATTTACAACCAAAGCAGGTGACTAGAGATCCCCCAAGCCCCCAAATACACATGGACTGGGATAGTATCAACATCTATACAAAAGAAAGCAGAGAGAAGCGGTGGGGCATCTGATGGGTCTGAAATCTTCTTTGAGAAGAATCTCAGAACAGTCCACTGGCACTCACTGCAAAGTGTGGTGGGCCAGTTTGAGAAGAGCAGCTGTAATTGGAAGAGGTTTGCCAACGCCAAGAGCAGGAGAGCAGTGTGGGTTTGCAGTCAAAGTGCAAGGAGCTGGAATAGTCTAGCTTCCGTGCACTTTCAAAACTGACCAGCCAGGGATCCTTTCCAGGACAGGATTCTACTTTGAGGAGGAACTGTGGAAGTAAACATGAGTGAAGGGGGGAAAGCCCAGATGTAAGTGGAGGAAGATAAGAGGGCCAGGAAATGTCAGAAAGCAAGCCACCATCTTTTCTAGATTCTTGATAAAAACATCAGAAGATGGAGTTGTACAAAGGTAAAAAAAAAAAAAAAGTTACCTTGGGCCACACTTCTTTCTAAATTTTCAGGAAAACTAATTTTACATAAAAATAAGCAGTAAAAAGTATCAAGATGGAATTCCACACTAAGTTATTTTAAGAAAAAAGGTATGTGGAACAGAACATCTGTTCAGACAATGAAATTACATCAGGAAAACATGCCCACAGAACAGAAAAAAGACTATAACCTTCTATTTAAAAGCCAGCTAAAAGATATGAAAGTGATAGAAGATATGAAAGAATCACATAAATTAGAAGAAAAATTTTAAATGAGGTGATAGAACCTAGGAAAGAATGAGGAGTAAAAGAATACTAAACTAAAAACTAAAAACAAATGAATGCAATAGATACGCCCTTAAGAAAAACAATGTGAAAGGAGGATTTTTTTAAGTCAAGAAGAAATTAAGAGGGGGGCGACTGAGTGGCTTGGCCTGTTAAGTGTCTGACATCTGTTAAGTGTCTGACTTCTGCTCAGGTCATGATCTCAGGGTCTTGGGATTGAGCCCCACATCAGGCTCCCTGCTCCGTGGGGAGTCTACTTCTCTCTCTCTCCTTCTGCCCCTTCCCCCATTTGTGCTTGTGCGTGTGCTCTCTCTCTCTCAACTAAATAAATAAAATCTTAAAAAAAAAAAAAAGAAATTAAGAGGGGCACCAGGTTGGCTCAGTAGGTAGAGCATGTGACTCTTGATCTCAGGGTTGTGAGTTTGAACCCCACGGGGGGTGTAGAGATTATTTAAAAAAATAAAATCTTTAAAAAAAATAAAATCTTAAAGAAATTACAAAAGAAAAAGATTTTAAGAGAAAGTGACAAATATTGAAGGTAGGAAAAGAAGATGGAACATACAGACAAT
Organism: Callorhinus ursinus; assembly: GCF_003265705.2. Classification (NCBI taxonomy): domain Eukaryota; kingdom Metazoa; phylum Chordata; class Mammalia; order Carnivora; family Otariidae; genus Callorhinus; species Callorhinus ursinus. The sequence goes on from NW_027397076.1 coordinate 14,161,204, forward strand.
AGAAATTCCTGAAGACAAAAACTAGAGGAAGAGAATAGAGCACCTACCAAAATTATAATTCAAGAAAATTTTCCCAAAGTTAAAAAAAAATATTTGAAACTACATGTGAAAAGAATATACTGCACACTTCAGAATATAATACCAAAACTATCAACACTTAGACATATTCTGATAAAATTATTGCCCTTTAAAGAAAAAAATTCCTTTGAGCATTTAGGTAAAACAGCAAAGGAAAGAAAATTATATTAGTATCAGACTTTTTGAGAGCAATGACCTACCCTAGAATAAAATAGAATAACATATTAAACTAATTTAAGGAGGGAAAATGTGAACCAGGAATTTTATATACAGTAAAACTGACTTTCAAGTATTTAAGTATTTTACTTGACAACTGTTATCGATAGACAAACTGTTCTCAACATTAATAACTCAGGGAATATTGTTCTTTTTCAAAGGATTCTACTTAAGAACAAGTTTCAGGTGAGAGAGACTGGTGAGAGTTAAAAATGTAGTTGTTTTTGATTAAGATGAAACAGGTCTTAAAAGGAAGAGAATATAGGGGTGCCTGGCTGTGACTCTTGACATTGGGATCGTGAGTTCAAGTCCCATGTTGGGTGTAGAGCTGACATTAAAAAAGTGGGGGGGAGACTACAGTCTCCAGTTCCTATATGATCAAATAATGTAGGTAAAGCACAACTATTTAAAAATGAGAGGCAGAACAGAGAGAGTAAATGCAAAATGCAAAAATGTCCCCAAATGTTTTCAGTAATAATATTGAGCAGTATTAGTATTCCTTTTTTGCAGTAGTTGTGGAATAAAGTAAATGAGCAAGGATATTCAATCATCATCTGTATTCTTAAGAACCGGATTTTCATTTGGATGAAAGAAGATGTGAATATAATACAAAAGAAGTTAAGTAAACACACACATTTAAACTGGAAGTATTTGTATGATATCTATATATCTGGGTTTGTATTTGTATTTGTGTCTACATCTGTATCATACGAGACCTCTCTGTCTCTGTGCAGTCTATAGTACATAGTATATATAGTATGTGTATGTGTATATAGATACATGTCTCTATATACACATACTATATATATGCACATATGTGTGCATGTGCGTGTGTGTGTGTGTGTATAGTCTTAGTTCTGTTCCCTGAAGAAGCCTAAAATTTGTGACCAAAACAGCAGCATGGAGCATCCCTAGTATCAATATTGTGGTCTTGAAATACCATTTAACACTAAATGAAATTAAGGCTTCTTGGAAAAATGGATCATTCCCAGAGAAGTAGCTGGTTCCTATCTGGGACAGAAACTATCCAAGATTAGTCTAGAACATTTTGTCATACCTGATAGCAAGGAAACTATTGAACACTTCTAGGGACATAGCACAAACAAAACCCAAAACCCTCAGAAGCCAAATTGAAGAAGCTCTCACTGGTCAAAGATGGAACAATTTGAGCTTTCAGAAAGAATAATAATTACTATTGACTGAAACCATCAAATATGCTTAAATCCTTGATTTCATACAAATATTTTTAAAAATAACTGATTGCCTTCAGAGGAATCAGTGGGGTTCCAATTCATTGGAATAAGGATAGAGAACCAATTTATTATCTTGAAAACTGGCAAAGAAAGAAAGAGAATTCAGCATAGAATCTTGCCTTTTCTGTAAAAACTGTAACCAACAGGGGGAAATGTATCTCTTTATAAAAGCATTTCAAGTAATGAACGAAAAAGAAACATAAAATTAGAAATCTTTATTTTGCAATCCTTAAAATGGATTGAGGCATTCATCAACAGCTGCTAACATCACCAAAAGAGAGACAACCAGACATGATATGGCTCTTGATAAAAAAGCAGCACCACCTGTGGTCTTGCCAAGGAGAAGAATCTGGATCCAGCTGCCATTTTGTAGGATATACAAAGGACCAGGGAACAAATTAAAATGCACCATAACTACACAAGCAGCAAAATCCAGACTCTGGGAAACTGAACAAGACAAATGCCCTGGGTTTCTTCAACAGATACAGGAAAGGAAAGGAATGGGGGGGGGGAACCTGTAGATTAAAAGAGACTTAAACAGGGGCACCTGGCTAGCTCAGTTGGTGGAGTGTGAGGGTTGTGAGTTTGAGCCCCACATTGGGTATAGAGATTACTTTAAAAAGTTAAAAAGTCTTTTAAGAAAAGAGACTTAAACAACATATCAAAGTGTAAAATATGGATACAATATCCAGAAATGTATGTGTACTTGAGTGATAAAACTATAAAGAAATATAAAGAAATTAGTCCTTAAAAAGTCAGGATAATATTTACTTTTGTGAGGAGGGAAGCAGAGAGGGAACAAGAAGAGTTTTTGGGTTATCTGACAGGGTTGTATTTATGAACTTGGGTGTGGTTGCAGGAATGTTCACCTTAGAACTTAATAAACCACACATTTGTTTTTTTGTTTGTATATCTGTGTTTTATTTTCAAATAAAAAGGTTTAAAAGATGATACCAAGAAATGATGAACCATCTCCTTAATTTTCTACCCCAATTTTCTACCCCAACTTCAGAGATAAATACTGTTAACATTTTTGGTGTTTGACTTTTTAATGTAAGCATAAGCATGTATGATATTGTAGGTTTTACCTAAGTGAGATTAGACGGTAGATGCAATTTTGAAACCAGCCTTTTCACTCAGCAATATATCATGGAATCTTTCCATGTCAAATCATATAGAGCAGCATATTCATTTATATAAAAAAGTAATTATTTCTATTTATTTATAAATAAATTATTTTTATTTATTATTTCTTTTAAAGATTTTTTTATTTATTTGACAGAGAGAGACACAGCGAGAGAGAGAACACAAGCAGGGGGAGTGGGAATCAGGCTTCCCACAGATCAGGGAGCCGAAGGCAGACAAAGTAATTATTTTTAAATATTTTTAAATAAAAATAAAAATTGACAAAAATTTCAGCAATATAGAAAATACGAAGAGAAAAGCAGCCCATTCCTCAAAAATCTCACCACCCCAAAAAAAGGAAATCCTGCCATTGTAATCATGTGGGGTGATGGATGTGAGCTTATTGTGATAATCATTTGGCAATATGTTACATATATCAAATCAGTATGTTGTGCACCATAAACCAATATAGTGTTATGTCATATCTCAGCAAAACTGGAAGAATCTCACCCCCAAGAAATAATGAATGTTAACATGAAGTTTCTCAGGACACCTGGCTGGCTCGGTCGGTAGAGCATGTGACTCTTGATCTCAGGGTCCTGAGTCTCTACTTATATGTAAAAGTAAAATATGAGGGAGAGAAAGAATTTTATGATTATATAAGTAATTCAGTTTCAGGTAACTTTTTTTCTACCATGGAAGAAGTGTTTTGCAAGACATTCCTGAGGCTAAGAAAAAAGAATTAGGGAATCCTTAAGACGCTGAAGTTGTGTTTTTCTTGATTTATGTTTCAATTTCATTTAAAACTTTTTAACTTTATTATTTTTTATTTCTGTGTCATTATGTTTCAATTTTAGATGATTGCAGGTAGAAGATGAGGACATGAGCATCTTACTTCCTCCCTCTCTCCTTCTCCCACCTCCCGATTTTAAAAATCTATTATTTTTACTTTGTCAGGATTCATAACATTTACATTTTGTTCCACAGCTAGAATTCCACCAGTTATTGGGGCTTAGTTCTGTATTTAAATAGCTTATCTGCCTATCCATAGCACTTTTACCTCTTATTTTGGTTTCTTTTGTTCCTGGAAAAAAAAATTTTTTTTTAATTTGTCTCCTGGTCCTGACTAGTTAAATTATTTTTTTTCAAGAAGTACTCGTGGAAGTTTTACTCTCTTGAGTTCTTTCATGCTTGAAATATTCCTAGGTCATACTTTTCTCTCTCCAAATTCTGTAGGCATTGCTACCTTGTCTTCTGGAAATTTTATATGTGTCTTCATGGATGATTTGCTTTTTCTGCCCAGATGTTTAAATAATTATTTTCCAGGGTGCCTGGGTGGCTCATTCATCGAGTGTCTGCCTTCGGCTCAGGTCGTGATCCCAGGGTCCAGGGATTGAGCCCCACATCAGGCTCCCTGCTCAGGGGGAAGCCTGCTTCTCCCTCTCCCGCTCCCCCTGCTTCTGTTCCCTCTCTCGCCCTGTCTCTCTCTGTCAAATAAATAAAATCTTTAAAAATAAATAAATAATTATTTTCCTCTGCAAATTAGGAACGTAACTAAGGTATGTCTTGATGTTTGTTCAAAGTTGTTTTTTCCTGGCATACAATAGATATTTTCCTCTGCAGATTTAGTTCGGCCATTTTAGGAAAAACGTTCCTGTACTGTGTTTCTGAATGCATATTTTGTTGCATTTATTGGATTCTCTACACCAATTAGGGACACCAGTTATCTTTATGTTTGATTATCTCTTGGTTCTCTTATTATCTTCCCCCTAATTGCCTTATTCCCTCTGTGTTTTGCCTTTGTATTTGCCATAATTATCTCAAGCCTTTTATCCATGCCATTAATTCAATTTTCAATCATGTCTTTCCCGCTATTTGGCATATCTAATTTAGATATATAATGGTTTTGTTTCAGTACTTGATTCATTTCCTTATTTCTGAAATCTCCTTTTTACTCTCCCGCTGTCCTTTTATCAGCTCAATCCTGAGGTCTTATTTTCTCAGGTTCATATTCTTATTAGGGTCTTGAGAGCGCAAGGCACTCCCTGGGGATCTCCTGTGTCTTGATGTTATGTTTTCTTTCAGACTGGTTTCTTCATAGTTCACTCATTATCTTCCTTCCTGCCCATCCCTCCCTTTTTTGGCTGAACCACATTTACATGATCACTGTATAATTTCTCCCCTCTCACTTTTGTTGAAGAGGGGTAACTCCCCTGTTACGTAGCGCGGCTGCGGTCTCCTTGGTCCTCTCTCCACCGTACCTAGGACAAGTTTGTTGCCCTCTCTTCAAGCTCATCTTTGGTCATTACATTAGGTGTTAGGGAAAGCGGAATCTGTGATCATGCTTTGCTCTGCAATCTTTACTCTAAAATCTTTGGATGATTCGAATGATTTTTCTAAAATGCAGATTTTATCCCCGTCACATCTTGCTTAAATCTCTTCAGTGATTTCTCATAGCCTTGAGGGGAAATGTCTAAACTTGTTAATTTACATACAAGATCCTTCATTGTTTGGCCCGCTTACCTTCCTAGTCAGGTCTTCCATTAGCCTCCACCTCATTTGCTCACTGATCACACAGGAGGCTTTTTGCTGAGCCTGCTTCTGGCCTCAGAACCCTTCTCAACACAGGGCTCCAGGTGGCCTATTGGTCCTCTGCTCGAGTTGAATAACATTCAGCCTTCAAAGCTTAGTTCCAGTGTTCTCTGAGAAGCTTTCCCGGAATACTCTCCCTTCCTAGTCCTCCAAGTACTTCAGATATCCCTTTTTTGTGCTTTGTCTCTCGTAACGTTTATCATACTTGATTGTAATTGCCTTTTAATGTATGGCGTATTGGGTTCTGAAGCTCAACTATCTGGGTTTAGAAATTACCTCTGCCACTTGCTATCCATATGACTTTGGGGGACACTGTACAACCTTTCTGTGCTTGTTTCCTTATGAGAATTAAATAAGTTAATGGCATATAAAGTTGCCATTGAGCACATGCTCAATAAACATTTTTTTGTTTATTTATATTTATTATCTATTTTATTACTGTTGCTCGGACAGCTGTAATGGTCCCATACCACCCAGGACCCCTCCCTGACAATCCAGGACCTGTCCGTGGTGCAAAAATAACGCTCTTCCCCACAGGACGGTCGCTACCATCTGTCATACGTTTAGCTGCATTGCGGGTCGATCTGTGGTTACATCTTTCCAGCGTTAGCTGTGGATGTAGCAAGTGTCTCTCCTTTCCCATTTCCACAACCACCATCCTAGTCCTGGCCCTGGTCACCTCATCAGCTTCATTTTGTGTGACTGAGGTCATCCCCCTAACTGGTCTCCCCACCTCTGGACCATTTGATCCACCATGTTCACATTATCCTCTTCCAAATTCTTCTTTACATCAAGTCATGCCCTACCTACTAACTCACAAGGAATTTTGAAAAAGCAAAAACAACTCAAATGGTAAGATGGTTAAATAATCTATCAGTGATGTGCATATTAAGCCGCCAGTTAGGTAGTTATGAAGGCCATGTTAACATAAAGTAATTATTAAGAAAATATAACATAGAAGACTATTTGTTGTAAGAATATAAAAAATATAGGAAACTGTTGAGGGGATATAGACTATAATTTGGCTTTAACATCATTTATTAAACATGTATTGAGCACCTATTTTGTGATAGGCCCTAGATATGTAAGAATTATTAAGACAATTCCTTCTTTAAAGGAACTCAAGAGTCTAGCAGGAGAGATAGCCATGTGAACAGACATGCATTTGGACAAAGAGCAGAAAAGAATATGGAAATATCGAAACAGTATTAGAGGTAGGAGTGTGGGTGAATTTTGTCTTTCTGGTAGGGAGTGAACCCTGGCACCAAACCTCAGAAGGAAGAGCAGAATCAAATTCCTCTGACGAAGACGATACACAGCTCCAGGTAAGCTCTTCCCACTCTACCCCTGCATCTTCAGGCCACACACGCGGATCAGAGGAGTGCTTGGGGAAGTCCAATAGGCCTTGACAAGGGCAAGGGGAGAAGAAATGGCATAGCAACGTGCGGACCTTCTGCAGCAAAATAAATATTTTGCGTGACTTTAATAATGCGATAAAGAATTGGAAGGGTGGGATGCCTGGGTGGCACAGTCGGTGGAGTGTCCAGCTCTTGGTTTTGGCTCAGGTCGTGGTCTCAGGGCCATGGCTGAACCCTGGATCAGGCTCCACGCTCAGCACGGAGTCTGCTTGAGAATCTCTCTCCCTCTCCATCTGCCCCTCCAGCTCATGTTCTCTCTCTCTCTAAAATAAATACATAAATCTTTATAAACAATTTGGAAGGGAATGCATATAATGATACCCTGTTGAGTATCCCCAGCCCCTCATTAACCGGCCACCAGGCTTGCGTTCCTAGTCATGTGTCCCAGGATTCCCTAGGAGATCTGGTCTTTTTACTGTCATGACCTCCGTGTTGTTGGTCATGCTGCTGTTCCCTATCAAGAATATTCTCCACTCTTCTAATTCAAATCTTGTACATTTTTTAAAGTTAAGGACTCATTTTCTTTGAGAATCCTTTCTCATCGAATTCCATTCTATTCTAACATAAATACTTGAAAGTCAGTTTTACTGGATATAAAATTCCTGGCTCACTGCTTTGAAGACATTCCAGAGAGAGAAGAGTTGGTGATCCATTAGCATGCACCTGTCACTGGTTAATCTCATAGGCTCTAGGAGTCTGACGGATTTGGGTTAGATCTGCAGCACTTATTAGCCATGTAACCTCTGAAATGTGTTTAATCTCAATATATTTTGGTTTCCTAACCTATCACATGGAGATAATAACTATCTGGTAGGGTTCTGTGAAGATGAAACAGACTGATACATGTGAAATGGCTTGTCACAGTGCTTGGGACATAGAATGTGCTCAATACATATAGTTGTGATTGTTACGTTCCCTTGAAATCATCCTCAATCTGTTTCAGGGAAATATGACTTGATTGAACCATTAATTATGTCTCCCCCAGTAAGTATTTAATAGATAACTTCTGAAGGGTTCTAACTTAAGAACATGGCAAAGAAAGACAGTATTTCATTACTAATGCATTTCCAAATGGAGGATGACAGACTGATAAGTTATGTTAATTGGTTAACATTTCTTATCTACAAAAAGTTGACCAAATTTTTCATTGCTTTTTTACTCTTTATGTGAAATTGTAAACGGGTTCATTTTTGCTCAATTGTTATATCCAATGCCCATTTATATTAATAACTAATGAAATAAGTTAGGTTGACCTACTGTACTTCCTGTTGCATTTAAGACAGCGACTTATGAATTCAGCCTAGAGATCAAAAGGGCCGAGTATCACTGTTTGTGACTGGTAGAGATGTTGTTACACAATTGAGTAAAAAGAAAAAAAGGAAAAAAAATGTACTATATTCTCAAATAATAGGTGGTTTTCAAGGAAACAATAATGTCAGAGTTTAGGAGGCTAATCAAGCTGTGACAATAACAACTGGAGACATAACTCTGATCATGAAAACACTTTGAAGATTCTTTAAACATATGAAAAAAAGAAAGACCCTCCTTCCCACCCTCGAAAAAGAAAAATCTGACTCAGTCTAGTATCACTTTGAAATCGGTTCTTCAAGTTAGTTAATGATAGCATTGGAAACGCAGGGATTTCTGTAGATGAGCAGTAGGACTGTGTTCCATTAGCATCTGATATGTTGTCATTTATTTTATACAGCTGAATAATTGTCTTGGTTTCTGAAGGGAGTTTAAAAATTGTTCAGGCTAACTAATGCTTGAAGATGGCCGGAACAATTCCTTAACAGACACTGGCTCCCTCACACCAGGGGTCTTAGTGGAGTTAAATAAGAAATTAACATTAATTGGATTAGTGCATTCACAGAGGGGAGAACGTTAATTAGAAGGAGGAAGAGGTAGTGTTGCGGAAACATAAGCAGTGTAAGGCAAGGGGCTGCAGTAAGGTATTATACAAACCGATAAAGTGACTAACACTGTACCTGCAGGTTAGGATTTCCCACAATACCAAGAACAATATTCTCATGGTAACACTCTAAAACTAGAACTTTACTTCTGGATAGATCCTTCTATCTATTGAATCTAAGTTCTCATTCTACAGGTGAGAAAGCTAAGGCCCAGAGGTAGGAAGCGACTGATTTATTCAGAGTTCATGTTTTTATTTTAACATCTTTCCACTGCTGTACCTTTTCTATGAGGCAGAGTAAAGTATGGGATTAAGTGGGTGGACCTGAGTTCAAATCCTAGCTGTGTTATTAACAAGCTGTGTGATCTCTGGCAAACTACCTACCCTCTCTGAGCCTTAGTATCTCTGAAAAACCATACAATCATAGTACTTACTTCATAGGGCTGTGTGGACTGAAAGCAATACCATAGGTAAAGCCCATGGTGCATAAGTAAGTACACTTACTAAAATTGTTATTTCTCCAAAAGCAAAACATCAAAGGCCAATCTGAAGAGATTTGTTATCAAGAGAAGAAAAAAACCCACTGTATGCAGATCATAAGTTAAAGTAAAAAGGGGGTTAGCAGGCTTCATTAATTTCCTTCTTTTATTCCCCCCACTCCCCAATATATCAGCTACCCCTCCTCTTATCCGTGCTGGTAGGTACCGAAGAGAAATCCGGAGAAAATGTAGATCATAAAGGTACTTAGTCTAACATTGGGTCTCTATAGTACTGCTGACACTATCAATGTTATTAAATTATAACCATATTCCTTTGACAGCGCTGGTAAGTGGTGATCTGCCACAATAATTGGCAGCCAAGCAGTGTAAAAGCCGAAACATTTGCCCTAAGTGTTTGCCCAGCACAAGCCTCTGCATTCCCACGGCTGTCTGCCTGCTTACCTGTCACAGCCCGGTTTGAAAACGCAGGCGTCCTTGTATGCTGTTCAAAGGATCCTTTGGTAAACAAGGGATTTTTCCCCCCTCCACAATGAATTCAGGCTGCCTTGAATTTTGTGCTATTTGATTTACTTTGTTCAGCAGAAGCCAAATCGGGAAAAGTTCAGCTTTCTTCCCGGAACACTCTCACATCAACTCCATCCTACTGTTGTTCTCGAGGATTTGGATCCTGCATTCCCCTGGCTCGGCAGTGTGCAGTGTTTTCATGATTAGGAGGAATATAACCCGCCTGCCTCATCTTTTTCTCAGAGTCATTAGCATTTGGGGATGGGATTTCCCTGTTGTTTGGAGAAGCTGGGGTCGGAGTGGGGAGGCCGTTTGTGAGGAGGAAGCTTTGCACGCAAAACTTTGCCAGGAAGACCTGTGGGTTCTGCAGTAATGCAGATGTCAACCCCTTACCCTGCTGAGTTCCTCTATCTGGATAAACCTAGACCATCTCTGTTCCATGAAGTTGTCTTTCCTCCAGCTCTAGGTTGATCTGCTGTTTCCCATCCTTAACCCTCACCCCATCCCTCCTCCAAAACTGTTTATGAACGTTCAGGTCTTCCAAAAGACAATCAGAATCTAAGGAGCAGGATGGGACACTAGCGGGCCATGCTCCCAACCAACGGGGAGAAGAGATATACTTTTAAGGCGGTGAGAACTCTCACCTCAGTCCACCAATCCCCTCTGGCTCCTCGAACTTGTTTCCCCGCAGGGTCGGCACCAACGTTCCACTCCAACCCAGTCGGGCGGGAACTCCAGGAGGAGAGGAGCGAAGTGGCCCGGGAACGTGAGAAAACCGCGACGCGGGAAGAGGAGCCCGCGGGCTGGGAGGGCCCTTAGCTCAGCACGCCGGGGGCGGGCCCGGGAACCCCGCGGCCGGCGCGCCCCCACCCCGCCCCCGCAGAGGCCGTTGCCCGCTCGCCGGCCGCGGCGCACGCGTGTGTGGGAGGGGGCAGCGCGGCGCTCCCCCGCCGCCTGTGCGCCGCCGCCGGCCCTGTCCACCCAGCGCGCGAGCCCGGGTCGCGGAGCCAGGCCCGGCAGCATGCGGAGGGTGAGTGCGCGTCGCCCGTAGGCGCGAGGGGGCAGGCGGCCGGTGTGCCGGCGAGCGTGAGAGCGCGTCTGTCCCCCCGGGTCCGGGCCGCGGGCGGGGAGGACTGAGGGCGGGGGAGGGGGGCGAGGCGTGGCCTCGCGGGGCCGCGGCGACGGCCTGGGCGAGTTGGGGGGGGGCGCCCCTCGGACGACTGTGGGGGTGGGGCCGGGGGCGCCGTGGGGCGGCATGCGGGGGGGGGTGGTTAGAGGAGCACTCGCTCCGCCCTAAGCTGCCACCGGTGGCGCGGACGCGTCGGGGCTCTTTGCGCCTCCCCGGGGCGGGCTATTCCCACCCAGCACCCCGGCCTCCGGCTTTTAGGGGAGCCCCTTCCGGGCGTTCCCGCCGCTGGCTCGGCTGGTCTGGCCGCTGCGTTGTGCTGCTCAGCGCCGCGCTCCTTTGGGAGCCTCGTAAACTTTGCGGCCGGCCGTCGGTTGGGCTCCCTAGGCGCAGCACCCAGGGAGGGGCGCGCCCCCATTCTAGGCGGGAGGTTGGGCGTGTGTGTGTTTCGGGGAGGTGGGCCTCACCCCTCGTCTAAGCGCCGTTTGGAAGGCTCGAGGGAGCGTGGACTCCTCAGCGAAAGCCGAGGCGCTGCCCGCCGACGCCAACCCGTGGGGGTCCCGAGGCGGACTCCGGGCACTTGCGCCTCGGGGCGCCCTGGGCGGCGGCTGCCCGCTGAACTGCAGGGGCGCCTGCGCTCGTGGCTCTTAGCGGAAAAACCTCCCCTTTACGGGCTGAACGGCAGGGTTTATTCCCCTTCAAAGGACAGCCTGGGAGGGCGCGCAGGCAGGCCCCGCGCAGCTTGTCTAGGGAAGCTAATTTACACGAAAGTGTTGGTGGTTTCTAAATTACCAGTCCCAATATGCCGTTTGGATTTTAACCTGGGGAGTGGGACCCGCTTTAATCAAATGCGGGATCTGGGCACTTACAGGGTCGAGAGAAGTAGAGGAAACAAGTCTAAAGAAGTACCCTTGACATTTTCCCAGACCTCCTAAGGCCAAGGCTAATGACAGTTTGGGCGCCAAGGAAAGGATGTTGGTTTTTTTTCTGAAGAGACAAAGCTGAGAAGAAATGGGAAAAACAGAGTGTAAGACTGTTTCTCGCCAGAGCTTGAGAGTTTCTCTGGGTTGGAGTTAGGGGTTGCCTTGTACGAAGGCATGTATGTGCCCATTTGGTCACCCGAGTGAGTGGCTTTTTCAAAGATTTCTTCTCTCAGCTCCTAGGTTGCTTTAAAGGGACCTCTGGCCTGTCGTTTTGCAGGTGGTTCCAGAATTAAGTCTTATGTATATGTTGGTGGGGGAGGGGAGTAGTGGTATTTGGAGGGCATGTAGAGCAAGTATGAATTGGCCCCAGCTGCCTCTGGAAAGTCTTAGTGAACTGACCTGGAAATTTACCCGGCTTACCTTTTGGAGTCCAGACCTGCTCAGGTGTTTCTGGGGAGGACAGGATTCCAGCCAGGCTGGCCAGCTAGTTTAGCATTTCTGGCATTGATGGGGCAGCAGAAATGGAAGCAGGTGGGATTACTTTTTTGCACTCCCAAATTCAGGGGTCAGGAATGTTCTTTTACCTTAGTGTCACCGGGTTAATTAAGGAAAGCAGCTGGGATGGGATCTGTAGGCCTAAGCAAGGTGTTTTAGAGAAGCACAATTTGATGATGGAGGGCATTGACCAGAGTATTTTAAAATGTGATATGCGGGGCACCTGGGTGACTCAGTGGGTTAAACATCTGCCTTAGGCTCAGGTCATGATTTCAGGGTCCTGGGATCCAGCCCTGCATGGGGCTCCCTGCTGAGCTCCCAGTCTGCTTCTCCCTCTCCTTCTCTCCCCCTTCCCCCCTCCCCCCCACACCCACTGGCTTGTGCGTTCTCTCTCTCTCTCTCAAATAAATAATAAAATTTGATTTGCGTCCTACTCGTTTTAGGATGAAAAAGACGGATGCTTGCTAGAAATACACATTCCTGAGCTGTACTTCAGACCTATTAAATCAGAATAATGAGGACTGGAGCTTGCAGTTTGCATTTTGAGCACCGCGGCCACCACAGGGCAGTTGTATTAAGCACCTACTGTGTGTAGGCAGCATTCTAAGTTCTAGGAGTACAGTGGGGAGATGATGGCCAGGGAGCCTCATACTCCTGTACTCTAGTTGAGAAATTAGACAAGAAAGAAAGTAAACACACAATTAATTTTAGATAGTGGTAAGTGCTATGAGGAACATAAAGCAGGATAATGAAATGGGGAGTAAATCCGGGAGTGAAGCCATTTCAGGGGAATGACATTTCTAGGGAATTGCTATTTGAACTATGAATTACATGACGAAAAGAAGTCAGCTGTGTGAAGGTTTGGGGAAAGAGTGTTCCAGAGTGAGGAACATCAGGGGCAAAGGCTCTGAAGCAGGAACGGACTTGGGCTGCGTAAGAAACAGAAAGAAGATACTGAGGCTGAAGCAGAGGGGAATGTACATGGGGTGGAGGGGTGGAATGAAGTGAGGTTGGGGGCGGGGGGCCAAATTCTGTAGGGACTTGTTGGCCATGGTAAGAAATTTGGATTTCCACCTAAATGCAGAGGGATGTTATTTAGAGAATTTTAAGCAGAGGAATAGAATGATATGATCTAGTTTACTTTTTTGAAGATCTCCTTGGCTATTGTGTGTAGAATGAATTAAGGAATGGGGATGGTCATGGTAAAGAGAGACCACCACCTTTGTGTGCAATGGTAATGGAGAGAGGTGGAGAGACTGGATGGATCTTGGAGGTAGAATCCATTGAACTTGCTGATGTGGAAGGGAGAGGTGGGAATCCTTTAATGTACACTGAAGGTTGCTATTTGGTGTGTGTGTGTGTGTGTGTGTGTGTGTGTGTGTGTGTGTGAGTGTGAGAGAGAGAGAGAGAGAGAGAGAGATGGAGAAAAGGTGGTTGGACCTCAGTTGGAATGCCCCCAATGATAATGAGAATAGCTAACATTTAGTGAACATCTACTCTGCACTTGGTAATGTGGTACATGAGTTCACAAGAGTCCTGTGAAATATTAACTGTCAGTCACTGTTTTACAGATGGGACACTAAGCTCTGAAAGGTTGAGTCTTTTGCTCTAGCCCTTCAGCCAAGTGTTGGCGTTGGGATTTGCACCTAGGTTTGCCTGGCTCCAAAGCCCTGGCTCTTGCCATTACTCTCTGCTGCCTACTGATGGCCCGCTCCTGCCCCAGATCATGTCTGGTTCTAGAGAAGCAGATAATTTAGCAGTCTGACACATGTGTGCAGCAGCATCTCAACCGTTGTTCTTCGGTAACTGCAGAGGGAGGCAGACACACTATTAGAATAGAAAGTAGTTACTTTCATTTGATGCTGCTGAATGAAAGAAAAGGTGTGTAGAGAATAGTACAAAGTCGGGGCACAGGGGATGCCCAATACTTGGGTTTCTCTGAGGAGAGGCAGGAAGAGGGCTTTACCCTCTGCCCAGTGCTTTGGACCTCCTGTCATGACCACCGGAGGAGCCCTGTGTTGGGTTCTTCTTTGACCTGTCCTCATAGCTGGCTAAGGTTTCCTTCTTTCCTCCACATCCAAAATGAGCTCTTTCCTGTGCAGAGCCAGGAATTTCAGAGGATTGGCTACTTTAAAAAATTATTTGTATTAGAGTTAGAAATCATTGGTGGAAAAATTATTATAATGGTAGCTACTACTGATTGACTGCTTTCTCTGTGCCAGGCTTTTATCGTTCACGTTCATAACAGCCTTTTTAGTTAAAATTAATAGGTGATACATTCATACAGTATAAAAATTCAAAATATCTAACAATATTTACAGTAAAAATTGTTCCTCATATTCTGTTGCCCAGCCAGTTGGTTCTGTTTAACCAGAAGTAATTGATGTTAAACCCACTGTGTCCTTCCAGAGATAATCTGTGCATATTACAAGCAGTTACATATTCATACTTTTTCCCTTTTTTTATACACAAATGTGAATGTAAATGTAACATATAAGTGCGCTTTGCTTTTTTTTTCCCTTGTACATAAGATCAGTATTTGTTGATCTGTCTATTCGGTTCTTTTTATGGCTGCATATGGGATACCTTTATATGGATGTACTAGGATTGTTCTAGTCTTTTGCTATTATCTGCAGTGCTGTGGGGAATAATCTTATACCCATGTGATCTTATACGTGTGTGAGTATATCTGTGTGATAAATTTCTGAGTCACCTGATGTGAAAAAAACATCTTTACTTTTTTTTGTTTGGTGAAGCAGCATAATGTAAAGAATATATAGAGGAGAAATATATATGTATTTGGAATATATATTTAGGTATATGTAAAATCTCCAGGTAATAGCATGGACTTGGAGCCAGATTACATGGGGTTGAATCTTAACTCCGCTGTTCGCAAGCTGTGCAAGTCAGCTTCTCTTTGCCTCGGTTGCCCGATTTGTAAAATAGGAATAATAATAATAGCTACCTAATAGGATTGCTATGAGGATTGTCTTAGTTTGTGTTGCATAACAAATCACCCCAAAACTTACCTGCTTAAAACAATCTGTTTTCCTTAGCTCATGAGTCTGTAGGTTGCCTAGGTGGCTCCTCTTGTCTGGGCCAGTCTGATGGAGCTCTGCTGGGTTCTTTCATGCTTCTGTGGTCTCGTGGTGGGTCAGCTGGTAGCTGGAGGATCTAGGCTGGCCTCACCCACATGTCTGGTAGTTGGCAGATGAGTTGGCTTGCAGGGACCTCATGGAATGGCATGTGATCTCTCATGCTGCAGTCAGCTCAGGTTTCTTTATGTGGTAGTGTCAGGGTTTCAGAGAGCAACGAGAGAGGGCAAATCCCAGAGCACAAGCATTTTTCAGATATCTGCTTGTGTCCATTTGCTGTTGTCCCACCAACCAAAGTAAGTGTCATAGCCAAGCTCAGAGTCTGTGTGGGAGAGGACTCTCCAAAGACAAGAATACAGTGAAGGGAATTGTTGCTACTATTTTTGCAAACAGTCTACCACAAACGTTGAATAAGTTAGTGTATTTTTAAAAAGATTTTATTTGAGAGAGAGAGTGTGCGCATGGGGTGGGGGTGCGGGGAGGGGCAGAGAGAGAGAGAGAGGGAGAAGCCCGAATAGGGAGCCTGAGAACAGGGAGCCCTGAGGCGGGGATCTGGATCCCAGGACCCTGAGATCATGACCTGAGCCAAAGGCAGACGCTTAACGACTGAGCCACCCAGGCGCCCCAAATAAATTAGAATTTTTAAAGTGACTAGTATTGTGCCTGGCACATTGTAAGTTAGTTAAATTGAAAAGAGAGAGAGATTGCCTAGTTACCCTCAGTTTACACCTCCATGTGTGAGGGTGCCTGTTTCTGTTTCTTTTTAACACTGCATCAGAGTTATTTGTGGAGAGGCGGGTGTTATCCATGGAGAGGCTGATGTTCTTGTTCCCTTTTGGCAAATGAAAAAAGTGATGCTCAGGGATGTTGTTTTTCTGATGTGACAGGTCAAGGAAGAATTTGGATCCTGTGTCTGACTCCAGAGCACCTCACCTTGTCTTGCCATTCTAGACAGCTGTATGATTTCTGTGTCCCTAGTGCTGCCATCCACAGCCCCCCTGCCCACTCTTGGGGTTCATGTCCCATATTCCCATTTCCCATTTGGATTTAGGTTGAGAAGGATTTGTCAGTCTGTTTAAGTGTTTAACAGTGATTTTGATTTGAACGCAGCATACTGAATTCAAAGTAAAGTGTCCGCAAAGATAGTGGGCTCTGTTATGTTTGTGAAGGGATGATAAAGGGAAATTGTCATTTGACCTTTTATAAATGGAGAAAATAGATGGGTCTGGCCTTATTTTATTCTTTCTTCCTTTCCATTCGTTACATCTTTTTTGCTTCCCTTTCTCCTTTACAACCCAGGAATTCCATTCCCCAGGGGCCAGATGTGAAGATGGGAAACAGTGTTCTCTTAGTGGTTCAGGACTTGGTCTCTGGAGACAGACTACTTGGATCCAGATCCAGCTGAGCTATTTACTAGCTGTGTGACTTGGATTGGTTAACCTGCATTAAAGGTTTTTCTGAGGTTTGAAAGATAATCTATTCAAATTGCTCAATTATTATTACATAGCACGTTTCTTTTGCTTCTGTTTTCTCTGTTCTGTCTCACATCCTTTCTCCTCCAAACCTATTCCTATACCCCTAGTTATGTTAAACACTGAGCCCTTACTCTGAGTGCCTTATGTGTATTTAACTCATTTAATCCTCACAACAAACCTATGAAATAAATGCTGTTTTATTCCCGTTTTTTTTTTTTAAGATTTTATTTATTTGACAGAGCAAGAGAACACAAGCAGGGGGAGCAGAAGGAGAGGGAGAAGCAGGCTCCCCGCTGAGCAAGGAGCCCGATGCCGGGCTCTATCCCAGGACCCTGGGCTCATGACCTGAGCCGAAGGCAGACGCTTAACCATCTGAGCCACCCAGGTGTCCCTTATTCCCGTTTTCAAATGAGGAAGTTAGACACTGAATAGCTAAGTAATTTGCTCAGCATAACACAACTAATAAATCATGTAGCAGGGATTTTAAACCAGGCATTCTGGCATCAGAATTTGTGTTTTTAATATTTATGTCCCCCAAAAAGTGGGATGGAAGGTTGGGGATTTAAAATTGAGAGCTTTTGCTCTAGGTAAACTGCTGGTGAATTCACACAGAGCCTCCATCCTTGGCAGCAGCTGAAGTGTACCCAGCTGTGCCTAACTGAAAATCCCAGCACCAAAAATATAAACTTTCATTCCTTTTGCCAAAAGCCTTTCCACTTCAATCATTTTATCCTAACAAGATTGCAAGCATCATGCCTCCCTTGTAACTGAGGTGTGACATTGTTGAAAAATACATGGGGCTTTTAAGGTTTGAGAATCAAGCTGGCTGGTTCTGAGTCTTAACCACTTCATGCTCCCTTTTTTATTTAAGTTTTTTATTTTAATTCCAGTATAGTTAACATCCAGTGTTATATTAGTTTCAGGTGCACAATATAGTGATTCAACAGTTCTACACATTACTCAGTGCTCCTCATAAGTGTACTGTTACCCCCTTCACCTGTTTCACCCATCCGCCCGCCCACCTGCTCTCTGGTAACCGTCCGTTCTCGGGAGTTAAGAGTCTGTTTTTTGGTTTACGTCTCTCTCATTTTTTTCTTTACTCATTTGTTTCTTAAGTTCCACATATGAGTGAAATCATACGGCATTTGTCTCTCAGTAATGGACTTATTTCACTTAGCGTAATACCCTCTAGCTCCATCCATGTCGTTGCAAAAAGATTTCGTTTTCTTATGGCTGAATAATATTCCATTATATAAGTGTGTATAATATATATGTTATATAATTATATATATTATATCCCAATATGTATTCCATTATATATGTGTGCATAGTATATATAATATATATTCCATTATATATATTATACACATTGTATGTTCTTTATCCACTCATCCATGGACACTTGAGTTGCTTCCATAACTTGACTGTTGTAAATAATGCTGCTATAAACATACAGGCGCATGTACCCCTTTGAATTAGTGTTTTTGTATTCTTTGGGTAAATACCCGGGAGTCTGATTACTGGATTGTAGGTAGTTTTACTTTTAACCTTGTGAGGCCCCTCCATACTGTTTTTCACAGTGGCTGTACCAGTTTGCATTCCCACCAGCAGTGCAAAGTGTTCCTTTTTCTCCACATCCTCACCAACACTTGTTGTTTCTTGTATTTTCTTGATTTCAGCCATTCTGACAGGTGTGAGGTGATACCTAATTGTAATTTTGATTTGCATTTCCCTGATATGATGAGTGATACTGAACATCTTTTCATACGTCTGCTGGCCATCTGGATGTCTTGTTTGGGGAAATATCTGTTCATGTCTTCTGCCCATTTTTAAATTGGATTTTTTGGTTTTTTTGGTGTTGTGTTGTATAAGTTCTTTATATGCTTTGGATGCTAACCCTCTATCGGATATGTCATTGGCAAATATCTTCTCCCATTCAGTAGGTTGCTTTTTTGTTTTGTTGATTGTTTCCTTTGCTGTATAGAAGCTTTTTATTTTGATGTAGTCCCAATAGTTTATTTTTGCCTTTGTTTCCCTTGCCTCAGGAGACAATGTCTAGAAAAATGTTGCTACAGCTGATGTCAGAGAGATTACTGCCTGTTTTTCTTTAAGGATTTTTATGATTTCGGGTCTCACATTTAGGTCTTTACTGGATTTTGAGTTTATTTTTGTTTATGGTGAAAGCAAGTGGTCCAGTTTCATTCTTTTGCATGTACTTCTTGCTCCTCTTGATTGACTTTTTCTCTGGTGGCAGATGAGGATTGCCAAAGCAGCAGGGGAGTAAAACATAAATGTTGCATATAATGTATAATTTTCTGAAGTTAGAATTATTCATAACTTCAATAGAAGGAAACAACTGAGGCTATTATGATTAGCTTTGTTTGCGTGTAGACTAAATGTAACGCGTTAACAGTCATGAAAGAAATACTTAGAATGGACCACCTCCTATGTGCTAGGAATCCCTTGTGGGGGGAGCAAGGTCTGCACGGCCTTGACCTCACAGAGTTTGCAGTCTGTCTGAGAAGATGAACAGTCCTGTGAATTGTGGTATAATCTGTTGCAGAGGGAAAATGAGTTGTTAGGGTATTGTAGTAGGAGTTCCTTAGCTAGTCGGGGGGGGCGGTGGTGGTTCATAAAAGCCTTCTGGACGAGGTGGCTGTTCAGCTGGGACTTGAAGGATGAGCCAGGGCAGCCAGGGAAGGAGGAGGAGGACTGCATTCCAGGTGGGATGAATAGCATGTGCAGAAGGAGAGCGAGGGATGGCACCATCAGGGAGGTGGGATGCGTTCAGGGTAGCTAAATGGGTAGAGAGCAGGGGGTCGGGGCAAGAGCTGAGGCGGGAAACGTAGGAAGAGCCCGGACCGTGAAAGGCTGTGTCATGTTGAGTGTCCCGAAGGCAGTGAAAGGCCATGGAGAAGTTCTAAGCACATTTTTGAAAATGAGATGTTTGTTTCAGAAGGTTCCTTTGGCCACAAGGTAGGGAATGGACTGGAGAGGCAAGACCGGAGGAAGGGAGGAGACTGGTGAGGAGGCCGTTACAGTGATCCAGATGGCCCGGATAGGGAGATGGTGAGGGAATGGAGAGAGCTGTTCTAGTCAAGAGGTATTTCAGCAGTAGAATTACCAACACTCCGCAACTGATAGGCTGTGGAGGGTAAGGGAGGAGAGGGTTTCAGAACAGCAGATTCTCAGGTTTCTGGTTTGGTAAAACTAGGTGTATGGTGGTGCCAGGGACTGAGACCTAAAACTCTGGAGGGAAAACAAGAGTGGGCTTGGGAAGACTGCCTCGGTTTTGTACACTTGGAGTTGGAAGGACCAGCGGACCGTTCGTGTAGAGGTAGTTATAGCGGACGATTACTGAGGTCAGGAGAGAGTCTCATGTGAAGATGTAAGTTTATGAATTATTGGCATATAGCAGTAATAATGGAAGCCATTGGAGTTACAGAAGACAGAGAATACATAGAAAACGTGTTTATAAGCAGTGGTTTACAAAATATGTTGTGCAAAAAACACGTACATGTGAATTCCTTGGGGAGCTTGTTAAAAATGCAGACTTCTGGGCAGTACCTTCGAAGTTGCTGATTCAGTAGGTCTGCGGGCCTAAACTGGAATCTGCAATCTCTCGTAGAGTTGACAGTGTACATAATCTACAGTCCAGCTATTTTACCCTTAGATATATGTCCTAGAGAATCTCTAGCACTCTGTGACCTACACTTTTTTAAAAGGGAAATATTTAATATATTAAATTAATATAAAGAAGGCATAAAGAATAATACATTGACATTCATGTATCTACCACAACTTAAAAATAAAAAATTACTAAGATAAACTGTAGCGTATTTATAAAATGGAATACATACTACTCAGCCATAAAAAGGAACAGACTAGGGGCACCTGGGTGGCTCAGTCAGTTAAACATCCAACTCTTGGTTTTGGCTCAGGTCATGGTCTCAGGGTCATGATATTGAGTCCTGTGTTGGGCTCTGTGCTCAACAGGGAGTCTGCTTGGGATTCTCTCTCTCCCTCTCCCTCTGCCCCTCCCCCCACTTGCATGTTATCTCTCTGAATAAATAAATTTTTTTTTTTTTAAAAAAAAGGAATAGACTACTGTTTATGCGGGAACGCAGATGACTCTCAGACACAAAAGAGTACGTACTGTATGATTCCACTTATGTGAAAGGAAAATCAAATTATGGTGATAGGAATCAAAATAGTGGTTGCTGATGAGGACTGATTAGAAAGGGCATGTAGGAATTTTCTGGGGTGATGGAAATTTTCTACTTCTTAATAGGTTTGTGGTTTATATGGGCAAATATGTCAGTCATACTCATTGAACTGTACACTTAAGATCCATATAAATTATACCTCAATATATATGTGTATATATATACATATGTATGTATATATGTGTGTGTGTATATATATATATATATATATATTTTTTTTTTTTTTTTAAGTAGGCTCCACACCCAGCACTAGAGCCCAGTGCGGGGCTCAAACTCACGACCCCTGAGATCAAGACCTGAGCTGAGATCAAGAGTGGGACACTTCACCAACTGAGCCATCCAGGCACCCTGAACATATTTTTATGTATTCATTGGCCGTTTGAGTTTTCACTTCTGTGAATTATCACTTCATATCTTTTGCTCATTTCTCTTTTGTATTATATTTTTGCAGTTTCTGTCTTTTTCTAAATGGAATAGTTTGATGAATTTTAACGTATTGGAACTAATCCGTTCTTGTGTGTGTGTGGTTTGTGCTTTCTGTTTCATAAATCCTTCCATGTCTGCTAAGGATATTTACCTGTGTTTTCTATTGAGAGTTCATATTTTGCCTTTAATATTTAGACCATTAATCTACTTGGATTTAAATTTAATATGATAAGTGAGGTACGGGTTCAGTTTTTTCCCCCATATAGATAACCAGTTATTCCAGCAACGCTTAGTTCCTATCCTTTCCCCACCAGTGTGCAATGCCGCCTGTGTCATATGTTAAGTTTCCATTTATGTATGAGTGTATGGGCTCTTTTTTTTAAAGATTTTATTTATTTGACAGAGAGCACAAGTAGGCAGACAGACAGGCAGGCAGAGGGAGAGGGAGAAGCAGGCTCCCTGCTGAGCCTGGAGCCTGATGTGGGGCTCAACGCTGGTATCATGACCTGAGCCGAAGGCAGACGCTTAACCGACTGAGCCACCCAGGCGCCCCAGGGCTCTTTATTCAGATCTTAGTTACTGCTTATTTATACTAAGTCTTAATGTCAGATAGGTAGAGTCACCCACTTTGTTGTGCTGAGTATGTTTGTTTTATTCATTGATGTATCTAGTGCGTAGGACAATGGCAGGCCCTCAGTAGGGACTCAGTCAATACCTGTTGAATGACTGAAGGAATTTCATCTTGTACTAGCTAAATAAATAACCCAGCAGTTCCCCGACATGCTGGACAGTGTTTTACCTCTGGGGAGAGGAAGAGGAGGCTGTTGGGAACACCATCTCTTTCTTCTGTTCTCCCTTGCTCTTGGTTGCCTTTTGTCCTTTCTCATTCAGAACAGAATCTCAGTGAACACATCCTCAGCAAGCCCAACAACTAACCAGTGTGGCTATAGCCTGTAAGTGTAAGGTTTAGTGAGAGTGGGATTGCTGCTACTTGTGACCTTGGAGGTTTCTTTCTTTCTTTCTTTTTTTTTTTCTTTCTTTTTTTAAAGTAAGGCTCTATGCCCAGCATGGAGCCCAATTCAGGGCTTGAATTCACAACCGTGAGATCCAGACCTGAGCCGAGATCAGGAGTCACACGCTTAACTGACCACGCTACCCAGGCACCCCAACCTTGGAGGATCCTGATGAGAAATGGCAAATAGTTCTGTGAGGTCTTTTGAAATTTGGCCAGTAACTAGGCCCTTAAGCCTTGGAAATAGGACAGCGGCTCACCTCAAATTAGGTCCTCTGTGCATTTGAACATCTTTATTTTGTAGACTAGTGTTTCTTCAAAATAAACTTCTTTCTCTAGCATAGTTGTCAGCATGTTTTATTAATAATATAAAGACCACCATTGACTGAATGCTTGTTAACACACATGGCACTGGGCTAAGCACTTTGCATATATGTATATATTTCATTGGCTCTTCAGAACCATCTTTTTTTTTTCTGGATTAAGTATTGTTTGAAATGTGAGCAAAATACTTTAAGGGTTGGCCCACTGTACACAAGAAAAACAAAAACCTAATGTCAAATCCTTAAAAAAAAAGTTGAACCAACAATCAATGTGTGTGATAAAGCCACAAATTAAAATATGTGCTTGCAAAGTTAATAAGCCACTCTGGTTACGTTTATTCTAAATCATTATGCTTATTATTTGGCTTTCCAGGGCATTTATAAACATTAATTTCCTAATGGAGAATTTTTCTTATTCCTACTGCCAAGCAAGCTGTGACATGGAATAGTCTAACAGGCAGTTCAAAGGAGTGAGACTCCCACTTTTTCCAGTCTCAGTTACGAGGTTTGAAATGTTCTGACAATTGAATTAGCTGACTCATGCAACAATAGCAAATGCTTTATAATTCGTGTTGCCTTCAAAAATGGCAGAAATTAGCCTGCTGGTAATGGACCAGAACTGTCTGGACTCCGATAGGATACCCTCCTGCCTTCAGTGGAAGGGGGACAATAGCAACTCCTGCCATTCTCCTTTGAATTATCTTTATATGTTGCATTTCCCAATTTTGAAAACTAATGGTGGGAAAATGGCCACAGTATTTGTTGACAGGGTAAGGCTGTCCATTCCTCAATGAAAGGAAGGCTCACACATGGTCCATGCAGATTGCCCTGCTGGATTAGTATGCCTGGCTGCCTATCTTTATACATCTGTCATTCTAATTATGGACCTGAATGTGCAGAAGCCCTTCCCTGCCCCTACTTCTGGATTATGAAGCCACGGGAGTAGTGCCAGTTCAATAATGGGACACTCAGGCAGAGGTATCTAGACTGGAGTAGCAAAGAAAATATATCTGAGAATGATTCTAAGTTCAGTATTTCACATTTGGCAAACAAAGGCTAGATTAAAATCAGATTTCAGAAAGCAACCAAACATCTCCCCTTAAGCAGGGATTGGCAGACTTTTTCTTTGAAGGGCAGATAGTAAATATTTTAGGGACCCTTGTCACAACTACTTAAGTCGGCCACTGTGGTGTGAAGACAGCCATAGGTGAGTAAGTGTGGCGGTGTCCCAATAAAACCTTATTTATGGACACGGAAATCTGAATTTCATATAATGTTCACAGGTCATAAAATATTATTCTTCTGATTTCTTTCAATTATTTAAAAATGTTAAAACTAGGGGTGCCTGGGTGGCTCAGCCGTTAAGCATCTGCCTTCAGCTCAGGTCATGATCCCAGAGTCCTGGGATCGAGTCCCACATCGGGCTCCCTGCTCAGCGGGAAGCCTGCTTCTCCCTCTCCCACTCCCACTGCTTGTGTTCCTGCTCTCGCTATCTCTCTCTCTCTGTCAAATAAATCTTTTAAAAAAATGTTAAAACTTAACATTCTTAACTTGTAGGCCATTAGAAAATGAGTTGCTGGATTTGGCCTGTGGGCCCTAATTTATAAGTAGAGATTCCCCTGTTTCCAGGTATGTCTGCAATTTGTTTTCTAGTATGTGAACCAGCCTTTTCTGCCATAGCCCATATTCAAGAGGTTACACAGAGCTACATGGACAGAAAACCAGAAACTTATTCCAGACCCAAGCTATTTCAGCCATCTGCCTGTCTCACTTGCTGCCTCCTCATAGATGCCTCACACCCCTACCAATTTTTAAAATTTTACGTTCATGGCTCCCTTTCCCAATTGCAAAGAGTTTTGTTCCTGTCCTTTGAGGTTACTGCTAAGTTATATTAACTAGAAACTCAGAATTATGCATTGAAATAAAAATAAAGCAATTGGCATTCAGCAGAATGTGACAGAAATTAGTGAGAGTATGGACATTGCTTTATTTGCAGAAGTGGATATGCTTATTCTTCATCTTCAGATAATTTCTCATTACAGGTTATAAAATGAAATTAGAATGTTACAAGCTGTACATTCTGTGAATTTATTAAAGTTCCCTTTGAATAGATTTTTTTAGTGCTTATATAGAGAGAAGTGGTGAATGAGGATGTAGACGGTCTTCCTGAACTATGGACAGGTGCAAGAATTGTCCAGGTGCACCACAGTTGTTGGTTGGTTGGTTGCGTGGCTCTTCTGTGAAATAAGACCCGAGGTGAGGTGAGAGTTCACCAGTGCTCAGAAGTTTGCTCTAATGTGCAGTGGGGACAGCACTACAGCGTGGCATCTGGAGTGAGGTCTGGCACACAGAGGCGTCTGACCTTGGACCTCTCTGAGCCTCATTTTCCTCATCTTTGAAGTGGGGATGAAATGGTGTATGCGAAGGCACTTTCTGTAAACTCTGAAGTGCTGTCCTTATGAAAACCATTACTGTTATTTGCTAAGTCTGAGTGCAGTCTCTTGTTCATGGTTCACAAACCTGGCTGGAATCATTGGTGGGAGTAGGTGGGGTTGGGGGAGCTTTGCAAAAACACAGATTTCCAGTCTCACCCCAGACTTGCTGAATCAGAAATTCTGTGAGAAGGCCTAGAAGTCTATATTTTTAATAGGTCCCCTAGGTAATTACATGTTTGGGAGGCTTTGTTTTGTTAATAAGGTTCAGCTGATAGATTTAAGGAAACCATATACTTCCCTTTTTTTAAAAAAGATTTATTTATTTATTTTAGAAAGAGAGAGTGGGGAGGGGGAGGGACAAACAGAGAGGGAGAGAGAACCTCCAGCAGACTCCCCGCTGACTGAGGAGCCCGACATGGGGCTCGATCTCACGACCCTGAGATCATGACCTGAGCTGAAACCAAGAGTCAGATGCTTAACTGACTAAGCCACCCAGGCACCTCTGTGTACTTCCCCCTTAATCCTAGCTTGGATTCTCCCCCTAAAATGCCATGCCATTTGTCTTCATAGACAATAAGGAAATCAGAAGAGAGAGGTGAGGAAGAACAAGAATTATCTTCACTTTATCTTCTTGGGAATATCTTTTTTCAGCAAGTGGAAATAGGAGCACAGGTGTTTTGATGCTCCTATTTCATACACCCCAGTGTATGAACCCAAATCGTGTTTTTCCTCTTGCTCTCCCTTTGTAGCCCTGTTACTTACAGTGTGGTTTTCACTTTTTCTGTGTGTTGAAGCATATTTGCGAAAGGAAGAACATGAGATTCAGCCCTCTGTGAATGTACAACAGATTGACAATATCCTTTCCAGTTTTGCTACTCAAAACTCATCATTGAAAATGTTTTTTTGAATTATTTATGGAAATAACTCAATTGTAATGTTGGCACATACAGATCACAAACACAAAAAGAATCTCAGTAGTACTAAAAATCTAAATTGATTCTGAATTTCTCACATTTTCTGTATTGCCACTGATTTACATATGAGTTAATTGTAGATTTCAAATGAGTGCAAGCATCCACCTCCACATTGGCAGCCCAGATTGTTTTCAACAATAGAACTCGGTAGTATGTACTTACACACAATTTTGCAATTTCCTAATGCTTTTAAGTATTCCCCTACTTGTAAAATTCCTTCGCAAATATTAGGTATTTGCTATTTTTCCAGATACCTTGTTAGACATTTACATAAGACAGAGTCTCCACAGTTCTTATATTAAGTTCATAGACTTGGTAGCAAGATGGTCATGAATATATCACTGCAGAAAAAGTTAACTTTCATGTTGTTTATATTAATCGAATTGCATTTCCAAATTACATTTATTATAAAAGTAAAGAATATTTTCCATTGAAAAATATGAGGTTGATGTATCTACTCTATGTATAGCTGACCCTTTAATTCTATAGTTTATTAATTATAATTCTCTTATTCCATTATTTTATTAATTTGATGGAGATACTACTTGGAAAGTAAGTAAATGCTTAACACATATTTGAGGGACTAAAAAAGATATATCTTCTACATTTAGTAAAGTTAAATATGTTCAACATCCATTTCTAGCTTCAGCTGTCTCCAGGAGATGACTTTGGATGCTGGGTCTCTATGGCTCCACATCTCCAGAGATAAATTTCCAGCCAAGTCTTGAATACCTCTACCTTTCTTCTCTCCAAAGTTCCTCAAACTCAGTGTCAAAAACGGAACTCATTTCTTACTCAAGCTGGATCCTCTTAGGTTTCTTATTTCGGGGAGCCCATTGCCCTTCTTCCAGAGGCTGAGGCTTTGGTGTTTGATATCATCTCTGACTTTTGCTCAGTCCTCATCAGGACCTATATATTGTTGGGTGAATCTTGGTCTTTCCCTTCTACTGCCACCCTTCTATATTTAGATCTTGTTTCTCAAACCAGAGTCCAAGGATTTTTCTGGAGCTCCATGCTCATATTCTTGGGGATTTGAGTGTTCTTTTTATGATTTTTAAAAAATTTCTTTTAAGATTTTATTTATTTATTTGACAGAGAGTACAAGTAGGCAGAGAGGCAGGTGGAGGGAGAGGGGAAGCAGGCTCTCCACTGAGCAGGGAGCCTGACGCGGGGCTCGATCCCAGGACCCTGGGATCATGACCTGAGCCGAAGGCAGCTGCCTAAATGACTGAGCCACCCAGGCTCCCCGGATTTGAGTGTTCTTCAAACAGTTTTACAGTTTCTACTCATGCCCAGGATAATCCAACAAAATTAACAAGTACATGTTTGGGGTAGTCCAGATTTGTAACTGAGTTCTGCCACTGATTTTATTTATTTATTTTATTTATTTATTTATTTACTTATTTGACACAGAGAGACACAGTGAGAGAGGGAACACAAGGAGGGGGGGTGGGAGAGGGAGAAGCAGGCTTCCCACTGAGCAGGGAGCTGGATCCCAGGACCCTGGGATCATGACCTGAGCTGAAGACAGACGCTTAACAACGGAGCCACCAGGAGCCCCTCTGCCACTGATTTTAATGTCCATGTTTGTGCTGTGTGTGTTGGCTCTAAGTTGGGCAGGTCCTCTTCTGGGCTCTCATGGTGCCCAGCTTCGTCGAGAAGTCCTCATATTGTTGTAATAATGTGAGTCTGCCTTTCCCAGCGGACTCAGATCTTGGAGGACAGGGACCATGCCTGGCTTATTTTTGTATTCCCAGAACCTGCCCTTAGACCCAACACATAGTGGGCGCTTATGGTTGTAGTCATTGTGTAGCCAGCTGACCCTTGAACAATGTAGGGGATGCAGACACTCCCTCCCCCGCATGCAGTTGAAAATCTACATATAACTTGTGACTCCCCCAAAACCTAACCAATAACATAAACAGTTAATACGTATTTTGTATATTATATCATATACAGATAATGTATTCTTACAATAAAGTAAGCTAGAGAAAAGAAAAATGTTATTAAAATCATAAGGAAGGGGCGCCTGGGTAGCTCAATCTATTAAGTGTCCGCTTTCGGCTCCGGTCTTGTTCCCAGGGTCCTGGGATCGAGTCCCACATCGGGCTCCTTGCTCAGTGGGGAGTCTGCTTCTCCCTCTGCCTGCCGCTCCGCCTGCTTGTGCTCTCTCTCTCTGTCAAATAAATAAATAAAATCTTTAAAAAAAGTTTAAAAAAGGAAAATCATAAGGAAGAGAAAATACATTTACAGTATCTAAGTTATCAAAAAGTATCTGTATGTAAGTGGGCCTGTGCAGTTCATGTGTGTTGTGTTGTTGATCAAGGGTCAGATGTGTATTGTTTTGGAGTCTGATTTTTTCTTCCATACACATCCCCATGTATGGCTAGAGTTACTTTAGTATTTATGTAGTATTTAGTCATGTTGATAGATGACATTTGATTTAAACCATCCCTTATTTTTAGATGTTTGGGTTATTTTCATTTGTGGCTATTTGAGTAGTACATTTAAAAACATCTTTGAAGAAAGTTTTTCTCTCATCTAGGTTGTTTTCTTAGAAATCCCTTAATGGAATTTACCGGGTCAAAAGGCACAAGCTGTTTTATTCCTCTTGTAATATGATTCTAGTTTGGTTTATTTATTTATTTTTTATTTAAGTGGAAAGACCAGGCTGAGTTGTAATGTATGACCTCTTTTTAGGTAAGTTTCTTTCATTTTCAGTGAAACTGTCTTTGATTTGGAATCAAGCTAGAAAGAACAAATGATGATTATTGTCCTTCTGCCAGTACTGTCATTGCTCACCCAGACGGCTGTCCCTTCCTCCAGTCTTCCTGCCTGCAGCCACACCTTCAGAAATGTGGGCTGTGTGGTCCCCTCAGCCTGAGTAATGTCGCAGCGGGCAGGTGGAATCCTTTAATCCAGTCCAGCTCCGCTCTCAGGGCATTTAGAGCCCTTCACGACATGGCCTCTGTTTCCCTTTCTAGGCTTATCTTTGGCCATGGCCCAGATGCACTTTCTGTTCACCCTGAAGGCACTATTTTCAGTTGAGAATGTACTTGCTGTTCCCTCCACGTGAAATGAGTTCCCCAGCCCCGTGCCTGCCTGGCATTGCCTTCCTCGGTCATGGGGTCTCCAGTGCTGCTCTCCTTCCAGCCCCTTATTACCCCCCCCTTTCAGAACTCCTTCCACCTGTCATTAAAGCCTTTGTCAGCTCTCTAGAAGCACTTTGTTAATTTTTTCATCTTCTCACTTAGATGGTGAGCTCAGTAAGGATAGGAATTTTGTCCGTTTTGTAACCTGGCTTTCTACAGGGACTAGCACATAAGCTGGTCCTCAACGTTTTCTGAAGAAACAGGATTGTTATTCCGGTTACTCTTTTATAAGTGGACTACTTATAGGTAAGTCTAATTCTTTGTGAATTGAGAATCCATTTATGGTTGACCCTGAACAACATGGGGATTAGGGGCGCTGACACCTCACACAGTCAAAAATTCTTGTATAACTTTGACTCCCACCAAACTGCTAATAGCCTACTATTGACCAGAAGTCTTACTGGTAATATAGTCAGTTAACACACATTTTGTATGTTACATGTATTATATACCGTATTCTTACAAGAGAGTAAGCTGGAGAAATGTTATTAAGGAAAGGAGGAAAACACATTTACAATACAGGTGGGCCCTGTGCAGTTCAGACCCGTGTTGTGTTGGTGTTCAGGGGTCATCCGAATACAGTAATTCTCAGTTGTCCAGAATATCAGTGTGTCTATTCTCCCCTCCCATCTTTCCCCACCTCTTTGGTATTTTTTTTAATGGGCAGCTGTTACAATTTTGTTAACTAAGCTGTAAACCACAGCCTGTAAGCTACATGAAAGGACCGCTAGCTCACCATCACATCCCCAGGGCTTAGTACTCCTGCCTGACTCCAGTAAGCACCCAGTAACCGCTTGTTGAATGGGTGAAGGCATGAATGAATGACATTTTGAAAACAGGAACTAACCCTGTGGCATGTCACAAACCCAGACAAATGGGAACTACATTTATGCATTTGCTGCCTTTGCGTAGACATGTCCACCCTGTTGTAGTCACTGTTCTGTTAATGTGTCCATTTAGCTCACTGCTTTTCTTATAACCTCTATGGCATCTGCTATCTCTACCATTACATGACTCTGAGGGCTTGTTTGAACCATGCCATCTACCTCAGCCGTTTAATGGGAGATGCCTAGGAAATGTAAACTCCAAGCCAAGAAGCTAACACCTTGATGTCATAGGCAGGATGGTTTGTGTGCACCCCAGCAAGGAAGCAGACATTCTGGAGGGCTGGCTTCCTCATTTATCTCCAAATGTCAAATCTAAATCAATCCACATCCTGTGGTTCTGGGGGATAAATAACTGAATCATATCTGCATGACCGAGGTGATTTATAGAGACGTGATATTATCCAGAGCCTGCTGCCAAAACAGAAAGAGGTCATTTTGAGGAAAGCATGCAACACTGGCAGAGATCACATCCCCTTTCCCTGTGTCCCATCTCCTTGGGATACCTGTTTCATTTCTTGGTGAGAATTTGTGTGTTTTTGACCACAGCCTATTTTTACAAAGAACAAAAATTTCCATCTGCTACTTAAGTTTCTCTCTTGGATTACTAGTCCTTATTAAAATGCTTAATAAGAGAATAAAAAACTGAGGTAGTAATTAATGGAGAGGAAGGAGTAGTTTGGTGTTTGGAGGGAAGAGAATTATTTTCAGCTTGCTTTGGAACCATGAGTGACAGGAAGGCTTGAGGGGAAAAAACACCTGAATGGCAGCAAAAGTCCTGCTGTTCGGTTCACTAAAATAGGTGTTGTACATTCTCAGTGACCTACTGTCAGGCCTGAGACTTCTTTTAAAGCCCTGCTGTGTGAAAGCTAAAATCTTTTTCTTTTTTTTTTTTTAAAGATTTTATTCATTTATTTCAGAGAGAGGGAGAGGGAGCAGGGGGAGAGGAGGAGGGAGGTGGGAGAGGGAGCATGAACAGGGGGAGGGGCAGAGGAAGAAGCAGACTCCCCGCTGAGCAGGGCGCCTAATGCGAGGCTCTCAGGCCCCTGAGATCATGACCTGAGCCGAAGGCAGATGCTTAACTGACTGAGCCACCCAGGCGCCCTGAAAGCTAAAATCTTAATTGAAACTGGATTGAGCTAGTATTGTATTTATTAAAGTTAATGTTAGTGCTGATGGCTCGAATGCATTCTTTTCCTGATGCCAGAAGGACTGCAGGAAGCTTTGCAGCCCTGAGCATCGAGCTTTAGCTGCAGGGGCAGCTGGAGGCGACAGTTCAAGGACCAGGGTCTGGCTGTCTAAGGGGCAGAGGCTGGCGTAGCTGTGCCAGGAGGAGTGTGGGGCCCACGTAGCAGGTGGTGTGACAGGAGGCTGACCTTATGTCAGGATGTGGGTGAGCAGACACAGGGGAAAACCAGTAGTGCCTGGGTACACAGAAGAAAGAGAATATTGAATGAAAGGGGCCCAGGAAGGCAAGGACTTGCACATGGTACAGATGTCGTGTTTGTCTTGCTCCAGGATCAAAGCCATTGAAGTTACCTTGGCTCTGAAATTCAGGGGAAGCTGACATATTAGGGTTCTCCAGAGAAGCAAACCAATAGGCTATGTATAAATGTATATACGAGGAGGTTTATTAAAGGCATTGGTTCATGCAATTATGGAGCTGAGAAGTCCTATGATCTGCTGTCTGCAGGCTGGAGAACCAGGAGAGCCTGGGGTATAACTCAGCCCGAAGGCCTGGCAGTTGGCTGATGGTATGTCTTGAACTGAGTCTGAAGTCCAGAGAATTGGGAGTGTCGATGGTGATGTCCAAGAGCAGGAGAAGATGGATGTCTCCGCTTCAGCAGAGAGCACGAATTTGCCCTTCCTCTGCCTCTTTGTTCTGATCCTCAGCTGACTGGGTGATGCCTGATCATGTCCTCCAGAAGCACCAGTTATCTGAGCATCCTTTAGCCCAGTCACGTTGACACTTAAAATTAACCATCACAACTGATTAATTCTGAAGCACGGGTGAAAACTCATGCATGTACTTCGGGAGTCCCCTCTCCCTGTCCACCATGGGCACTGTAGGAAAGGCCAGGCTCTGGCAGCCTGAAGGAAGAGGGGCACATTGACAGCGGGTGGATGATTGTTGTTTGGGCCTACGTGAATGTAGAATTCTCCAGCTACTCAGAGGAAGTTTTCTGTTGTTGTTTGTTGCACACCTGCCCCTGTGAAGAGGACTAAAAATACATTTTGGATGAGGACACGAGCAGATCAGACCTCAGACCCAAGGATAGTGACATGTGGAAGGCTGCGAGTGGACTGGGGTGTAGGTTGGACCAATTGTGCTGTTGGTTTGTTTTGTGATTCTGGACACATGAGGAATTGTGGATTAGGGAGAAGATAGAAAGATAGGAGACTGGGGGGTGGGGGCAGAAGTCCTGAATTCTTGTTCTGAATCAGCCATGAATTTATTATCACCAGAACTGAATCTGGAACATATCATTTGGATTTGGAAGCTTTAGATTGTTTAGAAAACAGTGAGGTTGGTTCCCAAACATAGGTTTAACATGGAGTTTTCCTCAGTTTGAGGCAAAATGGGCAGAAAGAAAATGACTATGTTTGGCTTGTCATGAAGCTAAGTGGACTCAGTTTAATGGATTCTCCTTTATTCTAGGATTAAGCATGTCGTGCTTTTTGCTGTTAAATTCCTTTCTTTTATGAAGTGATGGTGACAGTAGATGGTGTTTTGATTGTTTCTATCTTTTAATGACTTGGCAAGATAAAAAGCTGGTATCTGTTGTTTTAATCCTTTAAATTGTTTTTCAAATTTTAATGGCATACAAAATCCATAACATTCAGACCCGATAACCTTTAAAGTTGCTTTCAATTCTGACAGTTGGGGATTCTGACCTTTTCTTGCCACTTGTGATCATGAGGTGACAAACTCAAGTGTCAGTTGATGTTTGCATCCTGAAACAGGCTGGGTTTTGGCCTGGAACGATCACTGTGCCAGCACATAAGTTGTTATAGATGCTTCAGCTTTTTCTTCAACTGAAACAAAACCTGAAGCATTACTTTAAATCTCAGTTTGACCAAAGATTACAACTGAAATAGCAGAGAAACACTGCCAGACATTGTTAATGGGGGAGTGTAAATTGGCCTAGTGGAGGGATCAGCAAACTTTCTGCGAAGGTCCAGAGAATAAATATTTTAAGCTTTACAGGTCACATGAGATCTGTCACATATTCTTCTCCTCTCCCCACCTCCTTCTTCTTCTTCTTTTTTTTAAACAACCCTTTTAAAAATGCAAAAACGTTTTTAGCTCATGGGCTGGATTTGGTCTGTGGATCATAATTTGCCAGCCCCTGATCTTGTTTGTCTGGAAGGTGGTTTGATGTTATCTGTCCGAGTTACAAATGCATAGTTATCCACTGTCTGAGTTAAAAATGCTGAGCAATCCACTTGCTGGAATTTATTCTACAGATAGGCTTTCATCTGTGCAAAATGGCCTGTGTACAAAGTTACTTATAATAACATTGTTTGAAATACCAAAATACTGGAAGCAACCTTAATATTCATTGATAGGAACTGGTTAAATAATAGCATGTCCATACAGCAGAATCTGATATAGTCTTTTAAAACAACAAGGCAGCTCTGTGTGGAATAATGCCTGAGATGTACCATGAAGAGGGAGAAAAGCAAGATACCATTGTTTTTAGTACAGTGCCATTTATTAAAGAGAGTAGTGTTTGTGTCCGTGTGTGCATGCCTGTGGGTTCATGCATATGCAGTGCTGGCACTTGCTCTCCCTCTAGAGTATTGATAACTATGGCTGTCACTGAGGAGGGTAATTGAGTATCTTTGGAATAGAGATGAGAGGGAAACTTTTTACTTTATATGTGGCTTATGAATTTTTTTTAAAGATTATTTATTTATTTATTTGACAGAGATAGAGCACAAGTAGGCAGAGAGGCAGGCAGAGGGAGAGGGAGAAGCAGGCTCTCTGCTGAGCAGGAAGCCTGATGCGGGACTCGATCCCAGAACCCTGGGATCATGACTTGAGCTGAAGGCAGCCGCTTAACCAGCTGAGCCACCCAGGTGCCCTGTAGCTTATGAATTTAATGCCATGTGCATGTATCACTTACTCAAAAATGAATCTTTAAAAAAGAATTGCAATGAAGGAAATAATGATAAATCAAAGTATGAGTGAATTCAAAGATGTTATTGCTTGAAATGGATTTGAGTCTTTTTTTTAATCACAAGTGAATGTGCGCTCTCCTGAAAAATTTGCACATCTGGTTGCCTTTGCATGAAGGCACTTTAACAGAATAGTAATCCTTTTCCAGCTGTTGGTCACCTAAGGTGGTAAAATACCCATCTCCAGAGGTTGGGTTTAAGGTTCTGCTCTTGGTATTATTCCTTCTGATTTTTTAAAATTGTGAGCAGTTATACTACAAGGTGACCTGATGAATGAATGTGTGTGAAGAGAGATTAGCTTAGTAGCAAAATAAATGTGCTAGAAGGTTCAGTGAGACTTGTCCAACCCCTTGGTTTTTTTTTTTTTTTTTTATTAGTGTCCTAAGAGGTATAGCTGGTGATGGCAAAATCTTTAACTCAGACTTGCTCCAGCTTATGGCTACTCCTCTAATGGTTGTTACTCTGTGTAGTCCTAACCTCTGTTTTTCTGTATTCCTGACTTACTAAAGACAGAGATGTGGAACACGGCTTCCGAACTGTCACTCCCCCCTGAGTCGTACCCAGCCGTGTCTCTGTGGCTGGCCATGGGGTCTCTCCTCTCTCCCTCCCCCATCCCCTCCCACCTGGGACATGTTTAAATGGCTCACTTGGCAATTCTTTCTCCTTACGCTGACCAGAAGGCCCAGCTGCTCCCGTGGGTCCACGAGGCAGCTAAATCACCTAAATCAGCAAACAACCAGCTGACCACAGGGTGATAATTATACCAGGGTAAGCAATGCCAGCCAGGATCAGCAGAGTCATGTAATTGACCACCACACCTAACAGTAAGAGCTATAAGCACCTACTATTGTATGCCAGTGACATTTTCAGATTGCTTTCTCTGCAACATTATTGTGAAAATATATACATATGGGGATGGACAGGTGGTTGGCTGGGTGTTCAGACATGAAAAAAATAAGGTTATCTTTCCCCTCCTATATAACATTGTTTGAAAAGATGGAGAAATGTTTCTGGTGCAATAGAACAAAGCAAAAAAACAAAGTTGGGGGTAAGTTCCAGCATCAGCAAAGTATTGTAGAGTTGGTGAAGTAGTTCAAAGGGAAAATGATCCCTTAAGTAGGGGCTATATCTAGCAGGAGCCATAGAAATGTTAGTACACTGAAAGTCCTTCCTTCTCTATAAACTGTTTAACTTAATCTGTTGGAATTTCCCCCCTCTTACCATGAGATAATGAGTTGGTATTGCAGTGAACTTATTTAAATTTACAAATATCAGATAATGTCCGTGTTATGTAATTGCTATCACTCAAGTAGAAGGGCTACCCTAGCCATATGATTTTATTTTATTTTATTATTATTTAAAAAAAATTTTTTTAAAGATTTTAGTTATTTATTTGACAGAGAGAGAGACAGCGAGAGAGGAAACACAAGCAGGGAGAGTGGGAGAGGGAGAAGCAGGCTTCCCGCTGAGCAGGGAGCCTGATGTGGGGCTCGATCCCAGGACCCTGGGATCATGACCTGAGCCAAAGGCAGACGCTTAACTACTGAGCCACCCAGGCGCCCCTATTATTATTTTTTTAAAGATTTTATGTATTTATTAGAGAGAGAGCTCGAGATGGGGGAGGGTCAGAGGGAGAAGCAGACTCCCTGCTGAGCAGGGAGCCTGATGTGGGGACTTGATCCTGGGACTCCAGGATCATGACCTGAGTCAAAGGCAGTCGCTTAACCAACTGAGCCACCCAGGCGCCCGAGCCATATGATTTTAAATACCTGATAAAGTACATGAAAAGGTTAGAAAAGAAACTCTAATGGAATCATTCAGGGTGTTGGCATAACACTTTATTCCAGGAATATAATCATGTTTTTTAGAAGTCTGTAAATAGACCCTGTAGTCAGTTGTTGCAATAAGATAAACCACATGCATACCCATTCTTAATTTAAAAAATAAAAAATAATAAAATAATTCTTAGAAAAATGATTTAAGTGTATTGTAAGCCAAAAGGAGAATGTGTGTGTGTATATTCACAACATGTACATATATCTTAAGCCAGCTTCTAACATGACACACATGATGTAAGAAACACTAGAGATTTCCATTAAAATAAAAAAAAAACCCAAGATATTCATTATTGTTCTGGCATTGCTTGCCAGTGCAATAAAGCATGAAACATATATTTAAAGTATAGCTGGGGGGCGCCTGGGTGGCTCAGTTGGTTAAGCGACTGCCTTTGGCTCAGGTCATGATCATGGAGTCCCGGCATCGAGCCCCGCATCGGGCTCCCTGCTCCACGGGAAGCCTGCTTCTCCCTCTCCCACTCCCCCTGCTTGTGTTCCCTCTCTCACTGTGTCTCTTTCTGTCAAATAAATAAACAAAATCTTTAAAAAAAAAATAAAGTATAGCTGGTAATAGGAAGAAAAAGGGTTTTTAAAATAAACAACATAATTACATATCAATGAAAAACAAGTATGGTTACTAGGTATTTACCCAAAGGATACAAAAATACTGATTCAGAGGGTTACATGCACCCAGATGTTTACAGCAGCATTATCGACAATAGTCAAACTATGGAAAAAGCCCAATGTCCATCAACTGATGAATGGGTAAAGAAGTTGTGGGGTGTGTGTGTGTGCGTGCATATGTATATATGGTATATATACCATGCACGATGGTGTATTACTCAACCATAAAAAAGAACGAAATCTTGCCACTTGCAGTGAAGTGGATGAAGCTAGAGAGTATTATGCTAAGTGAAATAAGTGTTAAAAGACAAATACCATATGATTTCACTCATATGTGGAATTTAAGAAACAAAACAGGTGAACATAAGGGAAAAAGAGAGGCAAACCATAAAGCAAACTCTTAGCTAGAGATAACAAACAGGGTTGCTGGAGGGGAGGTGTACGGGGTGGGGGTGTTGGGTTAAATGCAAGATGGGCATTAAGGAAGGCACTTGTTGTGATGAGCCCTGGTGGTGTTTGTAAGTGTTGAATCACTAAATCCTACACTTGAAACTAATATATTACACTTCATGTTAGCTAACTGGAATTTAAAAACTTGGAAGAAAAAAAAAAGTATGGTAACACTCCTAGAATTATGAGAGCTCAGGAAACTTGTGGGTGTATACACGAGGAGCAATCATAATACTGTATATCAGCAGTAATCTGTTAGCTATAATGGTAAGAATACTTCTCTCAACAACAACAACAAAAAGTATAAAACCCATAGAAAAACTCTCACAACACATTTCTGGGCTTACCTGAACAAAGGAACTTAGAAGGAGATTTTTTTTTTTTAAATTGGAACAAATAAAAACTACATCATGTTTCTGAGTGTTAGTATAGTGAATATTATACATTTGTACTTTTTCTCCAATTATTTTATAGATTTTATCTAAACCCTTAGAAGCAGTGTTTGGGAGGGGAGACCAAGCGAGGGGGAGCAGGGAGAACAAGCCAATGTGGAAGGCTATGCCTGAAGGGGTCAGGGAGGGGCAGAGCTCGGCAAAACAGGAATGAACTTCAAAAAGAAAAGGAGAGTGATGACTTCAGTCCCTAGTTTAAGTGAGAGAGATTATGAAGACCTAGAAAAAAGGAAGATCTTGGAGAAAGCTAATCAGCAGCCCACTTTCTTTCCCTGGCTGAAAAAAAGGAACTGTTGGCTCCTACTGGGGGCAAGGCTGGGATAAGCCATCTGCGTTTGGTGCTCTAAGATCCTCTCCAAGTCTGAGACCATCACCTTATCCCAGTGAGGACCAAGTATCTCATGTATCTGAGTCAGCTGGGGGCTAGCTAGGGGGTGGGGGTGGGGGCTTATTTTTATGCACCTAGTTTTCTCATCCTAAAGCCGACCAGCCCTGGTTTGTTTTCAGGTTGTAGAGAAGGGTTCCAATAGAGTAGCAGAAGTAAGCAAATCCTCTTGGGCCTAGGTTGGGAATTGGTACATTGTCAAGTCTGCCACATTCTATTGGTCAGAGCAAATTACAAGGCCAGCCCAGCTCCACGGGGTGGGGAAATAACGCCCTCCCACCCCCATGCCCTTGATGGAAGAAGCCACACAATCATGTTGAATAAAGGAGGTGGATACAAGAGGAGTGGATCATTTGGAACCATTTTTGCAAAGCAATTTGTTACTGCATCTTAAAAACAAAGAAAAACAAAACAAAAAAGCCTTACCCCAAAATCACAGAAATAAACTATGAAGTAAAAGGCATACATTTAGGTGATGAGAACTTTTAAATGCTTCCCTTCAAGGTTGTCAGGAAGATTTTATCTTATCACTCATGAATAGTTGAGAGTCTAGTGACAGTTTATCTTTTGAAGTAGAAGTAGGCATTTAAATCAAGCTGTTTTTAGAAAGAGGAGAAAGCAAAGTCCTCTCTGTAAATGAATTAATATTGATGCACACTCAGAATTTGTCATTTGGATGTATCAGTAACTCATCCTGTGTGGGTCTTTTTTTTTTTTTTTTTTAAAGATTTTATTTATTTGAGACACAGAGAGAGAGAGCATGAGCGGGGGAGAGGCAGAGGGAGAGGGAGAAGCAGGCTCCCTGCTGAGCCAGGAGCCCAATGTGGGGCTCGATCCCAGGACCCTGGGATCATGACCTGAGCTGAAGGCAGATGCCCAACCATCTGAGCCACCCAGGCGCCCCCATCCTGTGTGGGTCTTAAGCAAAGTGCTGAGTGATGGGACCACAGCCAGAAAAACAGACTGGAACCTCACCATACCCAGAGACTTACCACTGTTTCCATCTTGCTTGTCATAGAAATGGAATTTAGAAAAGATCCTTCCTTGCTAAAGACAACTGAATAACTAGGATCATACATGCCATTCTTTCTTGATGTGAAGTCATCACGGCTGTGGCATTAGTAAATGGCTGATAACTGAGAGATCCTGTGATGCTTCTCAAAGTGGGGACCGTGGGGCACACTTAGGGGTTTTGTGGGGACCTGAAGAAGCTTTAGCACAAGCGTGATGCTTCTTCCTGGACAATCACTTTTGTTTCATTTTTAAACTTTCTAATTTTTATTTACTTTTTTAAGTAGGCTCCACATCCAGTATGGAGCCCAACTAGGGGCCTGAACTCATGACCCTGAGATCAAGATCCAACTGAGATCAAGAGTGGGACACGTAACCAACTGAGCCACCCAGGCGTCCCTAAACTTTTTTTATTTTGCTGTAATAGAATCTTACAGAAAAGTTGCAAATATAGTATAGGGAATTCTTTTATATCCTTCACTGCCTTCCTCTGATATTAACATTTTACATAACCATGGCACATTTATCAAAACTAAGAAATTTACGTTGGTACAATACTGTTAACTTTAGTTATTAACTACAGACTTCATTCTGATTTCCCTGGTTTTCTACCAGTGTTCTTTTCTGTTCCAGGATCCAGTTCATGTTACATTTAGTTGTCATCCCTCCTTATTCTCCTTCAACTTAGGACAGTTTTATCTTGCCTTATATGACCTTGACAGTTGTGAAGAGTAGTGGTTAGGTGATTTGGAGAATGTTGAAATGGGTTTCTCTAGTCTATGATTAAACAGGGTATGGATTTTTGGGAAGAGTACAGAGGAGGTGATATTCCCTTGTCATTATGTCTTATCAGGGAGTGTATGTTGTCAACATGACTTATCACTCATGATGTTAACTTACCACTGTCACTTGGTTACAGGGTAGTGTCTGCCAGGTTTCACTACTGTAAAGTTATCATTTTTCCCCTTCTATGATCTTTTTATTAGAAGAGAATCACTGAATCCAGCCCAAAGAGGGAGGGGATTTAGCTCTACCACCTGGAGGGAGGAGTATCAAAGGATCTGTGGGCACATTTGAAAACCACCACAGTGACTAATAATATTTTTATTCACATTAATATTTTGGGAAGATATTTAAGACCATGCAAATATCCATAAAGTGTCACCCCATAGGTCATCACAGGTCCTAACAGTCCACTATTGCAGAGTCACTTTTTGGACTGAGATGTTTCCTGTTACAATTACCCCTAACGAGAAGGGAAGAGTCATGCCTGTCCATCACACCTGAATTTGATTTAGCCTTCTGGATTATTTTATATGTTGCCATTTGTCCAGAAGGAGCCTGGGGATTGGACTTGGGCTTTCACAGTGGAGGGGGGATGGTGTGCAGTCTGGTTCACAGGCCGCGGTGAGTGCCAGGAGGGGCACCTGTTGGGAGAGCTACCTTCTCGCCCTGGTTGTGTCACTACAAAGATTTGTGACCTCAGGCAAGGCCCTGAATCAGACAGTCTTGGCCTAGTGTGTATTCTCATCTGACTGTGAGAGGCGCAGACACCCCGTCCTCTCTTTTCTGCCTTATTTTCCTCATCTGTAAAATAGAGAAACTGGGTGGATGACTTGGATGAATCTTAACATGCTGTGATCCTAGGTTGCTGCTCAAAAAGGGCAGCTACTGGGAAGGATGCAGACGTGCTGGGCCTGGGGGAAAGTGCGTGTGCAGCCCACCACAACGTAGGAGGTATGTCAGAGGAGAGACAGGCCTCGAACCTGAGCTGGGAGGGTCCCGGTGCTGCCTTCTGCCATTTCTTCTGTGTCTTCTCTTCTGTCTGTCCCTTCATACGAGCTACAAGGAATTTCTGCAGAAGAGGTAAGCTGAGTACTCCAGCTAGAAGTGGGTACTGAAGACAAGCCAGGAAGATTTCCAGAGAAAAATGCCACAGTTAACTCAGCCTCTTAGACCCTGTGGCAAGTTCTTTCTGGGCCCTGTCTTATGTCTGTCAGCGGCCCAGGGTCAGCAGATCCCTCTTCCGTCTGGATGCTGAAAAGAAGGAAATTCTTGGTCCTCACTGGGATCAGGTGATGGTCTCAGACTTGGAGAGGAGCTTAGAGCACCAAACGCAGATGGCTTATCCCAGCCTTGCCCCCAGTAGGAGCCAACAGTTCCTTTTTTCAGCCAGGGAAAGAAAGTGGGCTGTTGATTAGCTTTCTCCAGGATTTTCTTTTTTTTCTAGGCCTTCATAATCTCTCTCATTTAAACTGGAGACTGCTGAAGTTATCATTCTCCTTTCTTTCTGAAGTTCATTCCTGTTTTGCAGAGCTCTGCCCCTCCCTGACCCAGTCCTTTCAGGCATTGCCTTCCACGCTGGCTTGGTGGCTTGGTGTTCTCCCTGCTCCCCCTCGCTTGGTCTCCCCTCCCAAACACTGCTTCTCATTTGTAGCTGCTTGTAATAGCCCTTCAGCCATCTGAGACCTGGCCCTGTGTCAAGTTTCTTCTTTAAAAGTAATGTTTCAGGGCGCCTGGCTGGCTCAGTCAGCGGGGCACATGACTCTTGATCTTGGGGTCATGAGTTCGAGCCCCATGGGGACTGTAGAGATTACTAAAAAAAATAAACTTTAAAAAAATTAAATAGTCTTTAAAACCTGCATTTATTTTGATTTCCAAACTAATATATGTCTGCTGAGTAAGACTTGGGAAGTAGAGAAGATAGTAAAAGCAGTAATCCCACTGGCCAGAGAATGGCTGTTAATGTTTCATTTATTTTCTTTTGCTCTCTTTTTGGAATATGTGTATACATGCAGGGAGGATTCTTTAACATCACTGTAGTCCTGTTGTCCCTAACATTTTATCACATGTTCTTGTTTTGCTTTCATTTTCCCACTAGCCACTGTTAACATAACTAACTCTTGGTGTGTCTGTGCATTTTTTTT
Organism: Callorhinus ursinus; assembly: GCF_003265705.2. Lineage (NCBI taxonomy): Eukaryota > Metazoa > Chordata > Mammalia > Carnivora > Otariidae > Callorhinus > Callorhinus ursinus. The sequence continues at coordinate 14,203,214 of NW_027397076.1, forward strand.
TAAGTTCAGTGATGTTCTACTTATTTAATGACCACACACCCACTTTCTTTTCTCATGTAATCCCCAATGTTTTCACTTTCATTTCCCCTCTGTTTTAGGAGGATGATGATGTTTTATATATAAAGTACTTACATCAGACACTATTTTTTTTAAGATCTGTTTATTTGAGAAAGAGAGCACGCACAAGCGTGGGGAGAGGCAGAGGGAGGGAGTGAGAGAAATCTCAAGCAGACTCCCCACTGACTGTGGAGCCCCACAGGGGGCTGGATCTCATGACCTTGAGATCATGACCTGAGCCAAAATTGAGTTGGATGCTTAACTGACTGCACCACCCAGGCATCCTTTCAGACACTATTTTATTTTTTTTAAATAAAAAAGATTTTATTTTTGAGGGAGAGAGAGAGAAAACAGGAGTTGGGGGGGAGGGGCAGAGGGAAAGGGAGAAGCAGTCCTCCCCACTGAGCAGGGAGCCTGATGCTGGGCTGGATCCCTAGGAGCCACCCAGGCGCCCCTCAGACACTATTTTAGAAACTATATTGGTCCATTCATCCTCGGAATAGTCAACAGGATTGGTGCCTTAATTAGCCCCTTACAATGGATGAGGAAATGGAGGTTTAGGAGCTTTTCTGATGTCACACACTTTGGTAAGGGACAGAACTGGATTTGAATCTTGTTACTGGCTCAGAATCCGTATTCCTAATTCCCTTGGTATTCCCCTTGTGAGCACTTCCTTTCCAGGTCAGGGACATACTCTTTAATGGAGATAGTGGACTGTAATCCAGAGCAACAGTACTTTCCAGTTTTTATGGCTAAAGCTGTGTGCTAAGTCTTGGCTGCTTCCAAGCTCTGTGACCTTTGGTAAGTTATTTCATTTCTCCGGGCCCCTGTGGGCCTTCTCAGTTCTCAAGTTCTATGCCTTTATTGTCGGAAGAAGCAGAACAGAGGCAGCATTCAAGGACAGACCCGGAATGACAGAGGCATTATTATCCCCTCAGGTTTCGGGGCACTTGCATTTGACCCCAGTACACATTCCTGTAAGGAAGTGGTTTTTCTCTATTTTACTGAGCAGGAGGTAGGTAGTGCCCAGGAGAAGTCCCCACGGGGGCTGTGAGCTTTTCTTAGAGGCTAAAAGAGGTCCTTGTGATAGGTAAACCCCATTTGAACATTTTGAGGTTTGGGGCTTTGGTGGCTGACGAGCCAGTGTGGAGACTGAAGCGCCTGGGCCCCTTCCCAGGTGTTCTCTGAGAAGTGTGGCTAGAAGGACATCCTGGAAGATTTGGGTTCTTTAGGGGGCAGCTTGTGCTGCTGGGCCGGGCAAGCCAGAGGCCACCACTGTACTTCACCTGCCATTGGTGATGAAGTGTCCACCTGGTACCCCAGATATTTTCCAGGGTCTTGTTCCACCACCCCTGCCCGGCAGAAGGAAAAGGAGAACCAGATGTTTGTCTTACAGAACAGAGTTCATTCCTATGCACTTTCTCTTCCCTTTTCATGTAGACGTAAAAAAAAACGAGGGGTTTTTCTGAACTTGGTTGGCCTCCAGCTGTTTACCTAGGAGGCAGCCAGTGCTGTCCCCCCAGCCCCTTGCTCTGCTGTGTGGGCGTTGGCGATTCTCTGGTGCAGGGCCTGGTAATTGTGCTGCTGGGCCAGCCCCTCTGGCAGGCGGCTTCGGTTCCCCAGTGTTGTTTTCCCCTGTTTGCCAGGAATCTCTGAGGAGATGTTGACATTTTCCTCATTTCGGTCTTCTAGAAACAAACCACAGAAACATACCTATTAAAAAAAACAAAACAAAACACACTTTTTTTTTTTTTTTTTTATTGTTGACTTGCTTTTACCGGGGATAGAGTAGCATTTGTTCTATACAGTGAAAAATTTGGGGACCTTATTTCAAAGTCTAAGTCCCTAAGATAATGGGATCCCTGGTTATGTTCAGGCAATGGGAGTCTGAATTAAACTGAGTAGAGCAGTAATGAAGCAGTAAATGTACGTGGAAAACATACACGTATCAGTCATGTTTTCAAGCTTCCTGTGGGAGCTGGGGTTGTAGTAATAAAATGATGACATGTTGGTGATAAAAACCAACAGTAACATGAGCATTTGTTGAGTACTTACCATGTGCTGGTTAGTGTGCTCATTTAAACAGCTCTGTGGTATGTGTGAATTCTGTTTTGCAGGAACGAGAAACTGAGGCTCAGATTAAATCACTTGCTCAAGGTTACCTAGAAGTAGGAGAGCTGGGCTTTAGACACAGGTGAGCCCACAGTCCCCACCTTAACCTCCAGGCACGTTACAAGAGAGTCTGGGCATTTATAGCTTCAAATTTTGAGATACCAGGAGAAATTATATTGATAAATAAAATAGAAGAAAAAGAAAATTTGTTCTTTCTCTCCATTATGTTTCTTTGAACTGAACATAGCTTATGTAATGAATATGTCTAAACTAAAAGGACACTAAAAGGCATTTCTCCAAAGAAGTTTTGTAAATGGTCAGTAGACACATGAAATGGTGTTCAGCATCACTGATTGTTAGGAAAAATGTGTATTAAAGCATAATGAGATATCATTTCATACCAACAAGAATGTCTAAGATAGGGGCGCCTGGGTGGCTCAGTGGTTGAGCGTCTGCCTTCAGCTCAGGTCATGATCCCCCGGGGTCCTGGGATCAAGCCCCGCATCGGGCTCCCTGCTCTGCGGGGGGCCTGCTTCTCCCTCTCCCTCTGACCCTGCTCCCTACCTGTGCTCTCTCTCTCTGTCTCAAATAAACACATATTTGAGAAAAGAAAAAAAAGAATGTCTAAGATAAAAAGCGAGACAATGGCAAGTATTGGTAAGGTTATGGGGAAATTTGCACCCTCAAAACTTGCTGTTGGGATTGCTGAATGGTGCAGCCACTTTGCTAACAGTTTGGCACTTCCTCAAATTATTAAACACAGAATTACCGTATGATCCAGTAGTCCACTCCTAGACCAAAAAGAAATGGACACATATGTCCACACAAAAATGTGTGCAGATGATTTGTCTTTTTATTATTCCATTGTAAGAGTTTTTTTAAAAATACAGTTTGGGTACAAGTCCCTTGTCAGATATGTGATCTGCTGTTACTTCCTCCCATTCTGTGGGTTAGTTTTTCATTTTATTAATTGTCTTTTGGTGCACAGAAGTTTTTAATTATGATGAAGTCTAATTTATCTGTTTTTTTCACTTGTCACATGTGCTTTGGTTCTGCATGTTTTTGAAGTGCTAAAAATATTAGCTTATTTTTTATTCCAGGCCAGTTGATTGCTATAATATACAAGAGGAGCTAGCTGTAATTGAATAATTCATGTCCTTTGCTAGAGGAGAATAACAAGCCCACACAACCCTGAGTTTCAGTGATATTGATGGTTTTCCTTCCTTATCTTTGGGTATTCCCCACTCCCAAGCACTTAGCATGCTGTTGTGCATATAACAGAGGCTCAAAAAATCCTTGTTGACTTGGGGTGCCTGGGTGGCTCAGTTAGTTGGTTGAGCTTCCGACTCGGGTTTTGGCTGAGGTTGCGATCTCATGGGTTGTGAGATCTGCTGGGAGTGGGCTCTGCTGAAGCTCAGTTCTCAGCAGGGAGTCTGCTTGAAGATTCTCTCCCTATGCCCTTCCCCCGACTCAAGCGCATATGTGCTCTCTCTCTCTCAAATAAATAAATAAATAAATAAATAAATACCTGTTGATTAAATCTAGAAAGGAAAATTGATCTTTGCTGAAGACCTAAGATGTATTTTGTTTGGGCTTTAAAAATAAGTCTGAGTTCAAATCTTGGCTTCACTTATTATGTGGCTTTTCCTAAGCATTCACCCTTCTTGAACCTCAGTTTCCGTACCGTAAAAGAGGGACAGTAATGTTTACCTTGGAGGATTGTTGTAAAGATTGCATATAAAAACTTACATACGTGGAGAGATTCCACAAATGGCAGTGACTACTTATATCAATTAATTGAATTTATATCTTAGTTTCTCCATTTAGTAAGATGGGAGTGATGTTTGTCTTTCAGCCATCTCAGTAGTATACATAGAGATTCATGAGATATTAGACTTGATTCTTCCTTGCTTCCTTCAATAAGTCAAATAGTCAATTTCCTAGAACCTCCAGAGAACTTTCCTTGGTCCCCGGACCAACTCCATTTTTGTGGAATTCATATCAATGGGACATTAAGTGTATAAGCTGGTTGTACTGCCTAATACAGTAGCCACAGGCCACATGTGGTTATTTAAGTTAAAATGAATTAAAATAAAAAATTTAGTTCCTCAGTGGTACTAGTTATGTTTCAAGTGTTACATAGCCACATGTGGCTAGTGGCTACCATACTGAACACTGTTTGTTCAGAACATTGTGATTGTCACTGAAAGTTCAGTTGGACAGCGCTAGAGCAACTGTTTGGACAATTTTATGTGACTTCCTGTTCCAACGACAGAGCCTGTGAAATACAGATTTTCTCTAACCTCAGCTAAGCAGCCCCTTCCCAGCACCTTTCCTGCTCCACTTAGGGGATGTCAAGCTCAAGATCCTGAGTGGTTTAGAATCCTGGGAAACAGGGAATTACATAACCCAGGATGGTTTTATTCTGCGTTCTTGTTATTTCAGAGATTTCAGCTTCCTCTCTGCTGCTGATGTGCCTTCACATTACGTGTGGTCATTAGGAAGGCCAGCAGGGGGGCCCTTCTGGGCAGTTATGGTTGGGTGAATACCATTGTGACCCGAGGGAAGGAAAGATGCTTCCCCATATCCCTAATTTTCTAGGATGTATCAGGTGCTAGGAAAAAAACTATATAATAAATGGATATTTAGAATTCTGGAATTTTTTTCCAGTTATAGAATTAAGATAATGTTTAAAGATTGGAGTCTTTACAGATTGTTTCTTTGTTTGTTTATTTATTTATTTATTTTTTACAGATAGTTTAACAAGGAACCCCTGAATGTTCCTCTCTATTTGTGACCCCATTAAACTGACATCAGATTTCTTCCTAGTGACTTTGGACATATTCTAATTAGATTGCAGTGTACCTGCATTCTTCTCCTTGACTTAAAAAACAGTGGCTCAGTCAGTTCAGTGTCTGACTCTTGATTTTGGCTGAGGTCTTGATCTCAGAGTCGTGAGCCCAAGCCCCGAGTCAGGCTCCATGTTCCGTGGGGAGTCTGCTTGAGTTCTCTCTCTCCCTCCCTCTCTACCCCTCCTCACCGCTCAAGCTCACACACACTCTCTTGCTCTCTTTCAAATAAATAAAATCTTTAAAAAACAGTAGGAGAATTAAATTCCTTTTTTTAATGTTTTTTTAAATTGTATTATGTTATGTTAATCACCATACATTACATCATTAGTTTTTGATGTAGTGTTCCACGATTCATTGTTTGCGTATAACAGCCAGTGCTCCGTGCAATATGTGCCTTCTTTAATACCCATCACCAGGGAATTAAATTCCTTTTGCTGATAGATTTGCTCTTACATCTTCCTTTCTCTTCTCCTACAAATCTTCTGAAATCATGCTTCCCATAAACCATTCCTAGAATTTATGTGTGCCTTCCCAGATGGATCCTGCAGATAGTTTCTTTTTGACTTGATCCAGGACGTGAAATAGTGCATTGAATGAGGGGCTGTGGGTGTACATAGGGTTCACATTCTTTTCCATCTGCTTTTAGGTGTTGACTTAAGTAAGTATTCATTCACTCTGACTCCTGCAGATCAGATGAATGAAACTATAGTCATCCTCAATGGAAAGAAGTGATTAATTTTTTTTAAATTTTATTTTATTATGTTAATCACCATACATTACATCATTAGTTTTGATGTAGTGTTCTATGATTCATTGTTTGCGTATAACACCCAGTGCTCCATGCAGTATGTGCCCTCTTTAATACCCATCACCAGGCTAACCCATCCACCCACCCCCCTCCCCTCTAGAACCCTCAGTTTGTTTCTCAGAGTCCATCATCTCTCATGGTTCGTCTCCCCCTCTGATTCTCCCCCCCTTTATTTTTCCCTTCCTAATATCCTCTTTTATTTTTTTTAACATATAATGAAACAAATAATACATTATATGTTTAAAAAAAACCAGAGTTGCTGGAGTGTTGGGGGATGGGAGGGATGGGGTGGCTGGATGATAGACATTGGGGAGGGTATGTGCTATGGTGAGTGCTGTGAATTGTGTAAGACTGAAGAAGTGATTAATTTTAGACTGTCAGCCTTTCCAAAATCTGGATTCTAGTAATGTGCCTTAGGAAAGGGAGTGTGTGGTTAAGTTTTCAAACAATAAGTGAAGCGCAGCTAAATGGGTTTCTTCCTGGAAGAAACTCAGGACCCTATGTTGATGGGCACGGTAGCTTTCCAGGAAGGGAAACTTACCTGACCCTGGAACGCTTGTGTGGGGACCAGTGGTCTGCAGGACCCCTGTTAGAAATTGCTGGACTGAAGGATGCTGTCTGAGAAACAGGAAAACAGCTGCCATGGGAGAGTGTAAGTGGAGCAATTTTGTGCATACTTCTGCTTTTCGTTTCTCAGTTGTTTCTCAGTTTTTGTTTCTCAGTGATTATTTTTAACCCAGATTTGGTCATTTGAAGCTTTCATAAACTTACAGGCCCTTATCAGATAAAGGTGCCCCAAATCCTACGGAATCAGGAACATCATCTGGCCTGAAGAGAAGGTAAAAATTGCTGTCCGCTTTTTTGTTGTTGTTAAGGAACCTTTTCGTGAAGCTGCCAATTCAGTTCTTTCTGGCATACATTTAGGGTCTACTAAATATGTATTCCTGCTTCAAGGTACAGTCACATTCTAAGAAGTAAGCAATTTATGGGCAATTCTTGTATGATGAGAATCTGCTAATGGCTTTTTGAAGACGTCTGAAGCTCTGAGGACAGATTTTGCTGTCAGGGCCATGGATTATATGTGTGTCTTGCTTCTGTTAATACTTTCCTGGGCAGATTAACTAAATGAACTTCTATTTAATGTGGTCTAATAGTGTTAGGGTAGTGCCTGATAACAAGAGCAGCAGTAATAGCTAACATTTTTTAAGTGGTTGCCATCTGCCAGGCCCTGTTCTAAATATTAAATATGTTAGCTCATTTAATCTTCACAAAAACGCAGTGAGGTAGCTGTTTTCCCACTTTAAAATGGGAAAATACTGTAGGCACTCTATAATAGTGAAGGCTAGAATTAATTATTGGGTCTGTGTTCATACCAGTGAATAACAAGACATTTTATAGTACATTTTCTTTAATTTTGAGACAGTGCTAATTTTCACAATTAGCACATATTTGTATGTAGTATGTAGCACATAATTGATTTTGCAATTAATTTATTCTTAAGATATCTATCATATATTTTATAACTTCTAATTTGTAATTTTTAGACGTCAGTAGGTGCCAAAAAAATGGAGTTTACTTAACATTTTTTCAACAGCCTATTCTCGGTCCAGTTTCTGTATTTGATGCTAGGAATGCAAAGATGACTGAGACCCCATCCTTGTCCTAATAGAGATGTCATCAAGTGGGGAGGAGGTATAATCCTCCAAACAGTTGTCATTTCTTAGGCTGTGACAGAGAAAGTGGTTTCTTGCATTTTATTTTAAAAAGTCAGAAAATGTTTGTAGGCTGCAGTGGGACAAGAAGCTGGGGAGAAGCCATGGGTCTTAGATGATTTTTTCCCTAGCTTTATTGAGATATTATTGACATATAACATGTGTAAATGTAAGGTGTACAGTGTGATGATTTGATATGTATATGTATTGCAAAATGATTACCAAAATAAGGTTAGTTAACACCTCCATCCCTCACACAATTACTTTTCTGTGTATGTGGTGTTAAAATTTAAGATCCTCTCTCAACAACTTTTAAGTATACGATACAGTAGTTAGATGTAGTCACCGTGGTGTACCTTAGATCCCCAGAATTTATTCATGTTAGAGCTGGAAGTTTGTCCGACCTCTCCCCAATTCCCCAGCCTCTGGCAACCACCATTCTACTCTCTTTCCCTATGGCTCTGACTTTTCAAAATTCCACATGTAAATGAGAATACACTTGGTCTTTCTCTGTCTGACTTATTTCTCGTACCTTAATGGGTCCATAAAATCACTTTTGAGTTGTTTTGCAGGCTTTACTTGACTTCACCCAAAGCAGTCAGCTTCGGGGTGTAGCATCATGCTACTCTTGAACTCAGGCTTTTCTAGATGCTGGGGAGAGGGATTATCAAGGACAGAGAATCACATGCTGTGCAAGGAATACCAAACTGTTCCTAATGCAAATGAAGAGAAGAAAGCCGAGGTGTGGGGGGAATGCTCATAAGATGAAAAATGAGGCCCTGGCCATAAAGCCCTTGCTTCCCTTGGCTGAATCAGCTTTAAAGGAAAAGGAGGGCAGGGAGGAGGCAGAGTTTCCCCAGGAAATTCTACCCGAAGATGCATTTTAAGTTGGTAGGCAGGGGTCTGGGCTCTTGGAGAAGCCAAATCTAGCAGCCAACCCAGACCCTTACTATAACCTGGGACATGCTTTCCCTGCCCCCCAAATCGGCTTTGCTGCTTGTTGTGCTGTGATAATGAAATATTTGTCTGTTGGGTTGTATGATTCCACAGGTAATCATGCTCCTTCAATAAAATGATTGGCTGAACGGAGTGTTGGGAAACTTTTGTTTTTCTTTTCTTTTTAAAGATTAATTTATTTCAGAGAGAGCATGAGCGGGAGGGGCAGAGGGAGAGTGAATCACAAGCAGACTCCACGCTGAGCATGGAGCCTGACGCAGGGGTTCAGTCCCACAACTGTGAGATCACAACCTGAGCCTAAACCAAGAGTAGGACTTAACCGACTGTGCCACCCAGGCGCCCCTTTTGTTTCTCAATAATGTATATTGAGTGCTTTATATGTGCCAGGTGTTGCTCTAAGCATTTATTTTCATGTCCTTGACTCATCAAGTCTCTCCACGGCCCTCTGAGGTGTGCATTACTGTCCCCACTTACCAGACCAGGAAACACACTCGGAGAGTTTAAATGACCTTTCCAACCAAGACGCACATCAGGAAAGGACAATGGTTTTGGTTTCTACCTCAGACAGGAATCTAGTTAAATCATCCCAGGAAGATGGAGGTCTTTTTTTTTTTTTTTTTTTTAAAGAAAAAACAGAAAACCTAGGTACACTGCTCTGATTAAACAAAGAAACAAAATACCGTCTTTATTATTGTAGATATTATGTGATTGTCTCTGGACCTGACCAAGAAACTTTGAGTCATGTTTGGCTCCTGGGTCTCTGGCCTGGGTGTTAAGGTGATGAGAAGCCACCAGAGACCTAAGGAATTAACTTGCATGGTTTTTACCATTAGGTCAGGAGCCTTGGCATGAATAAAATGAGATATACTAATAGAGTGCCAAATCAGAGGAGCCTGAGGGACTCAAGACAAGAACAATACACCCCTTTCTGCTTCCGCCCTCCCTGCGCTTCAGTGAAGCACCCCTTTCCCCATCAGAATGTAAACTGGGGTTTTTGTCTGTTTTGTTTATTCCTGTGTCCTCAGTGCCTGGCACATAAAAGCTCCTCAGGATTTGCTGGGAAAATGAATAAATGAGTGTATAAATCTCATGTGGCTAAACATTTTGGCTTTCTGGGTAGCAACATGGGAGTTTATATCCTGTAGTAACAGCAGTGACAGACACAGGCTCTCCAACCAAAATGCACAGCCCCAAGTTTTGTTTGAAGACAAGGTCGTGGCACCAGCCACCATTCTGCGAATGTGTGGGGCTGAAGAATGGGGGTGGTAGCTGGTTCACCCACGCTGCTCCCTTAGGGAAGTTCAGCAACCTGTTTCATCAAGCGTGCCCTGCTTGTCTGAAGTACCCACGAGGTTCTGGAGGTCTCAAATAGTTGGTTCCAGTCACTCCTTCCACCTCGGTGGAAGGATGACTCCTAGAGCTTCCTGCTGTGCCGTTTTGCATGAGGTCACTTCTGAAAGCCTTGTTTTTAAATGGGAAAAACTTGGTCTGTAGGGCAGAAGGGGCAGCCTCAAGGAGGAAGAGCACCAGCCAGAAGTTTTCTTCCTTCAGCATCTACTGAGTAACTTTTGGGGTCCCTGGCCTCAAGGAGCTCACTGGAGGGGGCAAGAGGCATGGAAAATGGAAAACTTACAGTTCCACAGAAATGCTGGAAATGCTAGAGTAGAAGTAAGAACAAAATGCCCAGGGGACAGGGAAGGAGGGTTCCAGGACTCTTGTGAAAACTTCATGAACAAGGGAAGACTGTATTTAGCCTAGAATATCAAAGTGCTTTGCAAGCTGAAGGTCCAGACAGAGGGTAATAAAAGCAGATGCCTTCACTTTCAGCTTCCTTTATGGCACGTCTCCTCTCTCTCTGTCCCTCCACTTCCTCGTATCTTGGTCGTGTCTGGGACTCGCTCCAGTCACACTGTCAATCACACTGTCAACCTTACTGTCTTTGAAACCGCTCTGGTTTGCTCCATCGTTGCTTCTGAGATGCACCACCTATTCCCCACCACCCTATTGAAAGTCTGTCCTCTTACCTTGCTTTATTTTCATTCATAGCTGTGGCTCTCTCTGGCATTATGGCTATGAATGGACAAGTGATGTTTATTTAAAGCATGTTTTCATTTATTCAGCTGATATTGATTGAACCACTGCCATGTGTCAGGCACGGCTCTAGGCTCTGGAGATAAATGGACAAGACAGAGTCCCTGATTTCATACGGTTTACATGCTGGTGTGGAGAGACAGAGCAAAACCAAACGAACAAGTAGGATAATTTCTGGGAGTGGTAAGTATATGAAGAAAATAAAATAGGGCAAAGGCATAGAGTGACTAGTGCCTGGGGGAGAGTCACTTTCAGTTGGGTGGTCAGGAAAGACCTCTCTGTGGAGGTAGTACTTGGACTGAGACTTGAATGGTGAGAAAAAGCCAGCTGCTAATGGGTTGAATTGTGTCACCTAAAAAAAAATCATGCTGAAGTTCTAGCCCTCAGGACCTCAGAATGTGACTTTATTTGGGTATAGGGTCATGGCAGATGAAGCTAGTTACGATGAGGTCATACTGGAGTACGGTAGGCCTCTCATCCAATGTCAGTGGTACCCTTATTAAAAGGAAATTTAGGGGCATGTGGGTGGATCATATGACTCTTGATCTCAGGGTTGTGAGTTCAAGCCTCAAGTTTGGTGTCAAGATTACTAAAAAAACAAATGAAATTTAGAGACAGTAGACAGAAAGATTGCCACAAGTTTGCCACAAGCCAATGGATAAAAAAGACTGTCAGCAAACAATCAGAAGCTAGGAGAACAGGATGGAGCAGATTCTCCCTCTCAGTCCTCAAAAGGACCCATCGTTGCTGACACTGTGACCTTGGACTTCTAGCCTTCAGAAATTTGAGACAGGGACACCTGGGTGGCTCAGTTGGTTACGCGTCTGACTCTTGGTTTCAGTTCAGGTCTTGATCTTGGGGTTGGGTCATGGGATTGAGCCCCAGGTCGGGCTCCATGCTGGGCGTGGAGGCTGCTTAAGATTCTGTCTCTCCCTCAGCACCTCCACCTACCCCCCTTTCTGCTTGCACACATTCTCTCTCTCTCTCAAAAAAAAAAGTACATTGGTAAGTGTGGAATATATAGCTTCCTCCTGATTTATCTTTACAATTACCCTATTTAAAAAGGGAATAAGGTTGACACTGGTCCAAATGCTGAAGTAATCCTTTCAGATTCATACTTTTTCTAGGTAGTGTCTTTTTTTTTTTCCCAGTTGCTGTATAATTAATATATAGTATCAGGTTCAGGTGTATAGCATAATGATTTAACAATTCTGCACATCACTCAGTGCTCATCAAGGTAAGTGTCTCTTAATCCCTTTCATCCACTTCACCCCTCTCCCCACCCACCTCCCCTTTGGAAGCCACCAGTTTGTTCTCAGTATTTGAGTCTGTTTTTTTGTTTGTCTCTTTTCTTTTTTGTTTTGTTTCTTAAATTCCACATATAAGTGAAATCATATGGTATTTGTCTTTCTCTGTACGGAGGGCTCCTTTTTCTCTACATTCTTGCCAACACTTGTTGTTTCTTGTGTGTTTTTTATTTGAGCCATTCTGACAGGTTTGAGGTAATAGGTCTTTGTGGGTTTTTTTGTTTGTTTGTTTTTTCATTTCCCTGTTGATGAGTGATGTGGAACTTCTTTTCATGTGACTGTTGGCCATCTGTATGTCTTCTTTGGAAAAATGTCTATTTGGGTCATTTTGCCCATTTTTTAATTGGGTTATTTTTGGGGTGTTGAGTTGTGTAAGTTCTTTATATGTTTTGGATATTAACACCTTATTGGATATATCATTTGCAAATATCTTTTTATTTCTTTCTTTTTTTAAAGATTTTATTTATTTGACAGAGAGCGAGAGCACAAGCAGGGGAAGCAGCAGAGGGAGAGGGAGAAGCAGGCTCCTCACTGAGCAGGGAATCCAATGCGGGGCTCGATCCTGAGCTGAAGGCAGGCGCTTAATGGACTAAGCCACCCAGGTGCCCCGCAAATATCTTTTTCTTATCATTCCTCTTTTCTTCCTTTCTGCATATGAAAATAACACACTGATCCTAATTCAGATACTTTTAAAGCATTTTTTTTAAAGATACCATATTTCCTCTTTGTTATTTGGGAAGAACTGGTTCATTTATCCATCCGCCAGTTCTTAGCCCCTCAGGAATTTTGTCTTTAAAACCCACATTCATATATCTTACTAGGACATTTAAGGTGATTTGATTTGTTTATCTTTACTGTAAAATGGATGTATTTTTTTTTTGGATGCATTTTCATTAGGCATAAACTGAAGAGAATATTTTGCTGAAGTTGATAGGACTTCAGTTTGGGATCTATAAGGTCTTTGAGAGCTAAAGTCTTCAGATGAAGTCTGAAGATTGAGAATAATAGTAATAGTTGTTATGTGTTGAGTGCTTCCTCTTTGCCAAGCTGAGTATGTGATGTGGAGTATTTCATTCGTTGTCACAGAAATCTTGCTAGATGTCTAATTCATCCGGTCTACAGGTGAGGAAACCAAAAGCCAAGTACGTCAGCAAAGTTCTAGATAGTAAGTTGGTGGACCTGTGACTTAGACCAAGTCTCTTTCATGGTAGTGTTTGAACTTTGACACTTACTTGGTGACCATCATTTGCCATTACAGAGTCCTTATGAGTGAAAGATTTCAAGTTTGAAAAAACAAAACAAAGAAAAGAAAGAAAAAAATGAGTGTAACCTGGTACAAATAAATAGCACTATAGTCTGTTGACGTGTAAAGACAGTTTCAAGATTACTGTAGGAATCCTAGTTCCCCAAATTTACTTAAAAAGTGTGTGAGTGTGGGATGCCTGGGTGGCTCGGTGGGTTAAGTGTCTGACTCTTGATCTCAGCTCAGGTCTTAATTTCAGGGTCCTGAGTTGAAGCCCTGTGTTGGGTGGAACCTACTTAAAAGAAATATTTGAGTGTATGATGTCATACATATGTTAAAAGTCAATCTACATATGATAACAACACACTGATCCTACTTCAGATACTTTTAAAACGTTATTTAAAATAAAATAAAATAAAAAATCTTTATTTTAAAGGTAGTATAAAAAAATAAAGGTAGTATATTTCTTTTTTGTTATTTGGGACCCTGAACTCTGATTGGGACCCCACAATATACAGTTCTCCTTGAATCCCAAAGTGACTACTGTTTTCAGATGAGAGGGGAAAAAAAAAACTAGCGTCTATCTGCAAGAGGCATTTCTTCATTTTCCTCCCTCACAGTGTACTGTCTGGTGTGTGCCGACTGTAGCAGGCATGGGAAACTTTCCTGCTCTCCTTGTAGGATCACTAGCTGGGGGCCTATGTATCAGACAAAAGACAGATTAACAAGAGAAGAACAAATGTTAGTTACAAACCTGTGCATTACGCATACATATGGGAGCCCTCCAGGTAAGTAACTGAAAGAGGTGCTGAGAACTTGGGGTACCATCTTAACCAAAGATCAGTACGTTTTTAGGGAAGCGGCAAGACAAAAGGTCCTTGGGGTTCTGGGTGGCAAATTGTGGGAAGGCAGACACATGGGAGAAGTAATGGTGGATAAGGGTTAGTTTTAGCAAGAATTGTTTTTTTTTAATAAAGATCTTATTTATTTATTTGACAGTGCGAGAGAGAGCACAACCAGGGGTTGCATCAGGCAGAGGGGGAGAGAGGAGCAAGGAGGCCAGATGCAGGGGATGCAGGGCTCCATCCCAGGCCCCTGGGATCATGATCTAAGCTGAAGGGAGATGCTTAACTGACTGAGCCACCTAGTTTCAGCAAGAATTGCTGCATAGACTCCCTTGGTGCCTTCTCTGGGAGGATAAGGGTCTGGTGTCTCTGGTGATTAACTTCTCTTCTTCCTGGTAGAGAAAGGATGGGGGACACCTTTACAAATTTAGGTCCCGCTTTTAGGCAAATAGGGGGAAAGCAGGGAAGTTGTTTTTGTTTTGTTTTTTTTTCCCTGTATCCACTTCTCAGTTGTCTTCAGCTCAAAAATAATCCTTATTCTAAAGTTGCATATTTTGGGGTGGCATATCCTGCTACCCTTCACAAGCTGTGCATGGATGATTATAGGATGAAGCATTTTTTTCCCACAAAGAATGCCTACTATGTTGTAGGTACTGTTCTAGGTGTTGGAGATACTTCAGTGAGTATGACAGACAAACCCTTCCCCCTCCCTGGAGCTTACATTCTAGTTGGGAAATATAGGGAGTAATGAAATACAGGAATATAGTATTTATCACATGGTAAACTTTTATGAAGAAAAACAGCAGGGAGAGGGAAAGAAAGTGCCCTAAGGGGCAGGTTGCAATTTAAAATAAAATGGTCTGGGGCACGTGGCTGGCTCATTCGGTTAAGCGCCTGCCTTCGGCTCAGGTCATGATCCCAGGGTCCTGGGATCGAGCCCCTCATTGGGCTCCCTGCTCAGCAGGAAGCCTGCCTCTCCCTCTGCCCCTCCCCCTGCTTGTGTTCTCTCTGTCAAATAAATAATAAAAAAAAAATAGCATGATCTGATCAGAGAAAGGCCTCATGGGAAAGAAGATATTTGAACAAATTCCTGAGGGAGTGAGCTTGTGGGACTCTGGTGGGGTGGGATGGGGAAAAGGGGGTTGATGATATTTTAAGTAACAAGAATGGTGAGAGCATAAGCCAGGATGGCTAGAGTGGCTGGAGGTACACGGGGGTGGGGAAGAGTAACTGGAGAAGAGATCAGAGGGATAACTGGGGAGTGAGCAGGGATAAGTCCAGGAGGGACTGGTAAACTATTTTTTTAAATATTTATTTGGGAGAGGGGCGCCTGGGTGGCTCAGTCATTGAGCATCTGCCTTCGGCTCAGGTCATGGTTCCAGGGTCCTGGGATCGAGCCCCACATCGGTCTCCCTGCTCAGCGGGAAGCCTGCTTCTCCCTCTCCCTCCCCCTGCTTGTGTTCCCTCTCTCCCTGTGTCTCTCTCTGTCAAATAAACAAATCTTTATTAAAAAATTAGGATGCTTAAATATTTATTTGGGAGAGAGCACACTCACAAACGGGGAGGAGGTGGGGGAGAGGCAGAACAGACTCCCCGCTAAGCAGGGAGCCCAAGGTAGGACTCCATCCCAGGACCTTGGAATCATGACCTGAGCTGAAGGCAGACACTTAACCGACTGAGCCACCCAGGTGCCTGACTGGTAAACTATTGTAAAGACTTTGGCTTTAACCTTTGATGAGGTGGGAGTCAAAGATCCCCTAGTCTGAGTGCCCAAAAGGGCAGAGTATAGAGTGTCCATTCACTGCAGCGGTCCTTTACTCAGGGAATGTAGGAGCTCCTCTGGGGGACACGAGACACCTGTTAGTCATCCTAGCAGCGATGCTGAGTAGGCAGCTGAATATAAAAGCCTGGAGTTCCGGGATGGAGATAACACACTTGGGAGTCCTCAGCCTGTGGATTGCATTTAAATCTGTGAAATCAGCTGAGAGCGTGAAGAGAATTAACAGGGACCAAGAGGTCTGGGACTCACTCGGGGGCACTGCGCTGGCTGGGGCTGTGAGGATCAAGTAGCAGAGGAGACTTGGAAGGAGCAGCCAGTGATGGGGGGGGCGGATTGAGGAGAGTGGTTTCTTAGAAGTCAGTGAAGAAAAGGTTTCGGAGAGTAATGTGCTCTATCAGATGCTGACCAGTCGGTTTAGATGACCACCAACCGGCCGCTGGGTTTAGCAGTGGCCACTGGAGGTCATTGTTGCGATTACGTTGGAAGCTGACTACTGATGAATGCTGTCTGTCGGGGCTTTTCTCTGCAAAGTTGACATGATGTGCTGCTCAATTGTACGCTCTGTACAGTTGAACTGTTTTCTGCTCTGCCATCCCAGCAAAATCATTTCTATGTACTTGTCGACGTACTTGACGTGCAGTTGTAGAGCTGAGGTATATTCTAGTCCAGCTGCCTCACCTGATGGCTGAGGAGAACACGGCTTGGACAGGCCAAGCAGTGTAAGTGGGTTTGCTCGTGGTAGAACCAGGACAACCCCAGGCTTCCCAGTGCCAGGCTTCCTGTTCTGTCTGCCCCACCTGGCCTGCTCTGCTTAAGGTGCCAGAGCCCTAGTCATACGGGATCTGTGAGCCCAACAGTCAAGAAAGAATTCTTGAGACATTTGATGGTGCGAGAAGGTGTTTTTATGACAGCAGGGGGCCAGGACCCATGGGCAGAAGGACCTGCATTGTGACTGTGAGGAGTGACTGATTATGTAGGGTTTTCTAGACTATGGAGGTGAAGGTTACATTAGGGCTCCGGGAAATTGAGTCTATGGGTTCCTGGAAGTCTAATTATTAAGATTATGGTTTCTTGTAAATCATTAAGTCATAGAGTTTCATGTCCTACGTGACTGTGATCCTTATCAGTTGACCATTTGTTTTTCCCCTGCCTCTGTTCTTAGGCAGTTACTGGTGCTTGAGGAATGTTTATATATATATATATTCCACTTCAAGTGGGCAGTGGCTTGTGAGGTGTCAGCTTGTCTTCTCCCCTCAGCTTGTCTTTTGCTCTCTCAACAATAGGAGGTCAGTTCCTGCACATGGAGAGAGCTCCTTCCTTGTCCTTCTAATTCTGACTGTTCTCTCAGGCACAGCAGTATGCTCCAGAATGCCCTGGGCTTCTTCAAAACTGGCTCTGAATTTCCAGTTCTTGTGCTCACTAGCTGTGTGAGTCTGGGCATATTAGTTCATGTCAGTGAGCCTCAGTTTCTCCATCTGCAAAATGGGGATAATCATGACACCTCGTTGAGTTGTGAGAATTAAACTGTCACTCGCCTGCCCGGTGCTTTGCACAGTGCCCTTACATAATAGAATTCCAATAATTGTATCCTACAATTATTAGGATATCAGAACTTCAGTCTTCAGGACGCCACTCTTGTTAAAATCATCTTTTAAAAGATTTTTAATTGATGCCATTGCCTGGGGTTTATTTACGAAATAGGTTGAGTAGAGTTACACCCACAAATCTGTTAAGATTTTCCCTAAAGAAGTTACCAGATGTCTTTTTTTTTTTTTCCCCTAGTTGCTGCTATTGGGGAAGAAGTCCAACAAAACAACCTAAAACAATGTACTGCACACTCACAGCAAATATGAAATTTGCCCCCCCTTTATGGGCCCCGTGGGTTCCAGCTCGGCACTGGCTGGCACTCATGCAGGGCAATGGCAGTGGGTGTCCCTCAGAACCTCAGCACCCGCCTTCGGGGTGCTTCCAGGTTACTCCCGCCACTCACAAGCTTTGTGCTGTTAGGAATAATGCAGATTTTTTTCAAATAACCCTGTTCCAACTCTTTTCAAGATATACATCAAGAATTAATTAGTAGGGCCGATTAAGTAGTAATGTGTGTTTATAGATTTGCCTTTCTCACATCAGCATCTGGTTAAAAAAATTACTGAGCAAAGCATTTCTTAATCCCAGTTCTTCCTTTTTCCTTTTTTTTGGCCAGTGAACTGTTTTCTTGACTCTGTGTGTATATAGAGCAGAGCTTGAGAGAAAAGAGGGCTGGGACCCCAGGTAAAGGAAAAGTGTGAGTTATAGAATATTTTTCAGATTTAGTGCAGTTGTATTTCTTTAAACACATACAGGGACTTGAACTCACTCCAGACTGTTTTCACTTTTATTATTAGAGTGGGACCTGATGCAGTGAATAGAAAAGATAAATGTGTTACATGGTAATTAGCAGCATCATTTATTTACATTCATGTAGTAAATACTGGAATTCCAATTATGTGTCAAACGCTGTGCTCAGCATGGGCCAAGAAATAATAACTCATGCTAACCTCTTTTAGTAAGCTTTCATATTATGAAAAATCACATGAAAATGGTAAAGAATTCCGTGTTACAATAGTACAGAGTGTTCCGCCTCTTGCTTTTCTCATTCAGCAGTTGTTCTTGTTAACATGTTAGCACTAACTGATCTCCCCGATTTTTTTTAAGATTTTATTTATTCATTTGAGACAGAGAGATAGAGAGAGAGAGAGTGAGCACAAGCTGGGGAATGAGGTAGAGGGAGAGGGAGAAGCAGGCTCCCTGCTGAGCCAGGAGCCCGATGTGGGGCTCCATCCGAGGGTCCTGGGATCATGACCTGAGCCGAAGGCAGACGCTTAACTGACTCAGCCACCCAGGTTCCCCCTTTATAGATAATTTAAAATTTAGAACTACAAATGATCACATTCCAAATTAATGGACTCTGTGTTAATGAGGTTTGTGTCCTATCAACTGCCTTCCCTTGCATTTTATTTACAGTGACATACTCAGAAGTGTCCCTGATGATGACAACATAAAGAGTTCTATTGCTGATCACTGCTGAGGGAAATGGTAGCTCTTCTTTAGATCAACAAACTCTGTGGCACATTTCCTCCTGTCTGGCAGGTATTTTAATTTGAATGAATGATAGAGGCCTTAAACTTTGACAATTCAGACTCTAGAAGCATGTAAACATTGGTCAGAATTGGTTTCAGAGTTTCTCAGGGCTTTAGGGATGTCATTCTTAGTCCAAGAGCCATACTCTGGGTGGAGGGATCTTTCATTCCTGTGGCAGAGACCCTTTGTGTCTGTAGGCACACCTTGGTTTGGGAGACATATGGTCTGCTACAAGGTCATCTGACAATGTCGGTCTTTTGGAAATTGATTGTCTTATGACTGCTAACCTGTTATCACAGGGGCTTGAAGGGCTCATGGTGGGTGAGATTCCCTGCTAGCTGTCGTGGAGGACACCGGGATGTATACAATGAAGGCCATGCCTTGAGGAACCCCTGACGTTCCTTGGGGGAGACATGACACCTCCAGAAGGGCAACAGTATGGTATATTCTGGCACTAAAGAACAGGGGCTCTGGAGTCAGACTGGGCTTGCGTCTCCAGCTGTGTGACCTTGGCAAGGTGGTTGACATCTCATCCTCAGTATCCCCATCTGAAGAATGGGGATGATTTAGTACTTACCCAGCTGTGGAAATTACATGACTTAGTAAGTGAAGGTGCTTGCATAGTGCCGACACATGCATGCTTAGTAATTATTAGCTGTGGTTACTGACAGTACTACAGAATGGAAAAGGAGATGGTAATAGCTACTGTTTGTAGTAAGCCTCTGGGTTCGGTGCCTCACATTCCATGTCTCATCTGATCCTTACAGTGCCCTGTGAAGTAAGGTATTTTAAAGATGAGAAAACTGTGATCAGAGAGGAGGAGTACCTGCCCAAGATCCCACAGCCATTAAGTGATTTAAAAAAAACCTGTGCTCTTTCCTATGAACAATATTTCTAGGGAAAGAGAGAAAGAAGGAGTCTTTTATTCGGTGGGTGAAGAACGAGGCTTAGAGCACTTAGACTACTAACCCAAGATTACATGGAAACCCAGGTTCCCTTAGACCAGCCCCCACGGTGTCTCTGGACCCTTGACGTGTAGAGAGAGACAAACCGGGATGTCTTACTCCAGAGTAGAGAGCCAGGACCAGTGCATTGAAATAGGCTGACTGGGGATAGATGTAAAGGAAAATCGGCCCCACAAAGCTGTCCAATATGAATTGAGATAGAAGTGTATTTTTCTTGAATACAAAGGAGTTTGGAGGCAGGCAGTCCAGAGTTAGTTATGATGGTTCCATAAGGTCTTCAGGGACAGGGAGTGAGGAGAGGGGTGCTGGCCCCATTTGTTGTCACTTTGACCCTGAATCCATACCAAGACCCGGGCCAGGGTTCTCGCTTTGGGAATTTAAAGGTCTTTCTTTTTTTTCTTTTTTTTAAAGATTTTATTTATGCATTTGACAGAGAGAGAGACACAGCGAGAGAGGGAACACAAGCAGGGGGAGTGTGAGAGGGAGAAGCAGGCTTCCCACTGAGCAGGGAGCCCGATGTGGGGCTCGATCCCAGGACCCTGAGACCATGACCTAAGTCAAAGGCAGACGCTAAATGACTGAGCCACCCAGGCGCCCCTCTGAAGGTCTTTCATATGCACAATTTTATCAAATTAGCAGGAGCTGTTTATATCTTTGGGGAAGCAGACTATGGAAGATTTATTTTTTGCTTATTAGTCTTATGTCCAGCAGTGTTTTCCTGATTTACTTTCCTCGTATATCCTGCCATTTTGTGAATTCAATGTTATACATCTTTTTGGTCAATTTAGTATATCTATTGATTCTTTTGTGTGCTTACTAAAGATTGCCCCAGGGTGTTCAAATGCTGGTAAAGAGTAATTACTGTGCCAAATAGTGAGGATGAAAGTGACAACACATGAACCTTCGCTTAGGACGAGGTAATTGAGTGAAGTTTAGATTTACTTCATTATTCTAGGAAGAAAATACCACTTATTGGAATATTTCCTGTTGAAATCAGTTCTTTTCCTGTTTTTTTGTTTTTTTTAACCTTAACTTGCTCCTTCATGGAGGAAAAGCCATATTTGTAAAATGAAGTCATTTACGTAATTAACAGTTTGGAGCAACATAGATGCAATCTCTGCCACCATAGGGTTTACCAAATAGCAGGAAATGTAGTTACAATGGCGTATATTAAATGCTACGACAGGATAATTACAGGTGCTGTAGGCACACGTGGGGGAGGCACTTAAGCCAGTACTTGGAGGTAAGGGAAGGCTTCCTGAGGAAGTAACCTTCAGGCTGAACCCAGAAGGTGATAGGAATTAGCCACAAGAAGGTTTGTCCAGGCAGAGGAAGCAGCATGCGTAAAAACCAAGTGACGAGGGGAATGCTGGTGCATTTGAAGGACTCTGAGGCATTGTGCTTAGTTGGGAGACTGGGGGCAGCTGGTGTGCACCAGTCAGCTGTGGCTAGCTCACAGAAGTCCTGTACGCCACGGGAAGGAAGCTTAGGGCGTGGAGATGGCATTATGGGATTTCAGGAGGGAACAACATCTGAGATTTGAGTTGCAGAAGGGTCAAGATAGTCGGGGATGGAGGAGCTCAGCATGTGGAAAGAGGTGAGTGCAAATGAGGTACCAAAAAGGGGTCCGGCTTGGTTGGGGTGCGGGGAGCCGTGGGGAGGGCCTTGTTAAAGCTGGAGTCTGCAGCTGGAGTCTGGTGGTCGTGTTAATGTTTTTTTACGTTTGTCTAAAAAACCCGTTCCTCGAGCTTCTATGTAGCTAATGGACTGGAGGCAGGGGTGGCAAGAGAAGAAGAGAAACTAATGAGGAAACCGCTGTAGTGATCCAGGGAAGAGGGAGGTGATGACAACTTGGACTAAGACGGTCAAGTGGAAAAAACGGAGAGAAGTGGCCCAATTTGTATAAAATGTGAAGAACTTGCTACAGGGTAAGGGAGAGGGATTAAAAGGAGAGCCAGATACTTAACGCTCAGGCTGGTGTTCGGTTTATGAATTTCAGGGATCTGGACTCCTGCGGCTGGTTGTCCATGGAGTACACTGGTCTGGGAGACTAGTAGAGGATGGACTCGGGATGGCGTCGTGTCGTTGCCCAAATTCTAACAAGAGAATCTGCTGGTCACCTCTAGCAGAGCTCCTTCCTGCTGGGCAGGAAGGAAGCCTGAGGTTTATGGTGTGATCACACAGTGTGCATGCTTCTTGAGCTAAATCTTCGTCCTCCCCTTCTCAGACCTAAGGTCCATTAGTCTTGGTTCTGACCTCTGGAGCCTAGTAGAGCAAGCATGATCCCTCTTCTACGTGACAGATGTTCCGAGACAGCTGTCCTGTTAACTAGTCTTCCTCAGGGTGCACATCCCCATCCCTTCAGTCATTCGTTTGCAGCATGTTGTTGAAGACCTTCACCAGCGTGCCTGTCACCTGCCTTCAGACGTCGTCCATTGTGTAGTGTCCTCCCTCAGATACGACTGGTGGCAGTTGGCAGTAACTAGAAGGCTTTAGGAGAAGAGGACGCGAGTGCTTTGCTTAACTTTCTATTTCTCGTTATAAATGGTAATATATACTTAGAGAAGATTGTTAAAAACGACAGAAAAGTATAAGGAAGAAAAATGTAGATTCTCATCTAGTCATAATTAGCTCAAATTTGTGTTCAATTTCTTCTAATCTTTTCTGTGCATATTTGTTGCAACTTTTTAATGGGTATGGATAGACCTCTTTCATTTTATTTTATTTTTTAAAAACGATTTATTTATTCACTTTAAAGAGAGAGAGCACACGGGGGGGAAGGGCAGAGGGAGAGGGAAAGGGGGAACCTCGAGCAGACTCCCCACTGAGCGTGGAGCCTGATGTGGGGCTCAATTTCATGACACTGAGACCATGACTTAAGCCAAAACCAAGAGTCAGACACTCAACTGACTGAGCCACCCAGGTGCCTCAGACCTCTTGCTTTAAGATTTTATTTATTTGAGAGAGTGAGCACAAGCAGAGGGAGTAGTAGAGGGAGAGGGAGAAGCAGGCTCCCCGCTGAGCAGGGAGCTCAATACAGGGCTCAATCCCAGGACACCGGGATCATGACCCGAGCTGAAGGCAGACACTTAAACTGACTAAGCCACTCAGGTGCCCCAGACCTCTTGCTTTTAAAGTTTATTTTTAGTAATTCTACACCCAACGCAGGGCTCGAACTCACAACCTACAAGATCAAGCGTTGCATGCTCTTCCAACTGAGCCAGCTCAGCGCCCCGTCTTCTTGCTTTTATAGTAAACTTTTCCATGTCATTAAAAGTTCCTTAACTATTTCTTGGTATAATTAATTGTTTCCAGTTTTCACTTTTATAAATAACATGCACATAAGTAACAGCATTGCCACACATGAATCTTGTTTGCCTGTCTCATCTCCTTAGGATAGAGTCCCAGAATGTAATTACTGGGTATACCCATTTTTTGGGGTCTTGGTACATATGACCAGATTGTCCTCCAGAAGGGGCTTACCCATTCCTTTCCCTTGCCCCCCAACAGGGAGAGGTGAACTCGTCTATTTCAGTATGCCCTTGCCCTACCCAGAGACTATGATAGAGAGAGAAGTCCCACATATGAAGAGGGCAGGCATAGATGGAATACCACTAAGTCAAACAGCCATTTTTTTAGGGCTTACTTGTGTGCAAAGCACTTGCTAATAAGCATGTTTCATATATTTGTATCCAGTACTACTTATATCAACTCTACAATGTCAGGTGTTATTACAGATAAAGAAACAAATACACAGAAGTTAAGTGACTTGCCTAAGGTCACACAGCTAGTTTAACAGTGAAAATAATTTTGGTACAGGTGACAGAGTACTTGACTGAAAGAGGCTTTAGTTTTAGATTTTTAAAAAGCAAGCCTTTTTTTCTTCAAGTATAACATACATACAGGGGTGCCTGGCGGGCTCTGTCAGTGGAGCATGCACCTCTTGATCTAGGGGTTGTGAGTTCAAGCCCCATGTTGGGGGTAGAGATTACTTAAAAATAAAATCTTACAAAAAATACATACAGAAAAGTGCACACATCTTCAGTGGTATTACTTGATGAATGATAAAACATTTCTTTAGAAAAAAGTATTGCATGTGTATGTGTGTGTGATAGCGTGAGCACACACGTGTGCAGACAGGAGTGAGGCTGGGGGTCTCCGGGGGCCAGCTGACAGAAGGGGCTGCAAATCCTCCCGTCAGAGAATGTGGTCTTGGCCTCTGAGAGTGACGATTGCTCCAGTGAATGGGACATTAACTCTGCTGCGGGCAGCTCTGGACAGGAGATGCTTTGGGAGGAGGAATGTTGCTCTAATTTAATTATGCATCTCAGAGAAGCAAATAATGATTCTCTCCAGTCTGCTGTGCTGGGTGCAAGGACGCTGCTGGGATGTCGCCCAGGTCTTTCAGGTCTACTGAAGAGGAAGGGGCGAGGGACTGTAAATATACTTCCAGGGGTTGCTTCTCCACCCAGAAAGAGTGTCAACATCAGAGATTCGGATCCCAAATCTGGCCAGCCTCCCAGATCACTTGTATCCATAAACCTGGAGGGTTCCAGCAGCATCTGGGAAAGGTAGAGCTGGAGTGCCCCCGTGTCCTGGCGTGCCTCAGACAGCCCCACTCCACACCTGCTTTCCTGGTGCCGTTGCTAACAACACCCCGTTTTCTCTCCCTAGAATGTCCTGATTTGTGTAATAAAATCTCTGGTTATTTACTTAGAGACAGGGTTTGCGTCCTGCCCCTTTTGTGCAGTGTGACCCCAGACAAGTTCCTTGACCTCGCTGAGCTTCATTTTCCACACCTGCCACAAAGGGTTGTAGTAAAGAGGGTCCTTATCCCTGTCCTGACTCAGAACAAGGACTTGAATTTTAAGGCCTTTTAAATTTTATCTTTGCTGTTATCCTTGTAGCTGAAATTTTCAGATGGCGGTGATAAACCGTGAATGTCTGAGATCGCAGAGCCTGGAAGACTGTGTGTTTTTCCCATCTACCTCCGAAAGAATTTGCTTATCTTCTTCCCAGGATAGAAAGAATAATTGTTCGGGCTTTCCGTCAGGGTTCTATTCCAAATATAGAAGCTAACAGCCTTTGAAACATGAACAAACCATCAGTAAAGCAGGCTTGGACTTCAGTGCCTCAGTCTTCACTTTAGGAGAGTGATTAAGAAATTCTGAGATAGGGGTGCCCGGGTGGCTCAGTTGGTCGAGCTTCTGACTCTTGGTTTCAGCTCAGGTCATGATCTTGGGGTTGTGGGATCAGGCCCCGCATCAGGCTCCACACTCGGCTGGAAGTCTGCTTGAGATTCTCTCTCTCCCTCTCTTGAATGAATGAATAAATAAAATAATCAAATCCTGAGATAACGTTCAGTATTTATAGTGTGACATGCAGTCTGGTTTGTGCCTGTTGTCTTGGTAGAGTTATTAATAGCATTCCCCTTCACTCTCAAACATGGCTCAGTTTAGACAATCAATTGTATGGTTACACTAAATATTTAGGATCTGTGAAAGCCTACCCTAAGGTTATGAGTCTTAGATTTAAAACAGGAGAATGGGTGAATAAATCGTAGCATATTCCTACAACAGACTGTTATACAGCAGTGGAAGTGAATGAAGTATAATCATGTGTGTGAACATAGGTAAAACTAAAAAAATATGAATATTCAGTGAATAAGCAAGTTGCAGAAAAATACCCACTATATAATTTTACTCACATGAAGTTTAATAAAGCAGAATTAAATGATTTATTGCTTAGGAATATATATATGTGATGAAACTATAAAGAAAAGCAGAAGGATGATTAACTCAAAATTGAGATTGGTGTTTAACCTGTGCAGGGTGGGGGGTAGCAGGGGGTGGGGGGAGAGGACCCGAGAATCGTAGAGGGATACAAAGGGCTTCCAAGATACGGCTTTGATTCCATTTCTTAAACTGTGGGATGGGTACCTGGGTGTTTCATCATTGTCTTTTTAGTTAAAATGCTTGTACAATTTCGTGATTCCTTGGGATATTTTATAAACACAAATACACAATAAAACATATACACAGAATAAAGTAAAAATAAAACAAGATGTGTGATATCAAATTTTATACTTTATCTGTGGGCTGTTCTGGGGTGATTATTCATGGTTGAGTGAGCTTAGGGAGAGGGTGGCCAGACTTTGAAACTCTGAGCTGAGGCACTAGTGAGGCAATTTGACACTACCTTTAAATCTTTTTTTTTTTAAATAATTAGAGCGCTCTTTTTTAATTGATGAAATGTAACTACAAATTAAAAGTAACAAAAATACGGAAATTGTGTTACCAACACATGAGGATAGATTTTTTTCACTGACAAATACATTTCAGTGATCATTTCATTGATGTATTTCTAAGTTAGAAATTCAGACTCTCAGAACATTCAGAATGGATCCTCTACTTGAATATTTTTTTTCTTAGAAAGCAAATAACGAGCTTCCAAGTACCGTTGCAGTACAGAGGCCATCTGAGAGGCTGCCTCCTCCACACTAACTCCGACTTACTTTCATGGTCTTCAGCACTGTCTGGGACCAGACTTTGTGAGTTATTCTCCTTCATGAAATGAGTCTTTGCTTAGAAGAAAAATTCTGAAAGTTCAGTGGCTATCAGACGAAGGCATTGTTTTGACATTGCAGAGTTTTATGGAAAAAACATACACCTTTCTTTTGAAAGTTATTTAAAAACAGTTTTTTAAAAAGATTTTATTTATTTATTTGACAGAGACAGGGAACACAAGCAGGGGGAGTGGGAGAGGGGGGAGAAGGCTTTCTGCTGAGCAGGGAGCCCAACGCCGCCCCGCCGAGTGCCTTTAAATCTTTACAACCCCAGGGGCACCTGGGTGGCTCAGTCCTTAAGTGTATACCTTCAGCTCAGGTCACGATCCTGGGGTCCTGGGATTGAGTCCTTCATCTGGCTCCATGCTCGGCGGGGAGCCTGCCGCTCCCTCTGCTTGTGCTCTGTCTCTCTCTCCCTCTCTCTCTCTCTCTCAAATAAAAGCTTAAAAAAAAAAAAAGTCTTTACAACGCTGGTGGTTACAGCACAAGCAATTCGGTCCTGGTTTGTTTCCCCTGCGAGTATCACCTACGTATTGGGCACTGACATTCACCGAGTGAGCATTTTGTTAACCCCTTCACATGTATTCTGTCTATTAATTCTTAGGAACGTGCTGTGAGCTAGATTCTGTTGTCCTCTCCATTGGACGGGTAAGGATGGCGGAGCACAGAGGGCTTACAAAAGCTGCCCCAGCTGTACGAGTCCGCACTGGGACTCCGCTTATCCGCGGCCCCTGCTGCCCACGCTCACGGGGACTGACAGGGAGGCAAATGCTGGACATCGGCAGTTTTACAAAAAGCTTTTGCTGCTTACTCTTTTTTTAAAAATGTTTTATTATGTTAATCACCATATATTACATCATTTGTTTTGGTGTAGTGTTCCATGATTCATTGTTTGTTCATAACACCCAGTGCTCCATGCAGAATGTGCCCTCCTTAATACCCACCACCAGGCCAACCCATCCCCCCACCCTCCTCCCCTCTAGAAACCTCAGTTTGTTTTTCAGAGTCCATCATCTCTCCTGGTTCGTCTCCCCCTCTGACTTACTCCCCTTCATTCTTCCTCTCCTGCTATCTTCTTCTTTTTCTTTTTTCTTAAAATATGTTGCGTTATTTGTTTCAGAAGTACAGATCTGTGATTCAACAGTCTTACAGAATTCACAGCGCTCACCGTACTCTTGAGGATGCTGTCTTTTTCAGGCTTTGCTTGCCCTGAGTCTCAGTTGCCCAGACTCCCTGCAGCTCCACTCACAGGGCAGCCGCTTCCCTGCTGACCTGGGCTAAGGGGCTCCAGCCCCCGACGCAGGGTGAGCAGGATGTGACTTTGGTGCGGAGCCGTAACATCTGCACCTCAGGTGCTCTCAACGCACCTGCATAGGACTTCATTCTTCTGTTGAATTCCTACAGTTAGTGTGCTTATCTTAAGAAAAAGAAATAGGTCTCATGAAAGAAAAAAGGAGGGGGTACCTTGGGGGGGAGATGATTGGGTCCCAGCAGGAGGGACCACCGCAGTCAGGCCGCTCAGCTGAATAGTGAACAGCCTGATCTCCAGGTTTGAATCCCTTCTCTGCCACTTACAGGCTGTGACCTTTGGCAGGCTACGTCCCCTCCCTGAGATCTGGACTCCTCATCTGTAGGTTAGAGATGCTAGCATTATGTCAGACTGTTTATTGTTTGCTCCAAAGCCAGTCTTCCTTCCTTCCTTGTTAACAAAACAGGCAGAAGTCACTCAAACTCAGGAAAGATGGGCTTTGCCCCTGGACTTAGGGGCAGGTATGTGAGGACCTTCTGTCCATGAGACGTCAGGGAAGTCTGCAGGAGGGCTGCTGGGAGAAGAGTTTCTTCCTGGGTAAAGGGGAGTAGAGGAGAACCTCTGCGTATGCTACCCTTCGCTTCCTGCTTTCAAGGCAGCTGTGTTTGGATGTGATGCATGGAGCCACTGCAGCCGTTTCCTGACTATGAGGGGGGAAGACTGGGAGGATCACAGAGGTACCAACCCCATGTCCTATGCATGCTCCCTACGCATCCTTGGAATTGTTTATATCCAGATTTCCTGTTACACAAGAAAAATAGACCCCCCCATTTATGTAAGCTACTATTAGCCATGTTTTCTATTACTTGCAATCAAAAAGTGATTTTAGAAGCATTTATTCCTTATTGGGTTTTTGTGAGAGAATGTATTTTTAACACATCTGGAACAGAGTAGATACATGCTTGTAGTTGCTCTTATCATTACCACCACCATGTCCCCCAGCATATCTTCACAGGCTGCTCAGACTGTAGGGGTGGCAGAGAGGAGAAATGTTGAAGGATTTTGTCTCTTCCCTTCCTCAGTATACCCTGCCTCTTTTATTTAAAGTTATTTAAATTCCAGTTAGGGTTTTTTGGGGATATTTGGGCTGTTTTCATAATTTGGCTGTTGGAGATAATGCTACTATAAACATCAGGGTGCATATATCCCTTTGAATTAGTATTTTTGTATTCTTTGGATAAATACCTAGTAGTGTGATTGCTGGACCATAGGGTAGTTTTATTTTTAACTTTTTGAGGAACCTCCATACTGTTTTCCACAGTGGCTGCACCAGCTTCCATTCCCACCAGCGTTGTAGAGGGTTCCCCTTTCTCCACATCCTTGCCAACACCAGTTGTTTCTTGTGTTGTTGATTTTAATTAATCTGACAGGTCTGAGGTGATATTTCACTGTGGTTTTGATTTGCATTTCCCTGGTGCTAGGAGATGTTGAGTATTTTTTCATGTGTCTGTTGGCCATCTGTATATCTTCTTTGGAGAAATGTCTATTCAGATCCTCTGCCCATTTTTAATCAGAATATTTGTTTTTTGGGTGTTGAGTTCTGTAAGTTCTTTTTTATATTTTGGATATTAACCCTTTGTTGGTTATGTCATTTGCAAATATCTTTGGTTGCTTTTTAATTTTGTTGATTGTTTCCTTATCTGAGCAGAAGATTTTTATTTTGATGTAGTCTCAATAGTTTATTTTTGCTTTTCTCCCCGCCCCTTGCCTCAGGAGACATATCCATAAATATGTTGCTACAGCTGATGTCAGAGAAGTTACTGCCTGTGTTCTCTAGGATTTTGATGGCTTCCTGTCTCATATTTAGGTCTTTCATCCATTTTGAATTTTTTTTGTGTATGGTGTAAGAAAGTGGTCAGTTTCATTCTTTTGCATGAGGCCGTCCAGTTTTCCCGACACCATTTGTTGAAGAGACAGTCTTTTTCCCATTGGATATGCTTTCCTGCTTTGTCAAAGATTAATTGACCATATAATTGGGGCTTTGTTTCTGGTTTTTCTATTCTGTTCCATTGATCTATGTGTCTGATTTTATGCCAGTACCATACTGTTTTGATCACTACAGCTTTGTAATATAGCTTGAAGTCTGAGATTGTGAGGCCTCCAGCTTTGCTTTTCGTTTTCAAGACTGCTTTGGCTACTTGGGGTCTTTTGTAGTTCCATGCAAATTTTAGGATTGTTTGTTCTAGCTCTGTGAACAATGCTGGTGGTATTTTGATATAGGGATCACAAATGTGTAGGTTGCTTTGCATACTATAGCCATTTTAACAGTATTTGTTCTTTCAATCCATGAGCGTGGAATGTTTTTCAATTTCTTTGTGTCATCTTCAGTTTCTTTCATCAGTGTTTATAGTTTTCAGAGTATAGATCTTTCACCTCTTTGGTTAGGTTAACTCCTAAGTATCTTACTATTTTTGGTGAAATTGTAAATGGCATTGACTCCTTAATTTCTCTTTCTGCAGCTTCATTATTGGTGTATAGCAATGCACCAGATGTCTGTATGTTGATTTTATATCCTGCAACTTTACAGAATTCATCAGTTCTAATGGTTTTTTGATGGAGTATTTTGGGTTTTCTATATATAGTATCACGTCATCTGCAAATAATGAAAGTTTGACTTCTTCCTTGCTGATATGGATGCTCTTTCTTTCCTTCTGTTGTCTGATTGCTGAGCCTAGGACTTGCGATACTTTGTTGAACAACAGTGGTGAGAGCAGACATCCCTGCCATGTTCCTGACCATAGAAGAAAAGTCTCAGTTTTTTTCCACTTAGGATTTTATTAGCTGTGTACATCCTGCCTCTTATAAGATGTTGTATGAGGCATGGTGAGGTGTCTGATTTTGGGGAAAGAGTGGAAAGGAAAAGAGGAGTAGAAAAAAATGGCATTAGAAGGAAATCAGATGAGCAGAATAGGTTTATGATTTGAATTTATTGCTCTCACATTTTATTTGTCTGAAATAGGATTCAGTCATACTGGGTCCTTGTTCAAAATAAAAAATTTTTTAAATAAATACAAATGTATTTATTTTTTTTTATAGGCTTATTAGCATTCATGGCTTAAACACTGTTAGTGGCTATACCCTTAAAATCTTGAATGGCTATTCCTTTAAACAGGTGCCCAGGGAACAGGGCTTTTTTACACAACAAACGTTTCTTGTAGAGGATTATTATAATGAGGCAAAGTCTCTATTTTCAGCTCCCAATTACCTTTCAATCCTGTCGCCGTCATTAAACTACACTTGCATTTAGTGTGCGAGAAATTGGAGAAATGAGTGCATTACCATCAAAGCATGAAAAGCCAGTGCTTTGCATAAATATTGCTGCAGCGGTTCCTCGGAGTTCGCATCTGTCACTCTCACCCTCTAGTGCCCCGGTTTGGGATTCTGCCTGAGTCAAGTTCTAGTTACTGGTTTTAACCATTTTCAAACTCTGGTGTGGATTGTCTAGTTACACACTCTTGTATTTTCTTTGTGGCATATTTTTTTGCTTTAAGCAGAGTCCTTGGGATGATTCAAAATTAATAAGAGAAAAGGATGCTCTTAACTTGCTTGATGCTACTGGCAAAGTGGGTGTTTTGAACATCACCTTATGGGGAGGGATGAACGTCCTGGCGGGTCTTTGTCAGTTACAGTAGGAGGCAGAACTGAGATCTGATCCTTTCGAGAGAGACGAAGAGGGTGTCTTTGATCTCCTGCAGAGCTTGCTATGTGCAGGTGAGGGGGAAAGGTGACACGAGAAGATGGGAAGAAAGGGTAAGGTGGGCAGATGGGCACCTGCAGTGTTGGATCTGTGGGCCAGACCTGAAATTAGGTGGAGCAAACTGGGGATGCTGTTAAACATATTTAACCAACTGGCATAAAACAGGTAGTACCCCATAACTGCCGTGGGCCCGAGAGTTCTGCTGTGCCAGTCATGAGCTCACCAAGGAGGTCTGGGAGGAGACACCAGTGGCGTGAGAACACCGAAGCAGCATGAGGTACAAGAACACTCAAAAACTCGAACTGGGGGCGCCTGCCTCACTCAGTCGGTTAAGTGTCTGACTCTTGGTTTTGGCTCAGGTCATGATCTCGGGGTTGTGGGATCGAGGCCTGTGTCAGGCTCCACACTCAGTGAGGAGTCTGCTTGAGATTCTCTCCCTCTTCCTCTGCCCCTCCCTCCACGCCCTTCCTCTGCCCCTCCCCCCACTTGTGGGTGTGCTCTCTCTCTCTCAAATAAATCTTAAAAAACAAAAGAAAACAACCTGTGCAACCATACTGAAGCGTGCAAGCAGAAAATCAACTCAGCAGACGTTTTTGTGTTTCCCAGAATGACATTGTGTGGACCAAGGGGCAGGTAGAGTCTGTCTTGCCTACCACCTGGCACACAGTAGGTGCTTGATAAATATCGCTGAAAGAGTTTATAATGCACGTGCCACCAAACAGTGTATCAGAAATCCTGCCTATGTGCTACAAGAAGAGTTTAATTTTCATGAGAACCTTCCTGTGTTTTGCTGGGTCTGGGATTATTTGTATCTTACATGATTTTCAAAAACATGAGACAATGGCGTGGATAGGAAAAGGAAAAAGATGTCCTTGTAGAAAGAAGAGAAGAGTTTTCCCTTTAAATAAAACCAGAGAGAACTATTGAATCTCCTGGTATTTTTCCCTTTGTTCTCTATCTTGTAAAATGTATGCAGCATAAAAATCAACAGTCTTTATTAAGGGAGCTAGTTCAGTGTTTTAAAGGGGCATATATTAGATGGTTTGGAATGGCTGTGATGGAGAATTGCAATAGAAGGTACTTTTTCTGTTGAGAAAATGATAGCAATAACTTTCTAACCACAGGCGCTGTGTCAGGGTGAAACATGGTGTTTGTGTTTTAAGGCAGAAGATCTCTTCGAGGCGGTCATGAAGGCGGCCCCTGGCATGGCCCAGTCCAGCAATGTCTGTTCTGTAATGTGGCCTCTGAGAGCCAAAGTAGGCCAGTAGAGGCAGTGCACGTCATGGGAGCTTTGAACAATGGATAGTTCTAAGGAGCTCACTTAGGAGGCGCTAAACTATGTGCTATTTTTGATGCAGTATAAAAGATTCCAGAGAGTTGTTTTTGACTTATGCTACTCCTTTAAAAAAGAAAATTGAAGTGACTTTCAACAGATGTATAATAGTGACATTAATGAAGTGGATCTAGAAATTGAAAATCCGAACCAAATAAAAGAAGAGAATGCAAAATACTGTCTGTCCACTTAGTGCTAAGGTAGGCTTTTGGATTGATTTTTATGGGGAGCTTCCTGGCAGCCATGGCAAAAGGAATCATGATAAGGTACATAACCCACACTTTTGGAAAGAAGAGAGCATGTGAATTTTTCAGAGGAGGTAAACCATTTCTAAAAGACTAGTTTTAATTCTTGTTATTTTTCTGGACCTGAGGATCTGATTTTATTCATCAGTTTGCTTTACTCCCTGTTGTACCTTTAACTGTTGTAGTTACTTCTTTGCTTCATAGTCTCCATATTGTCAGTAATCTACTCATTATTAGTTACACCAGGGGATACAGAGCAGGAAAGGAAGTAAATTCAGAATAGTCAGCTTTGTAGCTGATTATAGTTGTGGTTAAAGTCATACATGATATATCATTTTAACTAAGTTTGTGCTGTTGATGAAAATTTTTTTTTATTCTTTGAGAACACAGAACAGAAAAGTATATTTTTTTAAATCTTTCTAACTTTGTATAAAGCCCATCTAACATTGCACTGGTCTAGGGATTGGAGCCCCTAATCAGTCTGTCAGTGTTAAAAAGTTAAGTTCATGTCCACATCTGTATACATTTAATGTATATCTAATTATAATCAACAAGTTTACTTAATAAGACAGTTTTAGTTTGAACATAGTTTTTGTTTTTTTATTTTTTTTATTTTTTTAAAATTTTATATATTTGACAGACCAGAGACAGCGAGAGAGGGAACACAAGCAGGGGGAGTGGGAGAGGGAGAAGCAGGCTTTCCGCCGACCAGAAAGCCCGATGTGGGCTCGATCCCAGGACCCTGGGACCATGACCTAAGCCGAAGGCAGATGCTTAACGACTGAGCTACCCAGGCACCCCCATAGTTTTTATTTTTGATGGCTATATAATATACTACAGTGTTTTGTATAGTAATTCAATCCTACTGTATAGTTAAGTATATGTTTTCTTTGTGACTATTTTTCAGCAAACGTGTGTATAGTTTGTTTCATTGTTGAAGAAAATATAAGAAATGGGTTTACTGGATCAAAGAATATGCCTACCTTTACCATTATATTACTTTCTGAAAGCATCAGTTAACTTGCTTTCACATTCTCACCCACAAAGGAAAGGAAAAGAGCTTTTTGATAAACTGGTTATCCCCCAGCAATTTATGAGCAGCTCTTTTCATCCCCTTTGTGGCTCACCTCTGTGTACGCAGTTCTCCTGATATTCTTGTCAATCCTGGCAGCTGGAGTTCTGCAAATTTCCCTTAATTAGCACTTAGTGACATCAGTGATGCCCTCCTTTTAAAATACCATTTATTGTATTTTGAGTTTCTAGTATATTAAATGTTGTGGCAGGAACTGCTAGTTACACCCAACATTCATTCTCTTCTTTTCAGAACCCACAAGTTTTAGGGGCGCCTGGGTGATGCAGTCGGATGAGCATCCAACTCTTGGTTTTGGCTGAGGTCGTGATCTCAGTATTGTGGGATCAAGCTCTGCGTCAGGCTCTGCACTCAGAGTGGAGTCGGCTTGAAATTCTTTCTCCCTCTCCCTCTGCCCTTTCTGATTTTGCTTTCTCTCTTTCAAATAAAAAAATCTTAAAAAGAAAAAGAACCACAAGTTTTCCTGGGCACATAGCCATCCAGAATAAAGACTATGTCTCCCAGCCTTCCTTGCCACAGAGGATGTTAGGTAACTAGTTCTGGCTGATAGAATGTGAGTGGACGGTTTGTTTGGGAGCTTCTAGGGTCCTTTTGAAAAACTGGTACGTGCCCTTTGCCTTCTCTTCCTTGTATATCCCTTCCTCCACTCTTCTTCCTGGAACACAGGGTAATTAGAGCTCCAGCCACAATACCTGAATCATGAGAACAAGGGCTCTCCCCCCGAAAGTTGTAGGAACAGCCTACTGGAGGACTTTTGCTTTTGTGAGGACTTGATGGACCAGAGCTGGTATACTTGGCACATGCTACCTGCCTCTGGACGTTCACATACAAAAGAAATGCATTTCAATTTTGTTTAAATCATTATTTTGGGTCTCTGTTACTCACAAATGAATCTAACCCTAACTGTAACACATGTGTTTATATAGAAGAGGTTACATTAATTTACATGCCCCAGACATTATCATTTATTGGACGTGAATATTTCATGGTAAGGCTGAAAGTTGAAGATCAAATTCAAAGCAGGATGCAAGGATCAAATGTTTTTCTCAATTCTTATTATGCCCCTAGTTCCTATTAAAATAATCTTGATGAGAATACTTACGTTTACTAAGCTTTTCTTATGTGCTTACCTCATTTAATCCCCTCTAAGGAGGTACAATTTGCTATCTCCATTTTAGAGATAAAAAAGTTGAAGCTGGAAAAGATTAACTTGCAGGGTCACTTATTTAACAAGTGGCGATGCAGCTTTGCCTCCTGGATCTCCCTGACTCCAGGAGGGCCCAGGGTCTTACCTGTGTAGGTGAGTCATCTCCTTGCATGTGTTCTTCTCTCTCCCAGCAGCACCAGCCCTCTCTCTACCTTCTTGGCCTAGCTACGTCTGTGTACCCTAAGTTTCCCCTCCTCCAGCAAGCCTTCCTTGATTTCTCCATGCCATTCCATGATCCTGCTGCCATCATAGCACCTTATACATCTTCTGTCATAGGGTTTATCACATCTTATTGAATATGTTGCTTATTTGTCTCCCATGGTTAGAAGCTGAGGTCCTGTGGTGGGATTGAGTCTTATTCTATATCCTATTCCTAGAACCTAGCATGGTGCCTGGCACATAGTAGATGTTTAATAAATATTTGAGTTATTAAATGAATTTCTGTTGCCATCCAAAAGATGTTTTTGCTACTTTTAAAAAAATTTTTATTGTTATGTTAATCACCATACATTACATCATTAGTTTTTGATGTTTTTGCTACTTTTTAAAAGCTCTTTTTGGCATAGATTATTCTGACTAATCACTTTGCTAGAACTTTTTCTTATTCTGGTATAGTCTTGCGCCTACTAAATGTGTCTGTAATTTTCAGAGACTTGATTTGGTAGATAATTTAGCCTTTGGTCATATGTGACATTTCCTCTTCTCAGCAGGACAGCTCTGCTGTTAATGATTTCACAGTATGACTACACTTGCATACTATTAGACTATGGTGATCTTTTACATGCAGTCAGGAGAAAAATGAGATAGTTGTAAACAAGCATATGTATAAATTCATTCAGAAAAATGACTGTCCGGATCCCAAATTACATAATTATCCTCTTTCATCTTTAATGGATAAATCAGTGGTTCAGGCTTTTCATAGAGTTGAAAGATGTGCTATTGTGTCAGAGGAGGGAAGAAGCCAGAGGTTCCTAGGTAGTCAGACTGATTGCATTGTTGTTCAATCCAACCTTTACCAAATTCTCATTCAGAAAGGTGGAGTTAGATCGAATCCCATGCATGGGATTGAAAATTATTATTCCTGATATGTAAATTCCTCTCAGGTGCAGGGTCCTTATTTTAGGCCTCTTTGAATCCCCAGCACTCACATTGTATAAACCTTCCTCAAATATGGGGGAATCAAGGGAGGAATTGGTTTCCACGTTTGCTGTCTATTTAACTCCGAGGGCTGCTTGTTCTTAGACTGTGGGAGCCTTGCACTTTTGGTGCTGTTGGCCCATTTACCTATTGGCGTAGAAACTGCCAGGAAAGAGCCATGTGATGAAACCAAAACCCAAGGATGGGGAACTAACTAATTTTGTTTGTTTCGTTGGTTTTTACTATTTTAACTCTTTTTAAAGTATACAGGTCGGTGGCATTAAGTACAGTGATGTCATACACCTGTCACCACTGTCCGTCCATCTGCAGAACTCTCCGTCTTCCCAAATTGCTGAAACTCTATCCCCATTAAACAGTAACTCCTCAGCCCCCTCCCTCCCAGCCCCTGTCTGCTTTCACACCATTCTATTTTCTGTCTCTTTGAATTTATGAATTTGACTACTTTAGGTACCTCATATAAGTGGATCATGCAGTATTTGTCCTTTTTTGACTGGCTTATTTACATATTGGCATAATGTCTTTATGTTTCATTCATGTTACAGCATGTGTCAGAATTTACTTCGTACTTAAGGCTGAGTTCTGCATACATTGTACGTACCTACCTTGTTCTGTTTATCCATTCATCAGTCCAAGGACACTTCAGTTGCTTCCACCTTTTGGCTATTGTGAAAATGCTGCTAATGAATATGGGTGTACAAATAGGTCTTCATCTTAATTTTACCTCCCCTATAGGATATGCACCCAAGAGCAACTTAAAAATCCTTCAGCATCATCAGAATTAAAGATTTGTGCTTCAGGGGCACCTGGGTGGCTCAGTCGCTGAAGCATCTATCTTCAGCTCAGGTTGTGATCCCAGGGTCCTGGGATCGAGCCCCATGTCGGGCTCCCTGCTCAGAGGGAAGTCTGCTTCTCCCTCTCCGCTTACCATTCCCCCGCTCGTGTTTGTTCTCTCTCACACTCTGCGCACTCTCTCTCAAATAAATAAATAAATAAAGTCTTTAAAAAAATAAAAATAAATAAAAATTTGTGCTTCAGAGAACACCATCAAGAAAATGAAAAGAACTCATAGAGTGGGAGGAAATATTTGTGAGTCACATATCTCAATGACTTCTTTCCAGAATATATAAAGAACTCTCACAACTCAACAATAACAATCCCCCCCACAAATAGCCCAGTTAAAAATGGGCAAAGGACTTAAGTGCACATTTCTCTGAGGACATAGAAATGGTCAATAAGTACATAAAGACAGGCTCAACACCATTAATTATGGCATAGAGATCAAAACCACGTGAGATACCACTTTACATGAACTAGGAAGACTGTAATAAAAAAAGGGACTAGAACAAGCGTTAGCAAGGATGTGGAGAAAATGGAGCTCTCATATACTACTGGTGGGAATGCAAAATGGTACAGCCACTTTGGAGTACAGCTTGGCACTTCATCAAAATACTAACCATAAAGTTACCATATAACCCAGCAGTTCCACTCCTAGGGGGTATATATGCAAGAGAAGTGAAAGATGTCCATATAAATACTTGCTCAAAAATGTTCATAGTGACACTATTCATAATAGCTAAAAATTGGAAATAACCCAGATATCCTTCAGCTGATAAACAGATACACAAAATGAGGTATATTCATATAATGGAATATTATTTGGCAGTCGAAAGAATGAAATAAATACTGATACATTCTGTAACCTGGATGAACCTCAGAAACGTGCTAAGTGATGGAATCCGGCACAAAAGACCACGTAGTGTGTGATTCCAT
Source organism: Callorhinus ursinus (assembly GCF_003265705.2). Lineage (NCBI taxonomy): Eukaryota > Metazoa > Chordata > Mammalia > Carnivora > Otariidae > Callorhinus > Callorhinus ursinus. The sequence goes on from NW_027397076.1 coordinate 14,241,437, forward strand.
TTATATGAAATGTCCACTATAGACAAATCTATAGAGACAGGAAGTAGATAAATAATTACCTAGGGTGGGGAGGGGGCAGGTATCAGGGGAGAATGGAGAGTGACTGCTAATATGTATAAGATCTCAAGTGGGAATGATGAAAATATTCTAAAATTAGACTGTGGTGATGGTCGTAATATACTAAAAATTATAGAGTTGTATACTTTAAATGGGTGAACTTGGTGGTATATAAGTAACATTTCAAAAAAAGCTGTTAAAAAACTTCAGCAGCAGTATCCTAGCATTCCACGAGTGAAAATGTCCTCATATCATTAGAGCAGTCCTGGGGCGCCTAGGTGGCGCAGTTGGTAAGCGTCTGACTCTTGGTTTCGGCTCAAGTCGTGATCTTGGGGTCATGAGATCAAGCTCCGGGTTGGGCTCTGTGTTAGGCGCGTGGAGCCTGCTTGGGCTTCTCTCTGCGCACCCACCCCTCACTTGAGTTCTTTCTCTCTGTCCAAAAAAATAAAAAATAAAAGAGCAGTCCTTTTCTCACCCTCCATAAAATAGAATGCTCTACCGTTTTTTGAGGATAAATTAGCTTGCCATTGAAAATACAAGGAAAAAAGAAAATATTTTGCTTCCCTAGGTTGCAAGAAATGAAACAAATCTTTGGCAATATTTATCCATTTCATAAAAATGTAGCAATTTTTTTAAAGATTTTATTTATTTGACACAGAGAGCATAAGTAGGCAGAGAGTCAGGCAGAGGGAGAGGGAGAAGCAGACTCCCCCCTGAGTGGGGAACCTGATGCAGGATTTGATCCCAGGACCCTGGGATCATGACCTGAGCCTGAGGCAGATGCTTAACTGACTGAGCCACCCAGGCGCCCGCAGTTTTTTTTCTTTTACAAATAAAGACAATAAATGAAATTGAGCTTTGCATCAGAGAACTTTAACAAACCTTAAAGATATTTTTGTTCTGTCTTCCCTTTCGCATGTAAGTCTTTCTGTCTCAGACTTTGTAGGTCAGGCGATACACACCAATATCGCTACATGTCTACACTTCCCACCTAGAGTCATCTCATTTTTGCACGTGATGCTCCTCTTCAATTGCTCTTTGGCCCCTAATGCTCAACTGATTGTTTATAAACCAAGAGTCCCTCTTCTCTCTAATAAATCTGTCTTAGACTACCAGTAGGTATGGTTAAGGTTAATTGAGAGAGATTTATCTGTTAATCTTTTGAAAAAGTTTTATCTGATAATTTAAATTTGGGATTATATGTAGATTTTATTTATCCACACTGTGCCTGGCTTTGGTTAACACAAGGCCAAACATTGATTGGACTCTGCTTTAACTCTGAACTCCCATTGCCCTTAAAATCCCTCACACACGGTCTTGTGCCTGGATACCTGGCTCATCGTCTTCCCCAGATTGTGGAATCCTGGGAAGACCACCGGTGCCTGCTCTAAGCCTGTCATGTGCCTTGTACTGTGTAGGTGCTGAGTCGTCATTTGAAAGAATAATTCTGGAAAGATAGAACTTAAGGATGTGAGCCATAGAAAAACAGTTTCTATGTGGTAGCTTTATTTTATTTTTTAATGTCTGCTAAAAGAATGTATGCACCTGCTGAGAGAAATGCATGCTGCTTACTGTTTGATTGACCATGACATGGGTTTATAAGCATGCCAGCATGGTTAAAGCACAGGAATCAAACCACGAGAATGAAAATAATGTTTGGCTTTTCTTCCCGACATTCCGTGCATAAAATTTGTCAGCCCAGAATCTCCCAAAGGCACCTCTGGAATGTGAGCTCTTGATGACTTGCTGGTTTTTATTGGCAGGGTAGATCAAAGACTTCAGTGCTGTCAGGTGGTTTAACCCAGAGGAAGATAAACCTAATCGTGAGCCCGGAGTCATGCACACACTTTTAAAACATCTTGTTTCCTAATGTCTTGTTTCATACTGTAGCACGATTTGAGTTGGCCATGAGGAATGTAAGCGGTTCTTCTCAAATTGCTGTGTTTTTTGGCTATTGCTGTTAGGAGTAGGATGTGGAATATTTACCATAACAGAGTAGAAGACAAAGGTTTAATTTCTGTGGCAGCAAGGTGAGTTTTAGAGATTAAACAGCTGAGGAGGTGAGTGGATGTGCTTGCTGTCGCTCTCACTGTTGCCTCGGTCCTGCCAGCCGGCGCGGGAGGAGCAAGCAGCTGAAGGCCTGAGCGCCTGGATGTCCGGCCTTCCCACCTGCGGCTCTCCTCTCGCCACATCCCACCTTTTCAAGGAGGAAGGGTCTTGCTCCGGAAATCCAGGGATCTGAGTTTGCGACCTGCCCTGCCTTTGACTTTGCATGGGTCTTAGCGTAAGGAATCCTATCCCTGAGACAATACTTTGATATTTGTGGGAGGAGTTGTTACAATTATGGATATTACATTGTTTTTCATTTCATTTCAGATTAATAACTGTGGCATTATAAGTATACTAATTATAAAAACAAGGTGGTGGATCATTAGTTTGAGAACCACTTGGGTTAGATCATTGGGCTCTCTGAGCCTTAATTTACCTTTTTCTAAAATGTAGATAAGGACTGCCCTGGCTATCTCAGAATTATTTTCGAGGATCAAATGTACAAATAATGTGAATCTTTGTCTCTCTGAGTGTGTTTTCTCACTGCAAAATAGAGATAATACTGGCTTAGCACAGCACCTCTAAAGATTAAATAGGGTCACACATGTAAAGCACTTGGTAAATAGTTTAGCAAAATGCAGTGATAATGTGTCCACTGTCAATTAATTATTTAATCCTGAGTTCCTGCCATAAACTCTGCTGCCCAGCCACCTGTCTTACTGTTCACTGAATGTATTTGGTGATGTTCCATCTTTATATCTTAGACCTTGCTGCTCTCTCTCTCTCTCAGTCCTTCCTGGAATTTTTCTTCCCATCTTCTCTGCCTGTTCCTGTCTGTTCCTTCCTAAAAATTTCTCTCATCTAACCCCACGCAGGGATCAGTGGGGAAGTGTCTTCTTCTTCTGTTAGTTTCCTGTTTGGTTGTTTACTTCTTGGAACATTTGGTTATCTTTCCATGCACATGGATCTTACTGCTTCCTGGAATGTAAGTTCCTTGGCCTTAGAGCAGGGCTGCCTAACTGGTAGATAATTAAAAGTTGTTTGCTGATTTTCCACACCCAAGGGACATACCTTAAATTGCAATAAGCCAGCCAACCTGAACCTTTTCTTTCTTGAAAATAATATAACCCCCCAAGCAGTAACACTCAATACTTAACAGACTCTTCTAGAACAGGGAAGAACCTTAGGGAGTTACTCTTTATTGCGTATAATAGGTGCTTTATACACTTTCTATCCTTTGGTCCTCAAGATAGTATTAAAGGTAAATGTGGTTACTCACATTTTATAGGCAAGGAATCTCGGACTCCAGGATGTTAAATAACTTGCCCGTGGTCACTCATCCAGACAGTACTAGTTGAAGGGCAAGTAAAATCTATCTTTGTCTTCAAAACCCATGTTCTACTAATTTACTTTGCTTCTTAAGGGAAATGAAGTTTTGATCATCACTAGAAAAAAGCATGTGAGGTGAGAAATCTAAGAGAGTCAGTGTTAAGTTTAAAAAATAAAGAACGAAACATCAGTCTTCTCTGATGTGGAAACCCCTGAGGGGTGGACATTGAATATTTGATGACCACCGTCTAATGCTAGACTGATGTTTTTCTAGGATACCAATGAGGGGGAGAGGCCCTTCATCCTCCAGTGTCATGAGAAACCCCAGGAAGACATACAGAATGCAGCAAACCAGTGTGAATAACGGAGTAGTGGCAGGTGCACAGCCTCTGAGACCAGACTGTGGGCTTGGATCCCAGCTCTATAGCTTTGTCAGTTGTAGGACCTTGGGCAACTTCCTTATTAATCTTGTCTGTGCCTCAGTGTCTGCATTTGTAAAATACAGGGATTGTATTAGAACTTACTGTTCAGGGGAGTTGTGAAAATTTTGAAAAGATGTAGTACTCATAAATACTGAGAACAGTACCTGGCACGTAGGAAGGGCTCACTAAGTGTTGGGGATTGTTGCTGTTATTGTTCCTGAGGCTGTAGAAAGTATTGCACAGAGAACTTCAAATATTCCTACTGCTTGGTAAGGGCCAGAGGCTGATGGCCCAGAATCTGCCTCAGAGGCCTCATGGATATGCGATCACGTGTGGCTGGTGGTGTGTCCAGTGAAGGCAGGAGATAGTCTTAAGATGCTGAGCAGTTTTATTATTAAAAGTAAATAGCAACGCTATTTTTCTTGCAAGAATCCAGAATAAATTGCTTTTCTTGCAGGGTTTGTAATTAAGTGCTAAGTCCCTCACACTGTTCTCTGGAAGCCCCATTTCAAAGAACCTTCTGTTCTTTGAACAATGTTCGAGAGGATTTCTCATAAATTGTACGTTGAGTTGCAGAAAATGAACAAATTTTCTCCATTTTTACTCCTGAAGGTCAACTTCATGTCTGTCCCTGCCATGCACCGATAATAGCTGATACTCATTAAGCCCTTAGATTTCTCATTAAGCCCCACAACCCTGTGAGGAAATGAATAGTACTTCTCTCTTTATGAAGAGGAAACGAGACTTGAGAAAGATGAATTTTCCCAGAGTGTCATAGCTAGTAAGAGATGGTACTGGAATTTGAACCCAGGTCAGACTGCTACATCATCCATGTAGCCACGATGCTAGACTGTCTCTCGGTTTTGTGTCCTCTATTTTTCTCTTAACTCTCAGTGCAAACGCTGCTTGCAAAATGTGAAGACCATTTCATGCTCTGTGTTTTGCATTAGTGAAGTCTCCTGAATGGCTTTCTGTGCTAGGAGGTTTGTGTCCATTCAGTTCCTCTATGCTTTGAAAAGGAGGAGCCTCCCTCTTTTGAACAGAGCACAGAATGTTCAGAAGTCTGAGGCATGCCAAGGAGAGACCCGAAGGAGAGTCTGGTGGGAGCAGCTTACTGAGGGACCCTGTTCTTCCTCCTCTCCCCTCTTGGTCACCTTCCCTTTGAACCCTGCTGCCACTTCCTTCCTATGGCCCACTGGAGACCTAATTCCCACCTTTCTCTCCAGCCCACACCCCTTTCTTGAGGCCCATCTAAGCAGCAAATTGGCATTTTCTTTCTTTCTTTCTTTCTTTTTTTAATATTTGTTTATTTGAGAGACAGAGTGTGAGTGGGGGGCCCAGGATCCCTGAGATCATGACCTGACCTGAGCCGAAGTCAGATACTTAACTGACTGAGCTACCCAGGTGCCCCTCAAATTGGCATTTTCAAAATAACTACTTGGGCGCCTGGGTGACTCAGTCAGTTAAGCGGCTGCCTTCAGCTCAGGTCATAATCCCAGGGTCCTGGGATCGAGCCCCACGTTGGGCTCCTTGCTCAGCGGGGAGCCGGCCTCTCCCTCTCCCACTCCCCCTGCTTGTGCTCTCTCTGTGTGTGTGTGTGTGTGTGTGTCAAATAAATATTAAAAAAAAAAACTTTGCTCAGTAGAAGGGAAAACCAAAAGAACAGAAGTGTTTTTCACTTCATATTTTTGTTTCTAGAACTGTGAATTTTACTGAGCCCCAGCCCCTTCCTCTAAGATAATTAGACTTCAGCACTTCACGGATATAAGCAAACCCCTAACCCTCCACCTGGCCTGGTGGTGCCATTTTCTCCCAGCACACGGGATCTGGCTTATTTGCCACCTACTCTTTGAAATACAAACCTTTTTTCTCTGGATTGGGTCTCTGCAATCAATCCTAGTTTACAGTCTGAGGTATAGTGATGGTTTTACAATGTATTCACAAATTCACAAATTCTCTGTAGTTTAAAAGGTTGAATCTAATTTTCTTCCCCTGGAGTGTGGGCTGTATTTGATGACTCACTTCTAATTAATAGAAAGTGGAGGAAGTGATGATGTTAGATTTTGGAGACTAGGCCGTAAAGGCATTGTGGCTTCCATTTTGTTCTTCTTTTGGATTACTAGTTCTGGGGGAAGCCAACTGCAGTGTCATGAGGATGCTCAGCCCTGTGGAGGGGCCCACATGGCAGGGGAGTGGAGATGTCCTGCCAACAGCCATGTGAGTGAGCCATCTTGGAAGTCCATTTTCCAGCCCCAGTCAAGCCTTGAGAGGAACACAGCCCTAGTTAGCATCTTGACTGCAAACTCTTGAGAGATCCTGAGCTAGAACAACCCAGCTAAACTCCTGAATTTTGACCCACAGAGACTGTGAGATTATATAAATGTTTGTTGCCTTAGACCCCTAAGTTTTGGGAGTAACTTGTCACGTAGCAACAGGTAATCAATATAGGTGTGTACCTAATTTTCAAGTGATCTTTGGGGCAGTGATTGTTATATGCTAGTTTCATATCTTTATTTCCAATTTGCTCTTCTCACGAGCTTCCTAGCTGGGTGAATTATTTCAGCTCCCTAAGCTTCAGTTTCTTCTTCTCTAAGATGGGGATAATAATTGATTCTACCTCATTGAGTTGTTTTAGGTGTGCCGTTCATAGGAAGGCACTTGGTGAATAGGTAACTGCTAGTGTTATTTTCTCAACTCATATCATTCATAGTTCCTCTTACTTTTTCTCAATCCATTCTTTTCTCCTATTCTTTTTTTTTTAAGATTTTATTTATTTGACAGAGAGAGACACAGCGAGAGAGGGAACACAAGCAGGGGGAGCGGGAGAGGGAGAAGAAGGCTTCCCGCTGAGCAGGGAGCCCAACGTGGGGCTCGATCCCAGGACCCTGGGATCATGACCCGAGCCGAAGGCAGACACTTAATGACTGAGCCACCCAGGAGCCCCTTCTATTATTCTTTGCCACAACTTCTCATCTCCAAGAGAAACATGATAAAGAACTTGCTCTTACACCATGGGCATAGGCCTCTTATTTCTTACCATGTTATATACTCTGACAGATTGGTTATGGATCTCCCCAGTTAGCAATAAGCTTCATGAGGATAGGGAGGAACCTATCTTTATTTCGTAAGTGCCTAACACCAGATAAATGAATGGGTAAGTTAATCCGTTTCCTGTGCTATATTTGCACCTAAGTTGTTACTGGCACTTAATTAAATTAATTTATGTAATTAAAATTAACTGTCTCCAGCCAGAGGGTTCATATTAAAAAGAAAAGCAGAGGTGCCTGGCTGGCTTAGTCGTTAAGTGTCTGCCTTTGGCTCAGGTCATGATCCCAGTGTCCTGGGATTGAGCCCCACATCAGGCTCCCTGCTCAGCGGGAGGTCTGCTTCTCCCTCTCCCACTCTCTCTGCTTGTGTTCCCTCTCTCGCTGTGTCTCTCTGTCAAATAAATAAATAAAAATCTTTAAAAAAAAATGAAAAGCAAATTGGAGAGTCTGTTGTTCATTTTGCTTTCTGCCTTTCCATCCCAAGAAACTATGATTTTACTGTTGATTTGTTGTGGCTAGATAAATTATTCTTGCTTCCATCTCTTTTGAGAATATAGTTTTTGGCTATGGCTATAAATAGCCATTTATAAGTCAAGGGGAATGTTGCTGTGAGAACATCTTCATACTAGGTAAAACAGAGTTGATTATTTGAGGAATTTAATTTTTAATTTTTAATTTTTTTTAAAGATTTTATTTTTAAGTAATCTCCACATCCAAGATGGGGCTTGAACTCGCCACCCTGAGACCAAGAGTCAAGTGCTCTACCAACTGAGCCAGCCAGGTGCCCCTATTTGAGGCATTTTACATTTGAAACTGCGATTCAGATTATTTATTGCCACAAAAATTCTCATATAGTGGGCATTGAATATTTTTCTCTAATGTTGGAAGGCAGCATAGCACAGAGAAAGTGAATGGGGTTGTTTCTGACACAGGCCCAAATCCAGGTTCTAGAATTTATGAGGTATATATCTGCTCACTCAGTGTAACCAGGTTTTGTGCATCTTCTCATCCCATCTTCCCTCTTTTTGATGTCTACGTGTTCACTAGACATTTAATAGGTATTTAGCATATGTCAACCATTGCCAAGTGCAGGAGCTATCCCAACAAAAAAGACCTGGTCCTACCCATAGGGATTTCTGAGGACTGACAAACTGGGGTCTACACGTAGGGTGGATGGGTATCTGGCAGCTCTCCCGCATGGCCTTACTGGGTTAAAATTTTCTTGGTGCAAATTCTGGGTCGGATGCAGCCCCTGGTGATTGATTGTATCTTTCCAGTCGGTAGGTTTGGGTCCTGTGGAACAGTCCAGTGTGGTGTTTACTTTCAGTTTTGCTTTGCTAAGGGAAATCTGGAACTTGTTATTATGAAAACAATTAGTTATACTTCAGATGGTAAACATCATGTAAACCAAAGTTAGTAATTTTAATACCTCTTCTGCTGCAGCCAAATGGGAGTGAGAGCCAGATCTGGTGGGATGTGAGCCTAATGCTCCGGAATCAAAAGCAAAGGGATGCTCAGCAGAATTTAACCAGGGAGGAGGGACTGTCCTCATGGTAAACACGCAAATTGGTCAGGAGAGTCCTAGAAACTGGAAAAAGACAAGTTGATCATGTGGCTCACTGTCTCTCCTGATATTCCTTGACAAAATGCATCTATCCACCCATCTATCCACCCAGTCCTTCTGTCCATCCATCCGTCTGTCAGTTCATCCATCTGTCCATTCATCCGTCCACTCAAAGTGCCTGTGGCATATCAGAAGTAAACAGAAGGAAAAGACATAATTCTCATTCTCAAGAATCTGTGAGCTAATAGAGATAGATAGCTAACAGTCAGTTACGACATGGTATTATATATTTTTAAAATATATTAATACCCAGTGTGAATAAAGGAAAAAGATGAATATGCTTCAGTATTGATGCTGGGAGTATTAATTGATGCAGTTGCTCTGGAGAGCAATTTAGTAACACTTATAAATGCTCTAATTTGTATTTCCATTTGTCAAGCAGTTTCACTTATAGACATCTATCTGGAGCTTTTAATAATGGAAATATACATAGATGTGTAAGAATGTTTATATTTTTTTCATGATAAGCAAAAAAGGAGAAACAAATGAAGCATCCATCCATGGAGGGAGAGTAGTGACAACCTTGTCTGGGCATATGGTGGGTTATGGTATAGTCTTTTTTTTTTTTTAAGATTTTATTTATTTAAGAGAGAGCACAAATGGGAGGAGGGGCAGAGAGAGAGGGTCAAGCAGAGTCCCCGCTGAGCAGGGAGCCTGATGCGGGACTCGATCCCAGGGCCACGAGATCATGACCTGAGCCGAAGGCAGCTGCTTAACCGGCTGAGCCACCCAGGCGCCCCAGGATGCAGTGCAGTCTTAAAACAGTAATGCCACATTGTTAAAAGAGTGGGTCACAAAACAATAAGAATAGTAATATTCCAATTTTGTATCACAAACATATGCATAAAAAGTTGACAGTGGCTATCTCTGAATCATTTTAATCTTTGAATTTTTATTCTTTGTGGATTCTACAAAGACTTTCTACAGTGAACATGAATTACCTTTGTAGTCATGAAAAGGCATTAAAATAGACATAATAAAAGGGCCATTTCCCTAAGGATCTTGGCCAAGTGTTTTAGGGTGCTGAGCTCAGCTGAAACAAAGCTGTTTGTTTCTCATGTCTGCGTGTGTACATTTATGTGCAGCAGACACCCATGTTTGCACACGGAAGTCTGTGATAAGGTTAGAGAGCGAGAAAGGAGCCAGATCATACGGGGCTGTGCACTCCATGTTAGGACTTTGGATTGTATTCTCAATGAGATGGAAACTGCTGGAGGATTTTAAACTGAGGAGCAGCCTGATCTGATCACCCTGGCCACCTTGAGCCACCATAGCCAGAGAGAACTGTGCAGAGAGGGCTGCCCGTCGAAGTGTTTGGAGAGCTGGAATCCTTGGCTTTGCAGAGTATCTGCCCCCTCAAGCCCCCTGAAGGAAAGTGGCCCCTGGGTGCTGGACAGCTTCCACTGGCTGCCCCAGACTGCCCTCTCCCTTCTGCTCTGAGCCTTTGGAGGTTGATTTGTGGGAACCAGTTGGTTCCCACACCCGCTCCCTCACCCGCTGGTTCCCCATTGGTTTCAGCCAGTGGGGAGGCCAGTGAGAGTGGTCGGAGGGAGAAGAGTGATATTGGGGTAACTACCTCCGCTTCCTTCCTGTTAAGTCCCCTCTGTCTCCTGAGTCCCTCACCCACAGGTTTCAGCTCCTGTCAAGAGGCTCTCCATCTTACTCTCTCCTTCCAGGGTCCATAAATGCTCCCTCCCTTCAACCTGGCAGACCTGTGGTGGGAGTCCCTCTGGTGATGAGTCCTGTACTGCACTACCTCTTAAAGTTTCCCTGCACCCCACCCAGACCTTTGTAAACAATCCCTTTATTAATCTCACCTCAAATTATGCAGTTGGAGTTTGCCACCTAATTCTTGCAGGTACTCTGTCTGATAACCCACCTTCTCCCTGGTGGGATCTGGGATGTTCCCCAGGACCCCACAGCTCAGAGGGGTCTTGGCAAGGGCTTTGGGTAGTGGGACTTTCCCAGGATAGGTCTAGACACCTGTAATTCCAGGCGATGTCCGGGGCAGCACTTCTGTAGTTGTTCTCTGGTCGGAGCCTGCCCTAAAGACTCCCCCAGACCTTGGGGAGAGGAATCACTGATGTCCTTTTGCATCTACTTCCGCTCTCAACATACACTAAGTTCAAAAAGACCTTTAATGTTTTCCTGTACTTTGGAACCAATGAACGTGTTGAAATGAGATGGTTGAGGGGGTAGCGCAGTGTAGCAGGCAAGAGCTCAGACTGCAGAGTCAGGTAGACCTGGGTTCAAGCCCCGTCTCTGCCACCTGCTAGCGGGCAACATTGAGCAAGCTACTTTACCTCTCTGTACCTCAGTTTCACCTGCAAAATGAGGATAATATCATTTCCCTTATGTGTCATTGTGAGGATTAACAGAGATAATGCACTGTGCTTGACATATTAAATTGCCTGTAGAAATAGTTGCAAGGTGACTGTGGAAGTTAGAACACAAATGGGATATTTGGTCATATTAAGGATTTGTCAGATTTTTTAGGTATGATATAGTTGTGTGGTTATGTTTAAAAAAACGAGTCCTTATCTTTTAGAAATACATACTAAAGTATTTATGGGTGAAATATGTTTGGGTGGATTTCAAAATTAGCCAAGGGGAGGTAGATTGTGGCTGGGAGTATAGCTAGAAATTATAATTATTAAAGCTTGATGATAGATGGGAATTCATTTTTTAAATTTTTTTTAAAATTTTATTTATTTATTTGAGAGAGAGAATGAGATAGAGAGCACGAGAGGGGGGAGGATCAGAGGGAGAAGCAGACTCCCCGCCGAGCAGGGAGCCCGATGCGGGACTCGATCCCGGGACTCCAGGATCATGACCTGAGCCGAAGGCAGTCGCTTAACCGACTGAGCCACCCAGGTGCCCGATGGGAATTCATTTTAATGTTCCCTCTCTTTTGTGTGTTTGAAATTTTTATAATAAAAAGTTTGAAGTTCATACACCAATAAAAGTTCGGTGGAAGATGAATTCCCAGCCCTAAGCCTTTTTACCTCTTGAGAAGAAAGGTAATGCATAAACCTTCCTTTCTGGGTGATGTGTACTGCTCAGCTGCTCACAGATGTTAAGCTTTATTTCAGATTTCACAGGTTGTTTTGGGGTCATCCTTCATTAGGAAGTGGCTAAGTGTTTTGCTCTAGGAACAACAGAGGATATTTTCCTTGATTTTTAAACGACACTCTGCTTTGTACTTTCTAAAATAATGTTTTCTATGGGAATAAGCTCCCTGGGCAGCACAGTTTTGCCTTTAGAGTGGGTTAGAGGCTTTTAAAAAGATTAGATAGAGTCTCACTGAAGTGTCTTTTTGGGAAAGGCAAAGTGTATAGTGGAAGAAAAGGTACTGGGCTGAGAAACACAAATGACTGATTTTATTTATTTCTGCTTTCTCACTAGCAAGCTGTGTGCCTTTGGGCACATCATTGAGCTTCTCTGAGCTTCAATTTCCATTTGTAAGGGATAAGGGAATTGGACTAATTTCTCTGATCCTTTCCAATTCCCAAAATAATAATAATAATTACAAAATAATATAATAATTATTATTTTTAAAGATTTTATTTATTTATTTAATTGGCAGAGAGAGAGAGACAGCGAGAGAGGGAACACAAGCAGGGGGAGTGGGAGAGGGAGAAGCAGGCTTCCCGCTGAGCAGGGAGCCGGACGCGGGGCTCGATCCCAGGACCCCAGGATCATGACCTGAGCCGAAGGCAGTCGCTTAACCAACTGAGCCACCCAGGCGCCCCTAATTATTATTATTTTAAGTAATCTCTAACACCCAACATGGGGATTGAACTCACAACCCCAGGATCAGGAGTCATAAGCTCTACCAGCTGAACCAGCCGGACACCCCTCCCAAAATTTTATTTTTTAAAAGATTTTATTTATTTGAGAGTGCACGAGCAGGGAAAGGGGCAGAGGGAGAAGGAGAAGCAGACTCCCCCTGAGCATAGAGTCCGACAGGACCTGGGGATCATGACCTGAGCCAGTCAGACACTGACTGAGCACCCAGCCACCCCCAAATTTTATTTTTAATGATAACTTTCTGACTAAATATATTCATGTTCACTGGAGAAAATCAGGAACATGTGGAAAAGGCAAAATCAGAAATAAAAATCACCTTAGTTCTACCCCCCAGGAGATACTTCTTAATGTTTTTCAATGCCTTGTTACAATTTTTAAGAATCAAATTCATGTAACATATTTTGTTGAACAACTAATCTGCAGGTGGTGTCAACCACTGAAGGAATATAAAGGTGAGTAAACATGATCTCTGCCCTCCAGGAACTGATAATTTAATGCTAACTACTGTTCCCTCTAGTTACATGCAATGGGTACTTCCCATAAGAGAGAGGCCCTTCCATCTGTCACTAAGTCCGTGGAGTTTTAATGCCATTTGTGATGTGATTTTGCTCACGTTGGAAGACTTTTTTCCCTGAATGTTGTTTCTTCTCTTACGTTCAGAAGTACAGCGCTCATATGCTAATGAGGACAGGGCAGACTTTCCCTATGATATCCATTTCTTGGACTGCCGACCCTAACCGCACCTGGACTGATGGGGAGCAGCTGCTCGTCCCTTTGACTCTCTCCTGCCCCTTTTCAAGCCACACTGCTGCCTCTGCCATTCTGACCGATGAAAGTGTAATGAGCAATAGGACAGCCATGGAGTGGGAAGGCTGACGGGGGAGAGAGCTTTAGGGGCAACAGATCATCTGGAAGCCAGCCCTTCCCTGGGGACCATCCACCGTACAGCTGGAAACATCAAGAAATCCTAGAAATCTAGGGGCACCTGGCTGGCTCATTTGGGGGAGCATGTGACTCGATTTTGGGGTTGTGAGTGCAAGCCCCACGTTGGGTGTAGAGATTACTAAAAAAAAATAAACTTAAAAAAATAAAAAGAAATCCTAGAAATCTGGTCTAATGTGATAAAAGAGGGGAGAGGACAGGCAGAAGGTGGGAATATTGAGAGACTTTGACTTACTTGGATAAAATGTGTAAATAATGACCTTTCATTCAGCATGCCAGAGGTGCTTTATTTATTCATGAAATTTTATGTGTCTTTTCCCACTCCAGTTTTGAAGCGAAAATGTATGATCTCTTCTCTGCCTGGCAGAATGCCCTGCTTACACAACACTATCCCTGTAACCTCGCCCTAGTTTCAGAGGAATCTGGGTCTGTAGCTGAAGCAATTAAGAGCAGTTTTTCCTCATTATACTCACCTTCCCTGAATGTAACATTCCCATGCCCCCTCCAAGTAAATGGAAGTTCAGATAGGAAAGACTGTATTTTTTTCTGTCACAGACTTTGAGTTATGATTTTATTGAATTTAGCTTAGATAAATGTCCAGTGCCATTCCATTATTTGAAAAAAATCCTTAGCCCACCCCTCCAAATAGAATTTGTCTTCCAGGTGCAGGAAAGAGACATGAAAGAAGGAGTAAATATTGCTGGTGGCATGCATTTGGGATTTCCTAGTTCTTGAGAAATTCAGGCCTGACCATAACTTACTTGGGTGTTCCTGAGAAAAGCAGTTAGAAACGGAGAAAAAACAACATGCAATGTCGAAAATCAATTTTGGATTTTATGTGGAGAAGGAAATTCAAATCCCCTAACAGAAATGGACCTTGGAAAATATATCTTGCTCTTAAGAGTGACACAGATACCATGCAGCATGGGAGCTTTGGTGGAGTTCAGCTTGGAAGAGAAGGTTCGGGATTAACGAACACACTGGTTGTCTATAGATATTTGGAGGGCTGTCACCATAGAGGAGGGATTACATTTGTTTCTGTGTGTGAGGCACAGGGGTTGAACTGATGTATTCGTGTGTGAGAACTCTAGAGAGAGATTTCTCCTTAGTGTAAGAAGACATTTTCAGGGAGCTGTACAAAGATGGAAAGAGATCTTTGCACAAAGAGGCAGACAGTGTCTGGTGACTGGACAGAGGCAGGGAGAGACTGCCTCTCCTCCCTTCTGATTACGTCCTCCCCTTGCAGGCTACACTCCAGCCACACCTCTTTTTCTCAGTTTCCCAAAGGAGGCAAGCTCTTTTTCCCACTGTTGTTACCGCTACCTGGGATGCCCATGTCCCCCTCCCTGGGCCCCCAACGCCTTCAGCCTGAGGTCTCAGCTTAATGGTTTCATCCTCATACAGGCCTTTCCTGACGCCCTTATCTCAAGAAGGTCTTACTGTTAAAACTGTATCATAATGTCTTGCATTGTTCCTTCATAACACTTACCAAATTTAGGCAGATATGTATATCATATATCACACACGTATACACATACACACACATTTATAGGAAACAGCACAAACACTGTTTAATGTATGTTTCTCCACTAGAAGGCAAGTTTTGCAGAAGGAACCGTGTGTTTTTTTCGTTCCTCTCTTCTGTTGTGTACAGCACTTGAAACATGGTAGGTGCTCCATAAATGTATTAATGGATGAATGAATTAACCAGATTTGGGCACCAAAGTGTCTTGATTAGTATTAATCTGAGAGTGGGAGGCGAGCCACTAGGAGGGGTTTTATATGGGCCCTGGATCTAGCACTAAATAATACTGTATCACCTTGTGTGGAATTTCTTCTTCGATTACTTTCAGTCCTTCTGATTTTGTCGAAGAGAACAGTTTGTTTTGGTGATGGTCTATAACTGCCACGTGTACACCGGCTGATCTCCCTTGTAAACAGAGAGATCAGGCCTCAGCAAGCAGCACTGTCCAGCTGAATTTAATAACATGTATTATTCATTCATAGGTTGCAAGTGATAATGATTTTTATTTTATGGAGGTGATTCAAAATTTTCTTTTAAAACAAGATTGTATAAGTAAAAATGTGAGTCTATTTAATGAATAATATTAAATAAATAGTACAGGTAATAGTATAACTGGTTCTTGAATGACTGAAATTTTGGAACAATCTAGTCCATCCCCAAACCAGTTCAGGTTCATGGCAAAATAAATGCAATTAAGTGAGAGTTTTCATAAAGCCAAATGTATTCATTTTCATTCTGATAGTGTGTCTTTTTTTTTTTTAATATTAAAGCATCCTGGGGCACCTGGGTGGCTCAGTCATTAAGCGTCTGCCTTTGGCTCGGGTCATGATCCCAGAATCCTGGGATCAGGCTCCCCGCTCAGTGGGAAGCCTGCTTCTCCCTCTCCCACTCCCCCTGCTTGTGTTCCCTCTCTCACTGTCTGTCTCTGTCAATAAATAAATAAAATCCTTAAAAAAATACTAAAGCATCCTTTCCTAAAATAGGTGGTGATTTTTTAAAAAATATTTTATTTATTATTTATTTATTTATTTATTTGAGAGAGAGAAGGAGAAAACAAACAGCACAAGCATGGGGAGCACCAAAGGGAGAAGGAGAAACAGGCTCCCCACTGAGCAGGGAGCCCGTGGGGCTCAATCCCAGGACCCTGGGATTATGACCTGAGCTGAAGTCAGATGCTTAACAGACTGAGCCACTCAGGCACCCCTTAGATGATGATTTAAAAAAAACAAAACAAAACTTCTGCTTGGCAAAATAAAGTATTTGCAGGCCCATATTATTGCTTCCTTTTTAATTATGTAGGATTGATAGTGTGGGAGAGGCAATGTCACCTGCCTTGGAATCCAAAAGTCTGGGGCCCAATGCTGTTAGAGGACCTTTGTGGTCCCCTCCAGTGTGGAGAGTGGATTTAATAGTTGCAGGTGAAATCTTGTTTGCTCTCTGCATGAATAGCCCTGGAGGCTCTGTGTGTGTGTGCGTGCACGCATGCGTTCATGTGCTCCCCAGGGTAAGTGCAGATGTATTATACCACCCTTTCTGTTAAAAGGATTTGTGTGTTTTCTATTATTTCAAATAGGGATTCCAAGTACAGTTTATCATCAACTTATGATGGGGTGCCCTCTTGATAACCCATCGGAAGTTGCAAATACATAGGTTGAAAATGCATTCAATACACCAACCCTATTGAACGTCACAGCTTAGCCTCATTTACCTTAACTGCCCAGAATACTTACGTTTGCCCACAGCCAGGCAAGAGCATCTCACACAAAGCCTATTTTGTAAGAAGGTGCTGAAAAGCTCACGTAATTTCCTGACTTCTGTACTGA
This sequence comes from Callorhinus ursinus, assembly GCF_003265705.2. NCBI lineage: Eukaryota > Metazoa > Chordata > Mammalia > Carnivora > Otariidae > Callorhinus > Callorhinus ursinus. The sequence goes on from NW_027397076.1 coordinate 14,258,065, forward strand.
AAGTGAGAAACAGAATGGGTGTACGGGCACCGAGGGCTGTGAGCTCACATGGCTGACGGGGAGCTCTGGCTCACTGCTGCGGCCCAGCGTCGCTAGAGGGGGTCAGGCTGTGTATTGCTAGCCTGGGGAAAGCTCATGCCTCATAATCTGAAGGACAGTTTCTACTGAATGTGTATCGCCTTCACAGTGTCAGAAAGCTGGAAAGTTGTACGTTGAACCATTGTGAGTTGTGGACTGTCTCTACCATATTTATAATGAGAGATGATGGGTCAGTAGTTTACGGAAATCCTCAGTCATGTACAAAGGGTACAGTAGGAGCAGAGAGATGGTTGGGAGCTGGGAAGGAGACTGGAAGGGCACCTACATGGCTGATGGGTGTTCCGGGGGCAGCAGCGTCCCCATTTTCTGAGGTGGGCTGTCAGGGACTGGGCAAGGAGGAGCGCAGGGGGAAGCAGGGGAGACGTAGGCTGGCCATCTGTGTAAGGAGCCAAAAGGCAAGTGGGGCCAAGCACGAGGAGGCCTTGGTCACCAGGCAGCAAACTGAAAAGACATTGGCCGATTGCCGCGGTGTTGTAACTGCTGCCTTTTCCTGCTGTTTGTGTCTGCTGAAATTGCTTTGCTTATAAAAAATCCAAACGCTGGGCTAAGACTCTTAAGTCCCCATTAGAAATTCAGCAGAGATACTAAGACTGGAGAGATTATGGCCTTACTGATTGTGTCACTTTTGGCAACTGCCTGATTAAAAACATGCAAAGAAGGGGTCCCTGGGTGACTCAGTCAGTTAAGCATCCGACTCTTAGTTTCTGCTCAGGTCCTGATCTCAGGGCCATGAGATCGAGCCCCACACGAGGCTCCATGCTTAGCACGGAGTCTGCTGGCGATTCTTTCTGTCTCCCTCCCTTTCTGCACCTCCCCCTGCTCGGGCACACACACATGCACTCTCTCTCTAATAAGTAAAATCTTTATAAATACACACATAAATACATACATACATACAAACATCAAAGAACCAAACCAGGTACCTTAAACTGGATGTAATCCATGGTCAGTGTTTTGGCTTTGCATTTGAAGCTGCTGCCCTTGGGGACATGGCTTCTGTGACCGTATTATCTGTCACCATGTGAGTTGGTTGTCCTTGGTGTGTATGTGTGTGCACATGTGTGCTCACATATATCCAAGTCAGTGGCTCCTGTTGGTTGCAGATCTGAGCCTCATAATCAAAGGTCAACACCTTCAACTCAAACAGTGGATATTTATGGAGCACTTACTATATGTCAGACTTCATCGGGAGTTGCTCTGTGAATGCTGTGTATCCATGTCTACTCATGCATACAATTAACAATTGCAATAGTATCGTGTAAGTTAAACAAGTGGTTGAAGGAAGGGATCTACAGAGTGCTCAAGAATTGGGGCACCTGAGTGGCTCAGTCGGGTAAGTGACCGACTCTTGACTTTGGTTCAGGTCATGATCTCAGGATTGTGAGATCGAGCCCCGTCTGGGGCTCGCCCTGGGTGTGGAGCCTGCTTGGGATTCTCTCTCTCCCTTTGCCCCTCCCCACCCCTCACGCGTGTGCACTTTCTCTCTCTCTCTTAAAAAAAAAACAATTCAAGGATCAAAGAGGAGGAAGCATTTAATTCTAGGTGGAGATATTAAGGAAGACCTTATTAAAGAGACACTTGATCTGGGTGCCAGGAAGATGGCACAGGGGAGAGGGGAGCTGGGAAGGATAACAGAGCGTCGGTAGAGATGTGGGAAATGTTTGGCTTAAGGAACGCTGCTGTGAAGTAAACCTCTAGGCTGGGAGTGCAGCTAAGTAGAGGCAGTCATGATGCTCGGGACCACGTGAGTGCCACACAGGTAGTGTGAGGAAGTCAGGAGGTGGTGCAGGGGGACCACTAGAAGAATTTCAACCTCATTTATGGTCAACAGTTAATAAAAATTTTTGTAAAGAAGGTTCCAGTAGGCATATACTTTGCTTTACATTTTGATATTGGGGGGATGAAATTAAGAATGCATAGACTGCTTGGCAGATGATCAAATGAGTAATGTCATCCAGCAGAGTATGTATGATTTTCTCTAATGCTTATTACATCATGATCCGCAGAAGTGTATTTTGCTTTTGAAAGTCAGAATTTGTACACACTTAAAGATAGATTCCTACTTTATTTTTTAAGACTTTATTTATTTATTTATTTGACAGAGACACAGCGAGAGAGGGAACACAAGCAGGGGGAGTGGGAGAGGGAGAAGCAGGCTTCCCGCTGAGCAGGGAGCCTGATGCTGGGCTCAATCCCAGGACCCTGGGATCATGACCTGAGCTGAAGGCTTAACGACTGAGCCACCCAGGCACCCCAGCTTCCTACTTTAAAGTATGTTTTCTATTGTAAGTGGTGATCTTTTTTCAAAATAAACCAAATGTAACACTTTTAAATTAAAAACAACCTGAAACCAATGAACAGGACTACAAATCCACTGTCCCAGCTGTGAATCCTTCTGCGTTAAACTGCGTGGTCCTGCTGAGGGTCTGCCAGCAGGTGGTGACAGTGCTGTCTTGCAGTTCCAGTTTTCCTTTTAGATGTGTATCGTTTACAGACATACTGCCTGTTCATTGTCCGAAAACTCAGAAAGCACACTGGGGATGGGTGGGTGGAGGGGCATAGCTGCTCCACCTGTAGATAACTACTAGTTACTATTATGTAGATAATAATCACTTTTGGTAGATCTCAGTAGCCTCCGATGATTACAGATCATTGGCGGTGTGGACCGTGGTCTCCACCACCGCAACCGCGTCCCTAAAGAGCAGAAACACTTAATCCTGCTTCGGGGACAGACCTGCCCGAGGCAGGCACAGGACCAGCGCTAGAACTGCTGGTGAGGCCCCGGTCTGGCCGTCCCAGCACTCGGGCAGGCACCTTGGTGTGCGCGTGCGACATCGTAGTTGTCGGATTCAGCAACATCAGCAACATCAAGGACTGGCTCGGGCCACAGCACCCACCATAGCACAGAGCTGGAGGGACTAGGCTGCAGGCTCTCTTTGTTCTCATACGCTGGTCACGAAAAAGTAGAATTGCCTGTGCAGTGTTTCTGGCTGAGCCGTTCATTTTGAACGCCGTCTTTTTATCAGTAGAAATCATTTCTAATATCCATTTTGCTTATTAACAAACCCTCTGATACTGATCAAAGATAAAAGGAGTTGAAGCCTTATAATAACCACCTCTGGGGTGTCAACTTTTTATTAAAGTCATTCACATGCTAAATAACTGCTTCCAGGGTATACATTAAAATTCACACATCTGCCTATCACAGTTGATGCTGGGGTATTTGGAAGAGAATTAGGGACACTTTTTCAATTTATGTGTAGAGTTTGTGTATATATATAAATTGCTTGACACTTCTCAGTTTATATTCTTTGTATATCGCTTAACAAAAGTGAACAAAAGTAAAAACATGCTTATACGTGGTTTTTTGGCCTACTGTTGTCATTAATAACATGAATACATTTCCAAATATATACTTCTGCATTATTAGTTTTAATGACTGAATAGTGTTCACTTAATGATTTACTCACAGCTCACTATGACGGACATTTGTGATTTGTACAACTTTTTTGCTGTTATACTTATCCCTATAAAGATTGTCTTTGTACTTGTTTTTTTGTATACTTGTTTATTTTATTAGGATACATTCCTAGAAATGGAATTGCTGAATCATAGGGTTTGCACATTAATGTTTAAGGGGCACCTGGGTGGTGCAGTCTGTTAAGCTTCCAACTCTTGGTTTTGGCTCAGGTCTTGAGATCGGGGTTGTGAGATTGAGCCCTGCATGAGGCTCTGTGCTCAGAGAGTGGAGCCTGCTTAAGACTTTCTCTCATTCACCCTCTGCCCCGTCCACCCCCGCGCAAGTGTGCTTTCTCTCTCTTTTTTCAAATAATAAATAACTCTTTTTAAAAATATTTAAAACAAAATTTCAAATTATTCTTTGAAAAAATGTAACAATCTTTACTCCCACCGGCATCTGCTTTCTTAAATACTCTCCCACACTGGAAAGAGTATTGAAGAAAAACATTTGCCCATCTGATAGGTAAAAAATGGTCACTCGTGTTAATCTTACTAGGTTGGACTTTTAAAAATATATTTGCTATTTAATTTTTCCTTTTATTGTTTCAAATATTGGTAGTGTAGGAAAATCAGCCTGCTCTACACTTACTCCCCCTATCAGTTGCCAAACGTCTTGAAATTATTCTTCAGATCGGAAAGCATAAAGTCAACTTAAAGCATTTTCAGTCATCACATTTTTCTAAATGAAGCCCCTGTCCAAAAGTGGGGCAGTGTTTCAACTGTGATGTTTCTGGGACCGCTCCCAGGATTGGTCAGGTATCGTTTGAGACCTTCCTTTAGGAATGGGTAAAGATACTTTTTAGCTGCCAGACTGTCAACAGATGATGGTAAGATGCTTAGGTGGTCAGCATTGAAACCTGCCAAAGTAATACTCATAGAACAAAATATGAGATGAGAGCTTAGAGTTATGGAATTAATTTGAAGGATGTAGACAGCCAAAGAGATCATTTAACCACAGAGGGATACTTTTTCAGCAGAATTATCTAGGTGTCATGTCTACAGCTAATTAACCAGAAAATCGCTGTATCTTAAGTTCATCAGCTGATGGGTTTTGGGGAAGTGGTACAAGGGAGTGTTTCCTTTTCTTTCCACCTCATCAGTTTTAGAAGTCAGTATATGAACACTGGGCCAAAATAGCAGTTCAGAGAGAGTTGTTTCTCAGTTGTTTAGACATACGAAAAGGGGACTAACTTCCAAACACAGGTGAGCCTATGGCTACCAAGAACCATCTCCCTCCCTCTACCAACAGGGAGCTGTTGCCTGATGCTCAAAATTGCTTTAAATAAGATGGGTTCTCTCTAAAGAAGGGGTCTGCATTTCTAGCTAAGGCCTAAAATTAAAATACACTGAAAGGTAAGAATGACTGTAAGTTCACACTGAGGTGTAAATGACTTAGCTTAGACCTTTCTGAGAGGAGGCCTGGGCTCCAAAAGGGGGATGAGGTGAGTGAGATCCACCAAAAAGAAAGCCGGAAAGGAGAAGCCGGGGTGCGGAGTGGTGCAGTTTGGTGGAAGACTGTTTGGGTGACAGGTTCGCTTCTCAGGGCCCTCTCCCATTGTGCCGCTGGTATTGGCAACGGAGCAACTTCTGAATAAATTGGCATTTTAATAACTTCATTTAGCTTGTTCTGTTGCTAAGGAGCGTTTTCTCCCTCCCTCCGCCCCCCCCTCTGGCTGTGCTAACAAAGGTATGGTAGGTATTTAGGGAACCTTTGGTTTCTAATTCTTTAATAGACGCTCTTCTTTGAAAGAACGTACATCTGCTCTTCGTATGGTTCCTACCGAATAAAGTAGCTGCTTCCCACTTTTGAAAATCCCCAGTCCACGCTCCTCTGCAGCGCTCTCATCTGTCTGGACAGCATCCCCAGTTCCTGCCCCTTTGCTGTTCAGTCGCTGCTCTGGGTCCTCCCGCGCTGTTTCTTCTCCAGAATCTTCCTTAAATCCCATCTCCTGGACTCTTGCCTCTGTATTCAGGCAGGCCTAAACTGTTTCTGCACACACGCTTGCTCTAAAATCCCTGTCCTCTTGTATCTGTAAGTGTCCAATTAGTAAACTCTTTTTAAAATATAAATGTATTGTCATTGTTGAAAATGTAAATATAGAGTCACAGAGAATTCTTCCCTCTCTCTGTCCCCACTGCACTGGCTCTAATATCCCTAACATATTTGGTTGTATATCTTTTCAGACTTTTCCTTTTCGTATACGAACATTTTTATGTGCAAAAATATACAAAATGATTTCTACAAAAACTCACATTATGAACTTGTCTTTTAAAATGTAGTATGCTATTTATAAATTTTATTTCATTCTTTTTCATGGCTATATTGTTCTGGTGTATGGCTACATCATAATTTAAATAAATAATCCCTAGTTTTGTACAGTGATACAGACTTTTCTGTATGTTTCCTGACATTCCTCTCCATAGGAAAGGAACATCTGGGTCAAAGGGTATGCACATTTTATTTTCTTTAAAGACTTTATTTAATAGAGAGAGTGCGCGTGCGTGTGCGTGCACAAGTGGCGGGCAGAGGGAGAGGCAGAAGCAGGCTCCCTGCTGAACAAGGAGCCCCGATATGGGGCTCCATCCCAGAATCCTGGGATCATGACCTGAGCAGAAGGCAGATACTTAACCAAGGCGCCCGGGGAATGCACATTTTAAATGCTGATAAATATTCCCATATTGCCCTTGAAAGAGGCAGCACTTTATGCTAATTTACACTCCCTTTGGCAAACCCTCATTCAGTCTTCCAGTCTCACCTAAAGAGTCACCTTCCTAGTCACCTTTACCTCCAGGCATTGTGAGGTGCCCCTCTTTTCTTAACTGTTCCCCCAAAGTGCTGTTATATTCCCAAATTTTGGCGCTCATCCCATTTTTTTGAATATTTGTTAAATCTGTATCCACCACACCGCCATCTTTATTCTTCCTTCTAACTTTTTTTCTGATTTCAAATGAAACCCATGTTCACTATATAAAATTCCAAAGTATTAGGCAAATACTTTATATTAAGGAAATATAAAACATCTCTGTACGATTAGACTATGAAAACGCAAATTCAGAGGGATATATGCACCGTGTTTATAGCAGCATTATTTACAATGGCACCATATGGAAGCAGCCCAAGCATCCATGATAAGTGAATGGATAAAGAAGATGTATTTATATACAATGGAATATTATTCAGCCATAAAAAAGAATGAAACCTTGCCGTTTTCAGTAACATGGATGGATCTAGAGAGTATAACGGTAAGCGAAATACATCAAAGATGAATACCATATGATTTCACTCATGTAGAATTTAAGAAACAAAATGGTGAACAAGGGGGGGAAAAAGAGACAAACCAAAAAAAAACAGACTCTTAACTGTAGAGAATAAGCGGGTGGTTACCAGGGGGGAGGGGGGTGGGGGTGGGTGAAACAGGTGAAGGGGATTAAGAGTGCTCTTATCTCGATGAGCACTGAGTAGTATATGGAACTGCTGAATCACTATATTGTGCACCTGAAATTAATATAACATGGTATGTTAACTGCACTGGAATTAAACATTTTTTAATCTGTGTATTTTAGTTAGTCTTCATCTGTGCTACTCGCTCAGACCTCTCTCATTAGCACTTAGAACATGTAGCATACGAGATACACATCTGTCTCACCCACAGACCTGAGTTCCTAGAGGGAAGGGGCCATGTCTTTTCATCTTTGTGCCCCAGCACCTAATATGCTTGGGTGCATAGTGCATGCTCAGTAAATGTCGCTTGGAAGAACAGGGAATGAGACAAGTCTCAGAAAGCATGCCAGGTAACATAAGCACCTCTAATGGCTACTGGTGTGACGTATGGTGTTTTTTTTTTCTTTCTTAGTCTCCTTTAAAAGGGGTGGCTTTGCATGGACTCTCCCACAGTGCCAGACTCCCACAGAAACTCTAATGCTGTTGAAGTTTACCTTCTTCTAGATGATTTGGTTTCATAGCCATTAGGACCTGTTTAGTTCCTCTAACAAAGAAAATGCAGGAGCCTGGGAAGCAGTTATTAGCTGAGGGAGATTGGTTTTCCAGTGTAATTTGTTGCTGTGTGTTTATTATCCACTGGCTCTGTGCTCAAGTCAATACCCCTGCATTCTGCTGAGCCAGGCAACCTGGTGAGACAGGCAGTGAAGCCAGGCGCTATTCAGGTTCCAGAATCTAACAGCAGCAACAATAAGAACTCCCCTATACTGAGTGCCTACCATGTATGGGATGTTTTACATGTCACCGAATCCTCTTAAAAACACTAGGCTCGTCTATGGCCCCCATGAGGAGAAACAAATTCCTCCAAAGCTGTGTTCCTACCAAGAGACCAAACAAGATCTGCAGGTTTCTTTTTGGTTATATTCACCTCATCCCAAATGGTTCAACATTTCTCTCATTTTTACTGATGTATAGAAAAATAGATCCACGTCCATAATTGCAGTTCCGAAATTTTAAAGGAAATTCTTTGGTTATTACACTTTATATTGCATCAGACCCCCAGTAGGACTGGGTTAGCACTCTGCAATCAGACACATGAGCATACCTGCAGTGTGACTTACTATTATTCACCTTAGCTGGAGTAAGTAAAGACTATAATTATGTCATTTCAGGTCAGATTTTTGTTACCGAATGATTTGCATACACTTAAGGAAAAACTTGCAGTTTTCAGAACTTTTGGGGTTTCAAAATTACAGATAAAGGATTGTGGACCTATAATTTCTGCCCTTTTAAAAAAATATTTAAGAGACAGGGAGTGTGAGCATGAGTGTGAGTACGGGGAGGAGCACAGGGAGAGGGGGAGAGAAAATCTTGAGCAGACTCCCTGCTGAGCACAGAGCCCCACGGGGCTCCATCTCACAACCCTGAGATCATGACCTGAGCTGAAATGAAGGGTCAGACAATGGACTGAGCCACCCAGGCGCCCCTATAATTTTCTCCTTTTTCACATTATCAACAATATGTTTGATAGAGGAACCTCCTACTCTTTGTTGAAAGCAAAATAAAATTTGTTTCCATGGAAGGGTCTGCCTCCCTGCCATTCAGGGGCTGCTTGGCACCATTCCTGTGTGTGCCTCTTTGGGACCTGAGTTCCAACCTTGACAGTGCTCAGGATGCTCTCCCTGACCTCCACCCAAACCAGTTCCTTCGGCCACATTCCCTTTGTTCTCTCCTAAGTGGATGTGGAGAACAGTGCGTTTCCTTCATCGTCTTTGTGAGGACCAGCCACACTTCCCACAACTCAGCAGGCTGCTTTTCTGGATGCCACGCACTCCCTAAGCCTTTGTTCCTTGATTTTGGGATCCTGCACCATGGAAACCATTTTGGCTCCTCTCACTCCATTCCCAGGTGGTCTCTGAGGCTTTGCCCACACAGCGCCACACTGAAAAATACAGTCTGGCCCACAGGTTTACGTTTCACGTTTTAACTGCTTATTTTTGTCTCGCGGCACAGTCCCAAGGCTTTTTCTGTGGAGGGATGGGTTTCGGCCTGCCTGGTGACCAGGCTGCTGTCTGTCACTCGGCTCCGTGTGAGACGCACACACTTCTTCCTCCCGCGCTGATGCCTCACGGTCTCCAGCGCCATTCTGAGATGAACGGGCCAGAGCCAGATGGTGTGACAAACTCTGGTTCCTGCTTCCGTTCTGGTTCCTTGTGGCTCTTATGTTCTGTTTAGCTCTTGCTCTTCCAGTTTGCAGAGTATGTGGAGTAGCGTGTGTCTTCACAAACTATTTGTTCCGACAAGTGTCTGGCTGTCGCCGGTGCTGGAGTTGGACAGCTGACTCCATCGGCGGCTCCCAGTGCCTGGTTCGCACCAGCATCCGTGCCATGTGGCTCTCCCTGGGCCAGGAGTCTTCAGTCAGCCCGGCCATTTCCATTGCCAAGGAGACAACATCTAGTGAGACCTCACGATTTACATCCTGTTCTCAGGCTGAAAGGTTTTCTCTAGAATTCCCGTTGACGTGGTCTCGTCCCTTCATCTTCCCGACCTGTGAAGTATATACATCTTTGAACTTTGCTGCAGAGTTCCCTTTCCTGCATGCAGGGCCTTGAACAGGGGTCCAAAGAAGATGGACTCTAGGGGATCCATGAACTTCCGGACTATTGTGTGTGAATGTGTATGTGGGCAGTTTTTGTGGGGAGAGGCTTGCACTGGGTTCTCTGCATAATATTCTAAAACCGTGTGGCCCCAGGAAAACCGCCTAGTTTTCTGAGCCTCTGGAAAATGAGAATGATAGTAGATCTTACCCTATTCATTTGAATGAAGCTGCAATGAGAAAATGCCTAGGACAGTATCCATAAAGCCTTCGAAATGTATTAGCTATCAGTATTGGTCTGAATCTGGAATCCTCAAAAGATAAAAATTAGGTGACTGCCTTTTATTCCTTAGAATTAGGTAGGAGATATGTCACCAGTAGTAATTATCCACATTCTTAGAGCTCTTTATGCTGTACAAAGCATCTTCGTAGTATTGCCTTCTGTGATCTTTGCAGTGCCCTTGTTGGTAGGTGAGAGAAACTGCCTAACTTCCCCTTCTACAGCTGAGGGGGCTGAAGCTCAAGGGAGACCAAGACCACAGAGCTAGGAAGGCTCAGAAGAATGGCTTCCGCTCACGCTCTGCTGGACAAACGGATCTCAAGACAAACAGGGCACAGAGTGTGATGGGGCCTTGATCCTTGAGGTACAGTCAGGAGGGTCAGTCAGAGAAGGCTTCCTGGAGTTAGTGACACTTAACCTGAGCCCTGAACTGTAGGTAGGAAGTGGCCCGGCAGAGTGGGCCACGGGAATGTTGCATGTAGAGGCTGTAGCAGGGCCAACGCCTAGAGGCAGGGAGACCTCACTGGTTGGTCAGGTGCTTCTTGGTAAGAGGGGATGCTGGTGAGCACAGACTTAAAGCAAAAGGGCAGTTTCCTGGAACCCTCCCCTCACCATCCCATCCACAAAGGAGATGAATGTCTGAAGAAAAAGGAATAGAGCAGAGAATTAAGGTTGGATTCACAGACATACCTACAAACCATGCAGCCATTTAAAATAATTCTGAGGAAGACTAACGGCGTGGGAATGTGTTTGGTATGTTAAATGAGGAAGTGTATATATAATTGCCCCTTCGCCGTGATTTCAGCTGTGTAAAATGAATCTACAGATGGAGAAGACTTAGAAGTTAAGTAGAAGGAAAATAACTCTTGTGTTAAGGTGATACATTTTAAAAACTCATTTTAATGTGTCATTTGTAAGTTTCGTTTTAGTTGTTTTATATTTGTAATTTGTGTTCTGTCTGTTTTGCTCCCAGTGTGTCTCCTGGGCGGTCAGGGTTCCAGCATTCCACTGTGCCTCTGGCCTGTTTGGTTCTGAGTCATTAATAGCCATTCACTTCCTGCTTGCCCTGCTCCAGGCCCCATGCTTAAGCAGGTACCTGTTTCTGTGTGTCCATCCCTGACTGGATCAGCAGCCTGAGAGCTCAGCGCCCCCCAACCCCAAAGCCCCCCCTCCCTCGGTGGCTAGACAAAAACCCTCGCTGTCAGAGCACCTGGGGAGCTCAGTCGGTTGAGCGTCCCAGCTCTCCGTTTCAGCTCAGGTCATGATCTCAGGGTCATGAGATCGAGCCCTGCGTCCAGCTCTGTGCAGAGTCTGCTTGAGGTTCTCTCCCCCTCTGCTCCTCCCCCAGCTCGCACTTACTCGCGCTCGCTCTCTCTCTCTCTCAAATAAATAAAATCTTTAAAAGAAAAAAAGCCACTTGCTCTCAGAAATACCACTAATACTGCCCTTTTGTTCATGAGAGGAAAAAGAAAAGGCAGTGCCAGGTGGTGACAACTGAAATAACTGGGTACAGGTGGAAATGTCCATTTGCCCCGGCTTGTAACTGTTTGGAGTTGGGGGTTTTTGGAAAATTTTCTGGATCCTTCTTAGTTTTCAGAGTGATCAAAGGCTTTGTTCCCTCTGAATGTGTTTTTAAGCACTTAGGTAGAAACTTTCCCTTTCATGCGTGCAGGTTGATGAGAAGGCAACCTGCTGCTATTAGATTGGGCATTGGCCAGCAACCTTTATCTGTTGGCATTCTTTAAACATGTCCTGGGCATTTCTCAGGTTCTGTTCCTTCTGAAAGCATCTTCAAGACACAGAGACACTTAAACATTGTGTTTAAGTTAGGACTTATGGTATTTGCTTTAAAATGCCGCAACACACATCCAGTGTGTGGGAGAATATGAAATAAGGGTGATGGATATATGGGGTTTTAAAACTATTCCCTTTACCTTGTTAATCTGAAATTTTTCACAAGCAAAAAAAGCTTAAATAACATTTAAAAGACTGATAGCAAACTACTGACTGGAAATGTGAAAAGCCCTACATGACAGTCTGCCCTCTGACACCTTTGGGGACAGCCAACCCCAGCTGCTGTGCCCTCCCTGGACCCCAGAGTTCAGGGGAATAGGAGTTGGTAATGGTAAGCCAGGGGAAGCAGAGATGCCCAGAGGTGACAGCTTTCAGTGGACATTAGGCTTCTCTCAGCTCTGGGAGGTGTTTCAAGAACCGTAGACTTACCAGCTCCCCAGAGAAGTTACTTCATCCTCTGATTTCCATGATGGTCTCATTGTTGCTTTAGAGGTTAGGAAACTGTTGGTTGGTTCATTCATTCATTCATCAAATATTGAATTGAGCATTATTCTAGAAGCTTAGGAGGTAGCAGTGAGGTTTATGCTCAGGTTGAGGATACACATTCCACTGTGGGGAGCCTGATGATTAACACATACACATGTAAATGAGTACAACCATTTCTGGTGGTGATTGAGTGAGGGCCCTGAAGACCTTTACATAGGACCATAGGAAGGTCGGGGGAGACACCGGAGCTACTTTAGGGTGGGTGATTAGTGATGACTCCTTTGAGGAGGTACTATTTGAGCTGAGTCACGAATGACAAAGAACCAGCCACCAGTATCTAGGGGAATGGCTTTCGTAGTAGAGGGGACACATAGAAGGGAAGGCAGCCTTGACATGGTGGTGAAACAGAATGCGAGCACCCTGAAGGGGAGGCGTGGGCTCCGTCTTTGGTATCTTCCTTTTTCTCTTTACTCCTTATTCTCTTTAAGATGTATTTCCTCCCATACATCAGTTTATCTTTCTGGGTTGCGTTTTCCACTTTTTGTCTTTGTGGGTCATCCCTGAACCCTGACAGATGTTCTCCATTGACTTTTGGTTGGGGAGCCCTGTGTTCCTGAAAGGAGACCAGTCTCACAGCCATGGGAAGATCTGTGTGGACTAGAGGTATAACTCACCTCTAGCAGTGTGGGCATTACTTTATAAATAAATTACAAGTGAGAAATCAGCCATCACTCCTTTGAAACTCACATTCTTATCTCTCACTTTTCACAAGTTGAATCAGAGATGTTAGTTGTGAAAGGAACCTTAGACATTGTATAGTAATGAGGTGTATTGGGGGGGGCTGATCATTCCCCAGATTGAGTAGAAAATAGAGTGGTTGGAGTACACATTGGTGTTGACTTTAAAAGTGTACATGCCTTGGGGCACCTGGGTGGCTCAGTTGGTTAAGCGTCTGTCTTCGGCTCAGGTCATGATCTCAGGGTCCTGGGATCGGGCTCCTTGCTCAGCGGGACCCTGCTTCTCCCTCTCCCTCTGCCCCTCCCCCTTCTCATGCTCGCTCTCTCTCTTTCTCAAATAAAATAAAAATTAAACAAAAAAACAAAAGCACACATGCCTTTTGACCAGGAAATTCCATCTCTAGGAGTTTATTCTAAGAAAGTATCAGGTATGCGTGCAAACGTTTGTCTGTAAAAATCTTCCTCACTGTGTTAAGTGGGAAATGATCTAAGTGTTGAACAAGAGAGAACTGGTTAAATGAATTGTGGCTCATCTCTGTGATAGAACACCACTATGGAGCCATTTAAAATGATACTGTGGAGGGGTGCCTGGCTGGCTCTAAATCTCAGGGTCGTGAGTTCAAACCCCATGTTAGGTGTGGAGCCTATTTAAAAAATAATAATAATGAAATAAAATGATACTGTAGAATAAGTTTAATGGTGTGGAAAGCTCTATGTCAGGAATACTTTTGGCCATAGGTACTATTTTGGGGCACCTGGGTGGCCAACCCTTGACTCAGCTCAGGTCTTGATTTCAGGGTCGCTGGGCATGGAGCCTACTTAAAAAAAATTATTTGCAGTGGCTGAGTGAAGTAGAGATTAATTTTCTGACATAACAAGTTGGAATGTAGGCAGCCGCTGGCGTTGGTTCAATGGTTAAACAACATCAAGACTACGTCTCTGTAGTATCTGTGAACTTTCTAATGCTTGACAGATACCTCATGGTCACAAGAGGGCTGCTGTAGCTTCAGGCATTGAGTCCACCTCCAGAGCAGAGAAGTGACAGTTGCTCTACCTTTCACCAGGAAAGCAAAAACCTTCCTGCATTCTCCTGACTGATGTCTCTTTCATCTCATTAGCCCAAACCATGTCCCACGGACACCGCTGGTTGCAAGAGTTGTTAACAGAGTGAGTATTTAGCTTCTCAAAACTGTAGAGTATAGGCAGGGAGGTGAGGGTTGGAAATGAGTGTTGGGTCCCACAACCCACAATGTCTGACCCAATATTGGGTGACAAATAGAATTCGCAGAACAGGGCGCCTGGGTGGCTCAGTTGGTTAAGCGACTGCCTTCGGCTCAGGTCATGATCCTGGAGTCCTGGGATCGAGTCCCACATCGGGCTCCCTGCTCAGCAGGGAGTCTGCTTCTCCCTCTGACCCTCTCCCCTCTCATGCTCTCTATCTCATTCTCTCTCTCAAATAAAGAAAATCTTTAAAAAAAAAAAAAAAAGAATTCGCAGAACAACATTTACAACACAGCCCCGTTAGAGTATATAAAATAGAATGGATAACTTAGGAATTTTTAAAAACTACAAAGAAATACTCAAATTTTATTTTTGAGTGGTTCATTTTCTTTGTTTTACATTTTCAGAGTTTTCTACAATAGAGAATTCAAGTAATTCTCTCTTTAACTATCATTCCCCTTAAAAGCCCTGAAGCTCTGGCTGGTATGATTAGGTGTAAAGTGAAACTCAGGTAAGTGCTGAGGAGCTGGTCCCAAGTCTCATACCCAGTTAGAGGCAGAGCGGGGCCAGGCCTCACATGTTGCCTATAAAGGGATTTGCACTAAAAAAAAAGAAAGAAAAAAAATTATTGCTTTAGTTCTGGACCCTCTTCCAAATGAGCATGGACTTTTAAAACCACCTAACCAGGGCACCTGGGTGACTCAGTCGGTTGAGCATCTTGGTTTTGTTTCAGGTCATGATCTCGGGGTCGTGAGATGGAGCCCTGCCTCAGACTCCCGCTAAGCAGGGTGATTTTCTCTCCCTCTCCCTCTGTCCTTCCCCGCCCCCCCTCCCCCACCGCTTGAGTGTGTGTGCGCGCACCCCCCCACTAATCTTAAAAAAATAATAATAAAAAAAACCCTCTTAACCAACCACATCCTAGCTTCCTCTTCTTCCTTCTGTATTGTGCTTGGTCATCCCTGGCAGGTAATTGGCTTCCCACATTCAGGCTGCTGATGCTGGAGGTTGTAGATATTAATTGCAGGGTCATCAGTCAGTCACTTGGCAATCGGTACTGAACAAATATTTATTGTCAGACACTCTTAGGCACCAGGAATATAATGGTGACCAAGACATAGTCCTTGACTTGAAGAAGTTTACATAGGCCAGGGAGGTAGGCAAGCAAATAAGTCATTACAACACAGAGGATCCCTGCTTTGATGAAGGTAGGCTTGGGAACAGGGGCAGGGCCACTAACCTGGCCTTGTGGGGAGAGTGTGTTCCAAGGAAGGTTTCCATAAGGAAGTCCCTCCAAGCAGAGGTCTGAAAAGGAAATGGGTACTAAGAAGAGATATGCAGAAGGATGAGGGGGACGCTTTCCAGGCAAAGGAAAATAGTTACAGCCTTTCCTAAAGCATGTCTGAGGGCTGTGGGATGTTAATATTTTTCCTGAAAAAGAAGTATTATGGGGTGTCTGTATGGCTCAGTCAGTTAAGCATCGACTCTTGGTTTCAGCTCAGGTTATGATCTTGGGGTCACTGGATCAAGACTGTGTGCTTGTGCTTAAGAGTCTCTCCTTCTCCCTCTGCCCCCCACAACTCTCTTTAAAAAAAAGTATTATGCTTAAATAAAGTTAAGGAAGTTTAATAAGGTATTTGTATGTCCCAAACTGTCTTCAGCTCTTTTTTTCACATACCATGTTACCAGACTGCTTTTCTCTAGAGCTCTTGGGGTTTCTAATGTTTAGTCAGTCTACTGAGTGCCTTTGAATTGTGTGATGTAGGTGAATTCATTTTTTTCCTAATTTTTAATTTAAATATATCACCAGCCCTTTTTTGGGTCACCGTTACTTTTTATCACATTTTGGAGCAGATTTTAAGTTAGTTACGGGAAGGTTCATTCTGAGGACATTTTCTGGAAATGGACTCTCAGTGTTACCCTAGGTTCATTGTAAAAGGAATCATGTGAAGAAATGAGACACAACGGATAAGGAGATAAATTGGTTTTATAAATTTAGTAAATACAGATTTGAAAGAATTTTTAGTGATCCTGGGGATTTTATTTTTTCCCTGCAAGGGCTGCAGGGTATACTTTGTCAGTGGAGAGTGGTTTAAACACAACATAAGCATACACCTAGGTTTCAAATGGATTGCTAAGAGAATCCAGAAAAGCAAGAGATGGCATGTCTCTTTCAGTTTGTCCCACCTGGGCAAGCCAGCCCCCTTGCTCTCTGAAGATGTTTGGTTGAGCAATTAATAGAGCCCCAAAGAAGAGAGCCGGCATGTCAGGAAGTGTCTGCATCCTGCTCTCCTTGGATCTGCCAGAGTTCCAGGCTTTTCTCTTCCCTGAGGCATTCACATTCTTTCCAGTGCCCATTGCCATATGCAGAGTAACCTTTAAACCTCCCTGGGCTGGGGGGGTGGAGGTGGGGGTTCTTTGTTGCCTTTGTCCTGGAGTTCTTCATGGTTTAAACTGGTTTTCCTCCCTTTCCTTCCTTCCAAAGGAGCTTTCTGCCAGTAGAACAAGCAGGATATTTGGAATCAGTCTGGGTTTGAATCCTGGCTTATCACTTAGGAAGTTTTACTTCACCTCTCCCAGCCTCAACTTGATCATCTGTACAATGGGGGATTATTATCTATCTCCTAAGAGTTTGAATTCGAAATGTTATAACATGTGCAAAGCAGTGTATACACCTGATGCATCATAGGTGTTCAGGAGCTGCTTAAGGCTTTATTAGCTCCCCTTTGCTTTATGAAATAAAGTCCAAGCCCCTTAGATTGAAACCCAGGTCCTGGGCCCTTTGTGACAGGCGCTCTCCGCTTGCCCTCCATCCCAGCCCCACCACTTCCTGTCTTTACTGCAGACTCCGGCCACATCACCAGGCTGCCTCTCACCTCTGTGCTTTACTGACCCTTTGCTCATCTAACATTCCGTTCAGTGTTTAAGACTCAGCTCAGCAAAAGGACCCAAAACAAAAGCCAACATAGAGATGATTGTGTTTTTATGAAGTCCAAGAACACACAAAACTAATCTGTGTAAAAAAAAAAAAAATCAGAAACTGGGGAAGGGGGACGTGTTGACTGGAAAGACGCATGAGGGAACATTCTTGACATGGAGTGGAGTGGAGCGGAGTGTTGGGGTTTGGAGCTGAAAGAAAGAATTCTTGAGACTTCTTTGGTGTAAAAAGGTGGTTTGATTAAATAAGGCACAGGGACGGGACCCATGGGCAGAAAGAACTGCACTGGGGCTGTGAGGAGTGACTGATTATATAAGATTTTCTGTCCTGTGGAGGGGACGGTGATGTTAGGGCTCCAGGAAATTGAGTCTCTAGGTTTTTGGAGAGTGCTTTTTTCTTGTAAACCATGATGAGCCTTGCAAGCTGATGGAGACTTCTGTCTGGCATGCCTGTGATCTCTATCAGTTAACCACTTGTTTTTTCCTTCCCTTTGTTTGAGGGCAGCCAGGAGCACCTGAGGAATGTCACATATATGCCACCTGGGGAGGGGAGGTGGGGAGAGGGGGTTTTGGGTTGTCAGCCCGTGCTTTGCCCTCAGCTTGCCTTCTGCTCCCTCATCATTCTGGAACCATTAAATGTTCTAAGACTTATCTTTGAGAGTGACTATACAAATTTATGTAATTATCAAAACTTCCCAAACTGAATATTTAACATCTGTGCATTTTGTTGTATGTTAATAATACCCTTAAAAAAGGGGGCGCTTGGGTGGCTCAGTCGTTAAGTGTCTGCCTTCGGCTCAGGTCATGATCCCAGGGTCCTGGGATCCAGCCCCGCATCGGGCTCCCTGCTCGGCGGGAAGCCTGCTTCTCCCTCTCCCCTCCCCCTGCTTGTGTTCCCTCTCTCGCTGTGTCTTTCTCTGTCAAATAAATAAATAAAATAATACCTTAAAAAAAAAAAGGCATGGGCATCGTTCTTTCCAGCTAGCTTTCCCTGGCCTGCTCTGGACGGATTTAAGCCTCTCTATAAGGTCCCTAACTCCCTGCACACATCTCTGCCATCGCACTCAGGACATAAATATCTCTCCTCTTTATGCGTTTTGTGCTTCATTAGTGTGTAATCTCCTGGAAGGGCCCAAACTCTTGCTGTCTGTGTAACCTTGGGAAAAGTGCTTTTTCTTAACCTGACTGGGCCTTAGTTTGCTCATCTATAAATGGTGCTGCCTGGTTTTTCAGGGTGTCCTGTTGGCAACAACCAAAGAAGGCCGTGAGCTGGCCATTCACCACTAGCCTCCAAGTCCCTGCACGTTGCCAGTCCATCGGTCCTCAAATACAGAATGGGGAAAAAGGATTGTTCCTGTTTATTATTTTTGTACATCCAACATTTGGAATAATTTCTGGCCACAAATGTTTGGTGCCTTGATTAATATATATTAGCTCCCTGTCTTCTTCCTTCTGGTCCAATTTCTCGTCTCTTCCCTTGGAGAGGGGATGGAAGACAAGCAGATCCTAATGGGCTCAAAGCAGCGTTTGGGAAGTAAGACAGTTGGTACTCAAGCAATATGGGATTTTAAACTTTTAAAATATTAATAAGGTGGAAGAAACCTGCCCACATTCTCTCAATTTATTGAAGCCCTAGGAATTCTCATAAACAACAACAGTGATATTGTTACTATAGCTAACATTTGTTGAGAGCCTTAGAGTATTTTTCCCAGCATGGTGCCGGGCTCATTTGTAAGCCCTCAGGGAATGGTTGCTGCAGTTACAGCTCTAATTTAATCTCTGTACTGTCTCTGGTAAAGTTATGAGCCCTGTTCACCGATGAGGAAACTGAGCCTCAGATAAAGGGATGGGCCCTAGAGCACTGGGTACTGAGTGCTGGAGGCAGGTTGCGAATCGAGGTTGTCCTCCACCTCCAGGATCCTTCTGCTGCTTTAGTCTCTTCGGTTCCTCCTCATATCCATCCCCTTGCTGAGCCTGGTCACTTACAGAGTCTTAAGGTGAGACAGGATTTCTGTGTTTGAACCAGCCCGAGGGGAGATTAATATTAAATTCTGAGACATAATCTTAGGGCTTCTGCACAACTGAGCCACATGGGGTCAAACTAGCCCGTCCTACAGGTACATTTAGAGGTAAAGGAAAAGTGCGAGCATGTTTCAACAAGCACTGTTTTTTTTTTTTTTAAAGATTTTATTTATTTATTTGAGAGAGAGAGTGTTCCTGCGTGAGTGGGGGGAGGGACAGAAGGAGGGAGAGGGAGACAGGGGGAGAGAGGCTCAAGCAGACTCCCTGCTGAGCATGGAGCCCAGGGCAGGGCTCCATCTCACAACCCTGAGACCCTGAGATCGTGACCCTGAGACACGACCCGAGTGAAACCAGAGTCTGAGGCTTAACCAACGGAGCCACCTCCGTGCTCCTAAATAAGTATTTAACATCTCCACCTTCTAACATTAGATCCTATATATATGTTTACACACACACACCCCTGATAAATTATTTTGGTAGGTATTGATGGGAACAAAATACATGTGACTCACTTTCTTCAGATTCACTAAGAGCTTTTCACATTGATTTAGAAGATAATGCACTGTTTGAAACATTTCTAATTCCAGCAGACAACCAGCCCTGAAGAAACTTGGCAGTCTCTTGGCAGTTTGCAAATTGCTTATTAGTGTTGAACATTCTTACGCAGAAAACAAAAGTCGAGCAAACCTTTTGGTTTGATTGAGGAAAGCAAGACCTTTCTCCTGATAATTCTGGAGCAAGGGAGCTGGCCCAGGAGCCAGATCCTCAGGAGGAGCATTAATCATTTAGCACTTTCTGCTGTGACTACTGTGTGGCCGGCTCCAGTGGACTCCAAGCAAGTATGCAGATTAATAATTCATGCTGGCCATGGCTTTGACCTCTCCAAGCTGCCTCCTGAAGAGCAGGGAGCACCCAACCAGAGAGGGATACACCCTGGCCTAAGGTTAAACCTTTGTTTGGCTCACTCTAGGGCATTGGTTATTTCCTGCTCTGATTGCTAATTCGTAGTGAGGTGCCCAAACCATCTGTCCTCAGGTGCAGAAGGCCAGCTCGTGTGGGCTGTGGGGTAAGGTCATGGTCCTCCCACAATCCAGATTCTGAAGTAGCCTCCACACAGTGGACAGGCTCAGCTGAGGTTGGCACCTCCTGTAACATGGGACACTGGTGATCCCTAGGAGCCTGGGCTTGGACGAATCATTTCCCCTTCTTGGGCCTCAGCTTCTCAGCCTGCAAAACCAGACCCGTTGTCCTTGCCCTGCTCACTTCATGGGCAGGAAGTGAGAGCCCCGGGTGAATGTTGACAGTTGAAAGCACATTTAAAAGGAAGTTGTGTTCAAAAGGTCAAATACCATATAATTCCACTTACTGAAGTACCTCGGTTTATAAAATTCATGGAGATGGAAGGCAGCATGGTGGTTGCCAGGGCCGGGGGAGGCAGGAATGGGAGTTAGTATTTGGTGGGTCCAGAGTTTCAGTTTGAGAAGATGAAGAAGTTCTGGAGATGGGTGATGATGCCTGTATAACATCAGGAATACACTTAACATCACTGAACTGCAGACTTCAAGGTAGTCCAAATGGTAAATTTCATGTTTATTTCACCAGATTTTCATTTTATTTATTTATTAAAAGATTTTATTTATTAGAGCAAAAGCAGGGGAGGGGGAGGGAGGGCAGAGGAGAGGGAGAAGCAGACTGCCTGCTAAGCAGGGAGCCCGACACCGGGCTCGGTCCCAGGACCCTGAGATCATGACCTGAGCTGAAGGCTGCCGCTTAACCGGCTGTGACACTCAGGTGTCCCTCACCAACTTAGAAAACAAGTTGTTTTAATGTTCCTACATCTGAGAGTCTTCACAAGCCAACCTTATCAGGTCTCCTTTGTCAGTCTTACACAGAGCCCCCCACCCCCACCCAGTGCGCTGGTTGAGTAGAGGTAACTTGAGATCACCGAGTGCACGGAGCCCTCACTCATGCCAGGCTCTGTGCCAGGCACAGGATGTACAAAGACCAACGGGTGGGTGCCCCCTGTCTGGCGAGGGTGCATATGCCCAAGCAGAGCCTGCCAGCATTGCCGTACCCAGTGGTGGCAGCCGTGATGGGCTGGTCGGGTGCTCTTGTAACCCAACTCAAGGGGTTCACGCTTGGGGTGCATGAAATTGAACACAACCCAAAGAACCGTTGAAAGCAAAGAACTTTTTATTACTTGTTATGGGTAAGGAGACAGGAAGATAGCTCTCAAAGCACTGTCTCTCCATGGGGTTAGTACAGAAAGCTTTCATTCAGTGTGTTAGGGGGCGGGGCCAGGGAGCTTGCCCAGGCAGTTCGTGTTGCCTAAGCAGTTCATGTCAACATGCTAGTGCGTACATCCTATGTTCAAAAAAGGGGAAAAACTCCACCCACAGGAGGAGATCGTAGTAGCATAATGAATGAAAGGTCACTCAGGACAACTCTGGAGGTGGGGCTTCTGCAGGTCCTCAGCCCCAGTCTGGCTCAAACTGGCTTACATGGGGGGTTGTCAGTGTGAAACACCTACCTGGGACTCTCCTTTTATTTTTTTAAAGATTTATTTATTTATTTTAGAGAGCACGTGCGTGTTGGGGTCGGGGGGGACGAGGGTCAGAGGGAGAGGGAGAAACTTAAGTAGACTCCGTGCTGAGCTGAGCTGGGGCTTGGGGCTCGATCTCACTACCCTGAGATCACGACCTCAGCCGAAACCAAGAGTCAGGCGCTTAACTGACTGAGCCGCCCAGGTGCCCCTGCACCTCTCCTTTTCTGGCGCTGTTAGTTCTAGAAGACAAAATACATCCTTTCTCTGCTTGTGTCCCTTCCCCTTGTCCCTTCTGCTGAGAGCTTTCAGCCCTGTGATCTGAGTAGCTCCCCATGTATCTAGCTGGCACTGTGGGAGGGTGGGAAGGTTTCCCAGGGTCCCGGAGATGTGCTAGCGCCAGAATTGACCAGAGCAGAGACTGGCGGCAGCCACATTTGCCTTACAGCTCCACTTACTTGCATGCTTGTCACATTTGCTGGCGCTCATCCTTCAGCTAGAGTGCACTCTTTCCCTTCTTTCCCCCTAAAATCCTGATTCTTAAAGTGCCAGCCCAGATGCCACCTCCCTTCTGGAAGTGTTCCTTCAACTCAGCCAAAATTAATCTCTCCTCCGCCCGAACTCCCACAGCCCCCTCCTTATATCTCCATTTAGCACATATTTCATTTCTGTCAGGTAATACAGCCGTTTATATTCCTGCCTCTCTTGTTGGATATATATTGGGATTTTTATAGTTCCAAGTAGGAGAAACCAACTGGAGCCAGCCTTAGCATGAAAGTCATTTATCAGAGTACCGATGTCTTCCCAGACCAGGGTGGTTCCCTGCTCTATTCCTGCTTCCTCTTCCCGGCCTGCTTCCCAGCCCATGTGGCAGATGGCACTTCAAGCTCCCAGGGTGGTTTCTATGCTGCTTGGGTCTCTTGACCAGTTACCTGCGGCTGGGGGAGCAGGATCGCATGCACCACTTGGGGTGCGCCACAGCCCAGGCGTGCTGGGGGAGAGGAGCCCTGGGGGGTGGTCAAACCCCTCAGTCCTTCCCGCTTCCTGCTGGGCTTCCCACCCTGTTCCCTGTCCCACCTCCTCCTTGGGTTTCTTCCTGCTTCTCTGGCCATTTCTTTTTTTTCTTCTTTGTAGATGCTGCTGCTTTCATCCATTTCTGTTATTACTAGTGTTCTCTGTGATTCCACTTATGCATCTTCCCATCTTGTTCATTTTCTTTAGATGATCTCAGTAAGTCCTGTGACTTTGCTTGTTATCTGTTTGCACTCATAGTGACTGCTCAGACCTGAGTGCCTGACCCATATATTCTCGTGTCCTGTGGTCATCTCCACATGTCCCACAGCGCACAAAAAAGCCCTCATGTACCAGCTGCCTGTCACCTCTCCGTGACACCCCCTTCACCTGACCCACCTGCATTCTCTGTCTCTGTGCTTGCTATGACCAACCACCTCCTTGTCAAATCCGGGAGTCACCTCAACATCTTCCCATTCTGTTCTGCATAAATCCAGTCTGGCACCAGACCCTTTCCATTTTACCTCCTAAATACCTCTCAGATCTGTCCATTGTCATGGCCTTAATTCAGGCCTGCATAATTTCTTTTCTTGTAACTGGCTTCCTTATGCTACCTTACAATTTACTTCCCCATAGCACAGCCCAAGTAATCTTTTTTAAAAATTTTTTTAAGATTTAGTTATTTGAGAGAGCGAGAAAGAGCACACAAGCGGGGGGGGGTGGCAGTGGGGAGAGGGAGAGGCAGACTCCTTTCTGAGCAGGGAGCCTAACATGGGGCTCGATCCTAGGACCCCAAGATCGTGACCTGAGCCGAAACCAAGTGTTGGATGCTCAACTGACTGTGCCACCCAGGCGCTGCTATAGACTACTCTTCAGTTACAAAAGGGGGAAGGTATCTATCTCTGTGGTGTCTATTTAAAAAGCTGCCATTGAGTACAAGAATTAAGTAATAACACTGTATCAGATATACCCGGCCTCTAGAAACCTACTTCTACCCCAAACCAAAAAAGACCTGAAGGTTCTGACAAGGTAGTTGGACATGCCCTAAGGTAAACCACATTAAATCTGTATTCCAGGGGCGCCTGGGTGGCTCAGTTGGTTAAGCGACTGCCTTTGGCTCAGGTCATGATCCTGGAGTCCCGGGATCGAGTCCCACATCGGGCTCCCTGCTCAGCAGGGAGTCTGCTTCTCCCTCTGATCCTCTTCCCTCTCGTGCTTTCTCTCTCTCATTCTCTCTCTCTCAAATAAATAAAATCTTTAAAAAAAATCTGTATTCCATATCAAAATTTCTTGCATTTAAGGTAGAGGTTGGAAGATGCTTATCTGACAGTTGGCAGAGCACCAACCCTGAATGCCTAACTTGCCTATATCTCGTAGGCTTTGCGTTGGTGGCTGAAACGGAACTTGGTCTGGGGCAGAGAAAGGACAAAGTGACAAAGAAGATGGGAAACATATGTTGAGTAAACAACCAGCAGCCTCTGCCATAGTCCTCATTTATTGTCTCAGGATGATCAGTATTTTATGCTGCTCCACACCAGACTGCTTATTTCCTACTATCTGTCCTGAGATGCTAATTACAGAGAATTCTCCATCTTCATGGCCACAGTCTCCCAAGGTTCAAACTTTCATGTACAATCTCCTGTCTTGGACTATTCTATTAGGAATATTTGGTTGCAGATAACAGAAAATTTAAAGGACAGTGATTTAAGCAAATAAGAGTGTACTTTTTTTTTCACATAGTATGAAATGTAGGGGTAGGCAGCTTTCATCCTCACGGTGACAACATGGTGGCTGCAGCTCCAGCCATCAGGTCTACATTCAAGGGGAAATGAAAGGTAGGAAAGAGATTTCCTTTCACCCATTTGGTCTCCTTTTATTAGGAATCAGAAACAAACTTTTCCATCGGTTTTATTCACCAGAACCACAATACATGGCCCTCAAGGGAGGCTGGGAAAGAATATATTTAGCAGGGTATGTTAAAGTACTGAACAGAAATGCGGTTATGTTAACAAGGGAAAAAGGAGTGAGGATTAGTGTATTCACACCTAACAGGGTCTGGCATATATGGCATCAAATGTTTTCTATTACTATAGTTAACACATCATACTTACTATCGTTGAAATCCCTTTAGCATTGTTCTTTCATCTCTTGAAATTCAAATGTGTTCTAATATGTTTGCAAAGTACTTTCTGCAGAATGCAGTTTTACATTGGAGAGCCGTGGCTTTAAATGGGCAAAAAATAGGGTTAGGACCAGGGCCAGGGTTAGGTTTAAAAAAAAAAAAAATGGGGAAAGGGTATTGGTTGGACTAAGTGTTTTCTGGAAACCACACTCCCAAATTCTATCAGTTTTTCTACTATCAAGCTATTTAATCAGAGATTCATAATATGTATGCAAATGTTGTTAATCTGTTGATAATAACTGTGAGTCTGGATGCTCCATACTTGACCTAGGAGCATCAGAATGACTCAGTGTGTGCATGGAGACTTCATTCATATTTTACTGCTTATATCAGTAATTCTTCATAATCATTTGGTTGTGGTATATAAATTTGTTGGAATTAAACTTGAACAGCTCATAAATAGTATAATTAATTTTTGTTACACTTCAGTTCCAATTGCTAATTGATTTAAACCTACTGTTGTGTATAAACCTCTCTGTTCTTCATTTATTTCCTGGGTCACGACACTTACACTGTTATTTTACTTCTCACGTGACTGCGACCTGGTTGGACAGTGTTGGGGAGGAAGAATTCTTGTCCTCTTCAAGGGCCTTCTAGCTGGACTAAGAATCATATTGATGCCAGATTAACAGGAGAAAATAAAATGTAATAGTGTACGTATGGGGAATCTACACCAACATGGGAATTCCAAGGACAGGGAAAATGCGGTGTATGTGTCATCCTGAACTAAGGACAGGGGGGTTCAGGGGTCTGAGACTTCAGAGGACAGGAATGCACTTCACGGGGCAATACGAAGAGCAGATGTTTGGTTATTAGATGTTTGCCCTGCCATACAGGTGGGTCACTCAGATGAAATTTATCTCTGCTAATGACCCTTATTCTGGGAAAGACCCTAATTTAGATTCTTCTATGTAGTTAAGAGAGGGGCAAAAGTCTTCTTGAGCCCATAGGGTTTCAGTTGCCTTCCGCTCAGAATAATCTTCATGCCAAAGTGGCCCTACTTGGGGCAACCTGCCCTTGGCCCTTGCAACAGAAACCATATCTATCTTGTTTATCATCTGCTTGGCAGAGTGCTTGGCCCATAGTAGGTACCCAGTCAACATTGGTTGAATAATTGAATTACCAAATGATTCCCGACAATAATCGGTTACATATCAGGAACAGAGGTAGTCCCAACTGGCCTGCTAGTTCCTGTGTGCCAACCAGTGTTTTACTGTTTTAATTTTTAATTTTTTTTTGAGAGAGAGAGAGCCCATATGGATGGGGGGAGGGGCAAAGGGAGATGGAGAGAAAGGATCCTGGTCATGAGATGGAGCCCTGCATTGGGCTCTGCACAGGGCGGGGACCCTGAGATCATGACCTGAGCTGAAATCAAGAGTCAGAGGGACGCTTAACCGACTGAGCCACCCAGGTGCTCCCAGTGTTTTATTTTAAAAGAAAAAGTAGAAGGGGCGTCTGGGTAGCTCAGTCAGTTGAGTGGCTGACTCTTGATTTCATCTCAGGTCATGATCTCAGGGTCCCGGGATGGAGCCCTGCATCATTGAGCTCCATGCTCAGCTCAGTGGGAAGGATTGTTTTGATCCTCTGTGTATTATATGTAATATGTATCAATGTAGTACCTATAGACTATACATTACATCTCGTATAATTGTATATAAACTTGGAACAGTGCCTGGCAAATGAATATTAATGAAATGTCAGCTGTTACAGTCCCTTCGCACAATTCTAAAAATCCCAAAGCTCTTAACAACCAAAATTTCTTCTTAACTTTGGCAGAAAATTCTGTCCTGATCAGAGCTAAGTGGCTTGCAGAGCCTGACCTGAAGGGATGTGAGGACATTTTGAGGTTTTTATTTAGCCACTTGGTGTGAACATTCATACGTTTTGCTACAGAAATAGTGTGACAAATCACGGGGTGGTAGCCCAGCTCCACTGGTAATATTACATAATATTACCACTATCAGATGAAAAGTTCTGAATTCTGAAATGCAGATTTTAAGTGAGGGGTCGTGGCCCCGTATTAATATTTGCCAGCCTGTGCCTGGATGAGTGGATCACAGTCTCTGCTCGAAGGAACTTCCAGAGCACTGAGTGGACTAATGTCAGCCACTTGTCAGGGGCTAGGTCGGAGGCAGCCTGGGGTCCAGGGAGCACTCAGGACAACCCTGAACTCTATAGGGTGGGGAAGGCTGTGGGGTGAAGGAAGGCCTCTCAGCGGACACCTGAGGCGAGACCGGAAGAGCCAGCACCTCCTCTCGTCAAGCGTGGTGCCAGGGCCTGAGGACCCAGTGGTGAGTAAAGCCAGCTGGTCACTGTGCCGAGGCCCCCTGTGTGTTGTAGGAGCAGCAACCCCCACTCAGTAAATTGCTGGTGGGATGAGGGGTGTTCTGGGTACTGTGGAAGTCCGTAAGGAGGAGCCAGCCTTGTCTCTGGGGTCAGAGGAGGCCTCCCTGCCCCCACTACGTGGAGACAGACCCGGAGAAAGAATGAGGAGAAGGAAGCCAGGTGGAGAGGCTGTCAGTACGTGGCGAGGGGCAGGAGGCTAGAGAAGGCCTGCGCCTTTCAAACCACAGAAGCCAGTGTGGCTGGAGCAGAGAGCCGGCAAACAGGTGGTGAGGGAGAAGAGGGTGGGCTGCCGGGCAAGGCCAGATTCCCCGAGGTGGCTCAGTGTAAATGGTCTGGTTTAGGGTTGTTGCTCCAGTATTATTCTTAATAGCACTGTCTCTCACTCTCACAATATCCCTGTCTTGACCACTGAAGTATGTAGTCTCCCCTACCTAAAGGCCAACTTAGGGAAATGAAAACTTATCCTTAGGGGAGTGGGAATCCACTGAAAGACTTTAAACAGTACACATTTAAAAAAAGTTATTTGGGGTGATTTGGTCCACTTGGCTCTGCACAATAAAAAGATGTTTTGTTGGGGCGCCCGGCTGGCTCAGTCAGTGGAACAGGCAACTCTTAATCTTGGGGTTGTGAGTTCAGGTCCTATGTTGGGTGTAGAGCTTACAAAAAAAAAAAAAAAAAAAGAAAGTTTTGTCTTACTCTGCTGATGATTCTATTGATCCCAAGGGTTACAGGAATAGGTATCAGAGCTGGGAAAATAAACTAGAGTGCTGGTCAGTGGACTGACTTTTGCTGCCATAGAGCAGCAGAATTATTGGCTAGCCTCAGTGAGTACGTGTGTATAGAAATAGGGCCAGTCTCTGATGCCCCTGTGAAATGTAAATGTTCTTTCCTTAGTCGAACTCTCAGGACTTCCTGTGTCGTCCAGACCACCCTCAGAAACAATTATAGGTCTGTCTTTGAAAATTCAGGAAGGGTGGTGGCCTTTGCTTTGCTTTCTCCCTGAGTCTGGGCCATGTGTGTGTTTGCCCGCGTGTGGGCCCATCCAGGCGCCTAGCCTTTCCCGATTTGATTTTCTCTGTTGGTCAGAGTTAGCAGTTGGCCCAATGCTTCAGCCAAGAAAAGACAGGAGAATTCAGGAAAGCCCAAGATTCATGTTTTACATTTTGTGTAGGATGCTCTCAGTGCCTCAGAGAGACACAGATTCACCCCCTTGGGAGTTCCTTTACTCTTAGTTCTTATTTCTGTCACATTTTGAGCTCTCCTGTCTGCTGCTGGGTAGGTGGAAAGATAAAAGCGACATGACAGCTGGTAATCCTCTTCAGGCATCACAGTGGGATGGAGTTTAAGGAGGTTTAGCCATATGCAGCAGATTAGCCATCCACAATAAGAAGGTATTGGGAGTGTTCAGAGCTGCTGAAAAGGCTTCCGTGTGGGCGTGTCCTCAGCCTGATGGAGGCGGGTGGTGGGGCAGGTGTAGATGGGAATCGGTTAACAGAGCTCCCCTGGGGCAAGCTGCTGGGGGACCCACAGCCTTGGCTCTTCCCCAGGTGAGGTCACCTCCGTCTGGTAAACCAAGAAATGGCACCCAGAGAGAATGGGTGACTCATCTCTTGGGGACAGATGCACAGAAACACATATTTACACAACACACACATGCACACACACAGTATTAGAATACCAAAACGTCTTACTTTACCCTCAAGTCAGATACTTTCAGACTTTGCCCAAAGACAAGCTAAATTACAATTTGAAAGCCTAAAAAAGGCTTTTTGTCATTTTATCAACCAACCTCCCCCAGTGCATATTCCATCTAGGGCAAACTCCACAAGTAGTCAGACTGAGAGCACAGTCATCTTAGAATGTCTCTCCTACAGCCCCTCAGGGGATGCTCACTTACTGGATAGTAAGGTTTTCACCTTGGGATCCCTGGCCATCCACCAGGAGTCCGAGAGCCCCACGAATGTGGGGTGTGGATGCACGTGTGTGTTTCTGTGGGGAAAGGATCCATAGTTTTCAGGAGATCATCGCACACATGTGGACATCCACAACTGGCTCATAATTTGACACCTTTGACATGGTATTTTTAAATACTTGTGTAGTATATACTTGAGGGGATGACATGAGGGGCGCCTAGCTGGCTCAGTCTGTAGAGCATGAGACTCTGGATCTCAGGGTTGTGAGTTCAAGTCCCACGCTAGATGTAGAGATTACTTAAAATAAATAAATAAAATGTTTTAAAGGGTTGACATGAGAAGACGACCCTCAGTTGTTCCACTGTTGTCCCATGAAACTCAACTCTGATCCCTACTTGGCGTTGCCTGGTTGGTATAACAAAAGCCCTGCAGATAGCCACATCTGTCATTACCCCACTCCCCATTTCCTTCTCTAGTATTGAAATGCTTCTTCATTAGACGAGAAATCATTCCTGCAAAAGAGAGGTATTTGTATTAATGAAGGCTGAGGTAGTGGGGCAGAGCTTGAGGGAACGGGCTTCTAGAGCTGGAGTTGTTGACCAAAGCCGTATTCTTCAGGGACATCTCCAGATGGTGTTATTCCTAAAAGCATCTTGTAAATGCTTTCAGAGTTCTCAGCAGAGGAATAGCGTTGCACTTTATTAGCCAAGAGGGAGCAAACTTGGCATTCTAGGATAAGACTCAAACTGTTTGTGAGGCAGTCATGCACACCTGCACTGTGGCCAACCCAAGCCAGTGCCGCGTGTGGTGGCTCCAGCCACCCCCCCCGCCCCCCCGCCGCGGGACTCTGCTTCCCTCTGTACCTGATGGGCCATGGGCTTTTGAACCCAGGCTGGCTTGAATTGGACATTTAATGCAGTGTTACTCTCAGGATCTGGCTCCATTTCCTTTTTTTCCTTGCTTTTTACAGATGAGGTGTTGGCACTCTCCCTACCTTTTCTCTCTGATTTTGGCCTGTTCCTGTTTAGACTACTGCAGTTTCAATAATAACATATCTTAGCCGGGCTGACTTTCATATGAAAATAATACAGGACAATAACAAGCTTTAGTTGTCCCTTTTAGTTTTCTTTGAAATCTTAGAGTGTTCTCATTAAGAGCTGTGCCTACGAGAGGCTCTCACTTTCACATTGTGTCAGTGATAATATTTAGACTTTCCATGAGCATATATGGTTTTTATGTTTGGCCCGTATGAATGTAATTAAATCAGGACTCAGAACACCTAGTTCTCAACACTGGCTCCAGCACTTGGATCCGTATGTGTGGTGGAGAGTAGAGGCAAGTTTCCTAGTCAGGGATTGACGGATTGCAATGGGCCAGGTATTAAGTACTTTAGGGTTGGTGGGCATATGGTCTCTGCCTCAGCTCTCCAACTCTGCGGTTCTAGTGCAGAAGTAGCTGTAGATAATATATAAACGAATGGAGGTGGCTGTGTGCCAATCAAACTTTATTATAGGCACCGAAATATGAATTTCACAAAATTTTCATATGTCACAAAGTATTATTCCTCTTTCAATTTTTCTTTCGACTGTTTGGAAATGTAAAAACCATTCTTAGCTCCTGAATCATACAAAAACAGGTGGTGGGTTGGATATGGCTGATCCCTGGTCTTTATTAACTTAGCACAAAACCGGGCTAGAATGACAGAAATCAATCATTGTTTGCTTCTGGGGGTGAGGTGGGGATTTACTCAGAGGGACCAGCAGGTAGTTTTCTGGGGTTATGGCAATGTTCTGTGCCTTGTGAAGGGTATGGATTATAGAAGTGAACACATTTGTCAAAATTGATTCAAGGTATATTTAAGATCTGAACATTTGTGTATAAATTATACTTCAATAAAAATAAAAGGAACAAATGTTGCATAACAACCACAGCATCTCAGGGGCACATGGTAGACGATAAGCATTATTTCTCATTCACACGTCCACGGGTCCGCTGGGGTGGCTCTGCCCATCCATGCCTTTGTTCTAGGCGGGCTGGGCTCCAGGCAGGCTGGGCTAGTTCTCTGGTGATGGCAGAAGCACAGGACAGCAAAGTGGACAGTGCACGTGCTTTTCAGTCCTCCACTTGGCATGTTACTTGAACACAGCCTGACTGCAAGTGTCTACAGATCCTAATTTAAGAAAATGTGACTGAAATGCAAAAGAGCTGCATCCCTTATGTATGAAACCTGCCAAATCTCAATTTTTGAAAGGACTGCAAATGTTGCAAGACAGCAGGACATACACATACGAAATAAGAGAAGAGCATAACAGGACTGAAAATAAGTGAGTGCCAAAATATGTCTCCGGATAAAAATAGGTTTCTGGCAGATCAGAAAGGGCAAATCCACTGTTGTCCCCCAACGATGATGACACCTGAGATGGTGCTGCTTCTGCCCATCCGCCCATTTAGGGATGCTTTCACTCCGCACCTGCACTTGTATCTCCCTGAATGAGCTCCTCCTGTCCATGTCTTCAACAGCCCCCTTTGGCTGCAGCTTAACCTCTCTCTAGAACTCGAGACCCTCATTTCCGTCTGTCTGCTATATCTCCAAGATACCATGAATGTCTCTGAACCTGAACTCATGAACTGATCCTTCATGTTCCTATTTCAGTGCAACAGAACCATTATCCAGCCAGGCGCCCAAATTCTTCACTCTCTTTCATCCCCAAATCTAAGCACTGGCTCTCTGTTTGACCCTTCCTCCTAAATATTTCACAAATTATGCATGTTCCCACGGTCCTGTTTCAATGTCTTGTCAGGATCCACCAGAACCACTGCAGTGGCTTGTATGCTGGTCTCCTGGCATTGAGCCTCACCGGCACTGGCCCTTCCTCCACCGATCTTGCCGCTGTCTCTCGCACGTATGTGTGTGTGCACGTATGCTGATCAGCAGTGGCTTCAGAAAAGGGCTGCTGGGGTCTCCAATGGGAGGGAGGCTCACTTTTTAGTATGTGTCTCTTTATAGCGCTAGGCTGCCTTACCATAAGTATGTGTTTTTATTTTGGAATACAGTAATTTTAAAAAAAAACATTAGAATTGGTGGCTGGTCTTTATGACCCACTGGAGACAGAGAATGAAGAAGGAAGAATCAGATGATTTTGAAATGTGAAGCCTGAATTATTGGGAGGTGGTGGTGTTTTTGGAGCTAACCAGCATATTGATATTCTGTAGTTACAAATCATCTTCCAGCTCATGGGCCCCAAGCTTCACCAGGCAACATAGGGCTGCTGGGATTCTGAAATCCCACGGCTTCTCCTGAGCAGCCCATAGTTGCATCCAGCATAATCAATAAAAGCTGGTGCAGTAGAGCATTAATAGAGCTGGTGCACCAGACTTTGGAATCATGAATCCTGACTAACACATCCTCACTTTGTAGATTTGAGCAAGTCACTGGACTTCTTGGAACTCTACTTCTCTTCTTTGTGAAATGAGAAGTATTCTCAGTGCCCCCTCCATAACAGTATTTGGGGATTGAATGAGATATTTCATGTAAAGTTCTTCCTGTAGTGTCTAGTTCATATTATAGTCTTCGTAAATGCTGCAATTTTAGTCACCAAGCTGTGTCCAAGAAGTTGTTTTCCTCTTTTTATTTGAAAATCTCCATTGCACAGGAGGCCAAGTTTTTGGTGGCTGCGTCACGATGGCAAGTCATACCAAGTTAAGAGTCAACTATAATTAATCTCTCTGAGTCTTCCTTACGTATTACATTGTTCCTATTTTTCTCACCCTATCCCCTCACTCTACCACTGCCCTGTCCCCCGCCCCCCCCCAAATATTTTGTAACCTTTACAGTTGTTTTTATTACATTTTTTCTTGTTTAGTCTTATCCTGAGAACTGATCTAGGGTGAACACGTTGATGAGTTTAAAAAGCATTTGTATAAACCTATGGATTATAAAACCCAAATGGGTTATAAAGGCATGTTATGGGGAAATCACTACCATTTCAAAGTCATATAATTCATTCCATTCAACAAATATTAAGTTGCTACATGTGTCAGTCACTGTTCTAGGTGGTACAGTGAGCAAGACAGGCAAGGAGTCTCCTCCCAGAATTTACTTGGCTATAAGGAGAATGTAAGTCAATGAGATGATCTCGGATGACATTTGAGCTCTCAAGAATTGGGGAAGAATGCTCCAGGTGGAGGTAAGAAGAGGGGAGGATCTGAGATGAGAGCAGGTGTAGCACTTGAAGGGGTAGACCATAGACAAGTGTAGAAGGAGACTAGAAGAGAGGGGAGAGGGAGATGGGAGGCGGGAGGGAGAGCTGGGCAAGGCTGGCTCCTGTAGGGCGGGGAGGCCATGGTCAGGAGCTGTTCTCTGTGTTGTGTTTTGATTTTGATTTTGTGGTAGGCTGAATAAAGATGCCCTTGAAATGGCTGTGTCCTGTTCTTAGAACCGGTAAATATGTAAAAGGTAAAAGGGACTTGGCAGATGTGATTAAGATCTTGAAATTGGGGCAGTTATCCTGGATTGCCCAGTGTCATCACAAAGGTCTTTGTAAAAGGAAGGCAGGAAGCTTAGAGTCAGAGAAATGAAGAAGGGACCACAAGCCAAGGAATGCAAGCAGCCTCGAGAAGCTAAGAAAAGTGAAGGAAACAGATTCTTCTCTGAAGTCTCCAGAAGGAGCACAGCCCTACCAACACCTTGATTTTAAGACTTCTGATCTTGGGGCGCCCAGGTGGCTCAGTTGGTTGGGTGTCTGCCTTCGGCTCAGGTCATGATCCTGGAGTCCTGGGATTGAGCCTCGCACTGGGCTCCCTGCTCAGCACAGAGTCTGCTTCTCCTTCTCCCTCTGCCTCTCCCCCGCACCCGCTTGTTCTCTCTCTCTCAAATAAAAAAATAAAATCTTCAAAAAAAAAAAAAAAAGACTTCTGATCTCCAGAACTGTAAGAGATTACATGTGTATTGTTTAAACTCACTGAATGGTGGTCATTTGTCATAGTGGTGGTAGAAAACTAGTACAGGTTTCTAATTCCAAAATGCAGTGGGAAGCTATTGGAGGGTTTTAAGTGGGGAAGTGATAGAATTGTATTTAGTTTTTAAAAGAATGGGTTGTTGGGAGGCATGAGGGACAGTAGGGAGCTGAGCCCAGGTAGGAGGCGGTGGCAGAAATCTCAGGAGAGACATAACAGAGGACTGGATTAGGTGGTGACTGTGGGGTGGAGAAGAATGAACAGATTTTGGGTACAGAGCCCATAGGAATTGATGATGGCATGGTTGTGGAGACATGGAAAAACAATCAAGAATGATGCTGAATTGGGGTGTTTGCATTTGGATGCCATTTACTGAAATGGAGAAGACAGGACAAGGAATAGATTTGGGGGGAAGTTGTGTGTTCTCTTTTGGACATGTTAAGACTTGAGATGCCTAGTAGGCATGCAAGTCTGTGTGGAATAAGCAGATGAATCTATTAGCGGAGGTCTCAGAAGAGAGAGCATCTACATGTCCCCTCACCCAGGACAGTGCTTGCCCTCCCAGAGCTTCTCTCGTGCTGCTCTCCCCCACATGCTACCTAGCTGCCTGAACTTGACCCAGTGTGGCATTTCATTCCACATTTTCTATCTTTTGTCCTGGGATCATTTTTCATTGCTCATTCAGCTTACACTGAGTAGGCAATTCACAGAGGCTACTGAGGCCCCGTATGTTTGATAACTAAAGAGTAATGAAAAACAATTTAATTTGTGCCCCAAATGTGTACAGTTATTTAGTGTTTTTTCAGAGAGCTAAATGGATTTTGTGAATTTTAATTGATGTTTAATTTTTAATTGTGTTCGTGTGGGGTGGCCAGTTGGAACTCTGCCTGATAAGACTGATGAGTATATGCACATTTGCATACAACACGTCTTTCAGGGCCAGGCAGGAAGAGGAAGCATAGAGTAAGGGGATGAAAAAATACAGCAAGTGGATAATCTTGAAATGTATTTATTTTCAGAAAAATGAAAAATTGTCAAATATTAAGTTTTGCTATTATTTCCTCTCATTGGTGTTGGGTTTTTTTAATAGAAAAATGAACTTGTATTAAAGAGGAGCCAGGTTGTTATTTACAGTGGAAAGAATTCTTTTTTGAGAGAGAGAGAGAACACATGCATGTGGGGTGGGGAGGGGAAGAGGGAGAGGGAGAGGGAGAGAATCTCAAGCAGACTCCGCTGAGCGCAGAGCCCCACATGAGGTTCGGTCTCACAACCTGGAGATCATGACCTGAGCCGAAATCAAGAGTCAGACATTTAATCGACTGAGCCACTCAGGTGGAATGGAAAGAATTCTGAGTTGCATATGTATGTGGTTTAGATTGTGAGCCAGACCAACAAAATATTGTTTGCTGAACATGTTTTCTCTGTGAAGTACTTTGCTAAGCCCTGAAGGGGGGCACAGTAATTGGGATGCTTTTTGGCCACCTCGCTGGCTCAAGCAATGAAGAAATTTGCTGTCTTAGATAAGAGGTGGGGTGGCCTCCAGCCACAGTATGTCCAGTTTCCACCCTCCTCTGTGGTCCTCATGGCTGTGCCCTCCCGGTTTTGATGGCTTCATCTTTCGGTCGGGAGCAAGATGGCTGCAGTGGTTCACATCCAGATCTGATAATGTCCAACAGAAACGGGAAGGTTGTCTCTTCCTTATGTGTCTTAACTGTGAAATAGTCTTTTCCTAGAAGCCCCTCAGCCGACTTTTCTTACATCCCATGCGCCAGGATTGAGCCACATGTCCATTTGTAAACCTGTCACTTGCCGAGGAAATGGAATCACCAGGGTTGGCAACTACTGCTCGCGTTTTAAGTCTTATTGGCACAAGCCACACCCACTCATTTACATATGCGGGCGGCTGACACCCACTTATTTACATACGGCCGGGTCGTTTCCCACTGCAGCATCCTGTTTGGGTGGTTGGTTGCAAAGCAGATTTTGTCTTGTCTGCAAAGCCTGAAATACTCTCTGCCCCTTTATAGAAAAAGGACCGATCCTTGGCTTAGACAAATCATCTGGGCAGTATGGTTGTTGGGAGAGTCAAGTACAGCAGCCACTCTAAATACAAAAGAGGTATAGGGTGTGATCCTATTTCCTCAAAGAGATTACTGGGGGAAATTTTAAAGCATTAAAATAGCTACAACTGCTGGTGATGGTTTAATACTCAAGTGAAAGATGTCCCATAGATGCTTATAATTGGAAACTATCATTCCTTTCACTACAGTGTTGGGAAAAACAAGAAACAGCTTCATGGCAGTTCATATGGAAAAAAAAACATCAGAGGGATTTAATGGATGCTGTAATTGGCCAGTCCTTGCCACACAGTATGTGTACAGCTGGGAGTAAACTGGGACAGACTCTGGGCAGAGTCTGGGGGAAAATGATAGATTGGATTGGAGGTAGGGACAGGAGGTCAGTGGCCAGAGGGAGTTGTACCCAAAGGAGTGACCTGTGACTGGATTCAGAGACAATAGATGAGAAGGGCTGGTAGGAAGTAGGTAGAGGCTCAAGATTAGATTCCAATCCCCTGTGAGAGCTGAGGGGAGCCCAATTCTCAAGGCTGTGGGAGGAAGCGCTAAGCCCTTCAACAAGGCCAAGGAGGGGAGCTACATTGAAGAAGGTACCAGGGTTAGGGATGCTGTCTTTGGACACTGCCAAAATATTCTCTATCCCCTTCTTTCTTCCTGTGTGTGCCTAGGACAGATTCCTTGACATTTCTGAGGCTTGTGTTTGGGGCATCTTTTCAGTGGGGATAGTAATAAAATCTGTTTCCCACAATCATTGGGAGAATTAAATGTGGTTTGTGAAATCTTAGTGCAGTTCCTGAATTGTATGGTGGAGGTTCTGTCAGGCACCTTAGGCTCTATTTCCAGATGGGAAGCTGTTAGGGATGTCAGGCAGCAACTCTGAATTCTGCCTGTACATGATGATCAATCACTTCGGGAGTTTTTTAAAGATTTTTTTTTTTTTTTTTTTTTTTTTTTTGAGAGAGAGAGCACAGCTTGGGTGGGGAGTGGGGAGGAGGGGCAGAGGGAGAGGGAGAAACAGAAGCAGGCTCCCTGCTGAGCAGGGAGCCCGACATGGGGCTCAAGCCCAGGACCCTGAGATCATGACTTGAGCCAAAGGCAGTGCTTAATCCACTGAACCACCCAGGTGCCTCACTTCAGGAGCTTTTTAAAAACAAACAAACAAACAAACAATGATTTCTAAAGGGATACCCAGATCAATTGAATCAGAATCTCTGGAATTAGAACAAGGCATTGACATTTCTTAGAGGCCTCCAGCTGATTCTAATATGCAGACATCATTGAGAGCTTTTGTCTGTATTATCAATCCTGGTTGTTGCTGGCTCAGGGCCCTCACGGAATCTGCAGGTGGCCAGCTCCCTTGGAGACAGCTTGGTAGGGCTGTGCCTAGTGGAGACTGACCCTCAACTTTGAGCTTGAGATGAACCAACAGAGAAGGGAAGCCACTGAAAAACCCACAGCTGCTTGAAAAGAAGCACTGCATTGAAGAACAGGCCACCTAAACTCTGAGCTGATCAAGGCACATCTGAAGTTGCAGGAGATAAACAGATGAGAGTGGGCCCAGTCCTTTCCAGGCCTTTCGGCTGAGCTGGGCAGAGTGGCAGTGTCAGCCTGGGCATCATTGTCTGCTGGAGCAGATCACAGGCACAAGATGTTTGCCAGGAATTTGCCTGAGGAGAACACAGTGTGGAGGGGAGAAGATACTTCAGGTTCAGGAGTGGAGCAAGGGATCGAGAGCTGAGTTTCCGTGAGGACTTCCTCATGCTACTGAGACACAAACATTGAAAGGTACTAACAGCACTGAATGACAGATAGCAAGTGCATGTGTTGTTAGAAGGCACTTGAGAAACAAATTCCGCAGACACTGAGCATTTGGCACCTGTTCCTGGGTCAAGGGCATGTTCTTTTTTTTTTTTTTTTTGAAGATTTTTATTTATTTATTTGAGAGAGAGAGAGTCCAAGCAGGGGGACTGGCAGGCAGAGGGAGCGGGAGAAGCAGGCTCCCGGCTGAGCAGGGAGCCCGATACGGGGCTCGATCCCAGGACTCTGGCGTCATGACCTGAGTTGAAGGCAGATCCTTAACCGACTGAGCCACCCATGGACCCTCAAGGGCATATTCTTAAAGCCTCAACAGAACGCTGGGTGGAAGGGGAGCAGGATGATAAAAGGAACAGAGATCATGACCAGTGAGCAGTAGAGGAAGAACTGAGGACGCTGCCCTAGAGAAGGCTGGATAGTTGAGCAGGATGGGAGCCCTCAGAAGATAGATGAAATACCAGCTTGTGGAAGGGTGTTTTGGACCACTGAGTAGACCTTACAGGGAATCAGACTTTTGTTCATAGTAAGAAATTATTTTAGCATCAGGAATTGAAAGAGTAAGATCGTATCTTGTGAGATGCTCAACTCCCTCGCTAGACGGAGCGCAGCTGACAGTGAGGAGCGGTTTCTGGCGTGAGGTGGACTCTGGGCAGGATCCACGCAAGGGCCTCATGCTCCATTCTTACTTGAGCGGGCCCGGCCCAGCTTGTATTTCATATGGTGTTGTGCATGGTAGGATTTTATTTTGTAAAAGGTTATTCACCCTCTTCCCCCCAAAAGTGTGAGAAACCTGGATTGTTATGATTCTTTGATTTTTGTTATGAGGAAAGAAACTGTGACAAATATTTGAACAACTGAATGCTACTTGTTTGCATAGCCAGCAAAGAAATTCAAACATTTGTATAAATAAGGACTATGCATTTTAACGCAGGTGGAGTGACTTGAGTCTGGAAGTTTACTTCTCTTGGTCTTGAACTTTGGGAAGCATCTTTGGGCATTCTGCCCTTAAACCTTTGATTCTAGTTTATATTCAACTCAACACATGTTTTTGGTACTTACCAAATGTGGAGCATCATCTTGTACTTTGACTATTGAAAATATCCCTCCCCAAACTTCTACCCACTAAAAATTAATCTCAACATTGGCAGTATTTTCCACATTTAACAAGAGTCACAGGGGTGCTTGGGTGGCTCAGTTGGTTAAGCGTCTGACTTCGGTTCAGGTCATGGTCTCAGGGTCCTGGGATTGAGCTGTGCATCAGGCTCCCCACTCAGTGGGGAGTCTGCTTGTCCCTCTCCCTCTGCTCCTCCCCATGCTTGTGGGCTCTCTATCTGTCTCTCAAATAAATAAAATCTTAAAATAAAATCTTAAAATAAAAAACAGAGTCACAGCACAACAAATACAAACCGTGATGGCACTGAACACCTATTAGCTGCTTCCCCAACATGATTTCTCCCTCCTGTCTACCCAATAGCCCCCATGTCCATATGGGGGTCTCTGTGTTTCTAGGGAAGCTGACTATACCTTGATCATGAAGTGGAGCATGCGTGTTAGGCTAAGTTGATTCATACATTATATCCCTCTTGCCACTTGGAGGTTAAAGGCAGTTACATGATCCAACCTGGACCAATGAGAGGGTATTTCAGGATTGTCACTGAGAAGGCTGGAACAAAGACATACTCTTTTTCTTGCTTGACTTGAGCAAGAAATTTGTGGTTCGAGAGCTGTAGGTAGTAGCTATCATGCAACTGTGATAAGGCTAGTTTCAGAATGAGCTGACACCAAGAAAAACAGGGTAGGGGATAGAGAAAATCAGGCTCTGGTGACATCACCTAGCTGCTGGATTAAACTTTGCCTGGAGCCAAACCTACTCCTCTGGACTTTCCACATATGTTAAGTTCCCCTTTATATTTAAGTCAGTTTGACTTAGGTCTTCTCTGACTTAGAACCAAAAGATTCCTTAGTGATGAATATGGTGGTTATTTTGGGGTGGTGGAGTTACAGGTTTCATTTTATCTATTAAACTGTATTTGCAATATTGTATATAGTTAGCATGGATTACTTTTGTAATGAAAAATAACAACAAAAAAGCCTATTAAGATACAATCATAGCACCTACATTGCCTGAAAGTTACTTATCTATTGTTAAAACAATACACATGTAATCTCTTACTAGGGCTAAACCAAGACACACTTAGATAAACTAATTTACGTGTTGATTCACATGGATCTCCTATGATAGTGTTGATGACTTCTCGCATCACCATCTTTGTTACTATACTACTGATAATCCACTGGTTTTGTAAGTTTACTTTTTAAACAATCTTTGTATATTGGTACACTCTTACCTAATTGCATTTTGGAGGACAGAGAAAGACCCGTGTAATGAAGCTGCACCTTGTAGCCCTGCTAACTTTTCTGTGTTTTGAGGAGTGAGGAACTCAGTGCTGTGCTGTCAGCCATTTTTCCCCTCTTCTGGACTTACTGAAAAACGTATTTGAGGTCAGTTTTCTATTAATAGATATAGAAAACTTAAAATGTAACAAATAAACTGCAAGAAAAAGTAAGATGGAGACTGATAGACTGAGATACTTACAAGAGAGATATCATTCAGTGACTGTGTGTGGACTTTATATGAAAACCAATTCAAACAAAATTTTTTTAAAAAAGCTTAAGATTCATAAGAAATTTAAGCACTGGATATTTGTAGCGTGAGGGTGTTATTGTTGATTTTTTAGATATAATGTATTTTTATGTTTTTAAAGAAGAGTTTTTGTCTATTAGCAATACATACTGAAATATTTACAGATGAAATAGTATGGTGTGTGGGATTTGCTCCAAAATAATTCCCAAGAGAGGAAGTGAGGGGGGTATTGATGAAACAAAATTGATCATGAATTGATGATCACTGAAGCTGTGTAATGGGGTACATAAGGGTTCGTTAATGTTTTTTCTTTGATAAAAAGTTAATAGTAAAAGTCTGTACTTACTTTCCAGTGGTAATCAGTATTAGCAGTTGGACATATTTTTTTTCCAGAAATTGTTTATGTATAAATCACGGGGCGAAAGAGGGGTAATGGAGAAGGTTTGGTTTTGGTTTTATTTAATTAAATGGGCTCATTACTTGTGTTGGTCTACAACTTTCTCTTTTGGGGCGGGAGCTTAATATATCATGGATATTTTGCCATTTAACCTTATATTGGAGCAGTTGATGATGTTTCTTTCCCCTAAAGAGAACAAAATCTTCTGCTTTTGTACCAGTGCAGCCTCTGCTGTGCAGAGGGGGATAATTTCAGCCTTTTGTGAGGAATGCCTGCATCTGAAGCCTGAGGTTTCTGTGCGCTCCGACCAGAGCTTTAATTGGAACTCTTGGGCAGTTTTCACTTGTCTGATTATGAATTTTTCCTGGCGTAGGCTCCCCACGGGAAGCATCAACCCTAACCTTCTCCACAGGATTTTGCGGTCAGACAGCAACTATAAAATCCGTTGGAAATCCAGTGCTCTCTATTGCCTACTGTTTGGGAGGCCAAACTTTGGTGAAAGCTAGAAAAGGTATTGTTATCCCTGTTGCTTTTCTGTGATTTTATATCATGTGAATTCTTTTTTTAAAAAAGGTTTTATTTATTTATTGGAGTGAGAGAGAGAGCCTGAGTAGGTGGAGGGGCAGACTCCCCGCTGAGCAGGGAGCCCAATGCGGGGCTCCATCCCAGGACCCTGGGATCATGACCTGAGCTGAAGGCAGACGCTTAACGACTGAGCCACCCAGGCGCCCCTCATGTGAATTCTTAGTAGCTCATGTACATTGGTGAGACAGAGAATTTGAGTGAGAGAGGGGTTTGTTTTTCGAAAGAATATGGTAGATGAATAGGGGACCAGCCTTGGCTCCATGATGGAATTTTCCGTTATTATCATGCAGGGAAATTGACACAGTTTAATTCCATTGCACCTTCCAGTATCTGCTGTTGTTCATTTCCCTTTTATCCCATGGGAGAGAGACAATCTAAGCTTAGAATACCTCCTCTTTCTCCCTTACCCTTGAGGATCACAGTGAATATCATGCTTTTCGTGACATATTTTCAAAATTCTTTAAAATACCGCTATCATCGTTTCATTCTCTTATCAAATATTTTTGGAGTAACTACTCTGTGCCAGTCACAGTAGCAGACCTTGGGAGCAGGGATGGCAAGATAAATTAGTTTTCACATCGTTGTCTGGGTGGAAATACTGAGGTTGGGCATTGAGGAAGGATAGATCTAAGATTAAGGCGGTGAGTATTTGTTAAATGGGCGTGTTTTGTGTATATGCACAGTAATCATAGGTACCATTCACTGATGTATTGCCATGTGTTAAGTGCCTTTCTAAAAGTTCTATATCAGCTACCTTATTTAATACAGTAAACCTTATGAGGCATGTGCTCTTGTTGCCCTGCCACCCCTCCTTTAAAAAAGATTTTATTTATTCAGCAGAGAGATAGAGATAGCCAGAGAGCACAAGCAGGGGGGAATGGCAGAGGGAGACGGAGAAGCAGGCTCCCCTCCGAGCAGGGAGCCTGAGATGGGGCTCGATCCCAGGCCCCTGGCATCATGACCTGAGCCGAAGGCAGATGCTTAACCTACTGAGCCACCTGGGTGCCCCTGCCACCCCCTTTTTAAAAAAGATGTTGCTTATTTATTAGAGAGAGAGAGAGCATGGGGTGAGGGACAGAGAGAATGAGATTGAGAGAGAGAGAGAGAATCCTCAAGCAGACTCTGTGCTGAGCACAGAGCCCAATGCAGGGCTTGAACCCAGGACACTGAGATTATGACCTGTGCTGAAGTCAGACACTTAACCAACTGAGCCACCCAAGTGTCCCACTTGTTCCCTTTTTATAGGTAGGAAACTGAAGCACAGAGAGATTAAGTAATTTGCTGGAAATCACACAGTAAAAAGGGGTACAATCTGCATTTAAACTCAGTCCAACTCCAGACTCTGTGCTCATTATGGAATTATTACTGAGGGATCAGGTGGCTCATTGATACATTCTATTAGTGGCTTCTATTCTTTTTTTGAAGGATGGTTAATTATTGTTAACCAGCAATAATATCAGTATCCGTGGAGTCGGCTGAACTTTCAGGCTACGAAATGCGTTGAAGAGCTTTCAACAGCTCCGGTATCATATTGCAGTTGGGGGGTCAGAACTAACTTGTAGGCTTAAAGAAAATTGTTCAGATTTTTACTGTGTGTTGGTACTCTCAGGGGATAGAATTTTACCTGTAGTAGATCTAGAGTCATATCAGAATGGATCTTACTCTGTTATTTTCAGTGTTGTTTGTGGTGAAAAAGAAATCCATTGATTTTGTGACTTTTAGTTATGTATCTTGAAGTTTGCTTTTATGTGTGAAAGCGTATGTCTCTCCATGGTGCCTAAGTGTGGACACGTGTACATGCCTGCACACGTGCTTTGCTTGCAGCTGTGAACACCCCAGTACACGGCGAGGTTCTTGTCTTATATAGCCTGTTCTTAGTGATCCCGAACTCTTTCAGCGGAGAATCAGATCCCACACTACAGGCCACATGTGACTACAAGCTAGGCTGTGTGACCCTCCGTTCGAACTCAGTCCCGGATGACCTCTTCTCCCCTGCATGTCACCCTCATTGTGATGAGAACTGTCATTCAGTGGATGTTGACTTTGTGTCAGACTTGGTATTTAAGCACTTGACCTTGGTATTTAAGCCATAGGATAACCCTTGGTGGTGAGTATTGTTATTCCCATCTGACAGATGAAGAAGCCAAGCCTTAGGGGGTTCCTTGTCCAAAGTCACATAGATGTAAGTGGGGACATAGTCCCAGGTTTGCCTGCCTCCAAGGTCAGTGGATTTCCTGTGTGGGAACACTGAGGCAGCCCAGAGACGAATGAAGGAAGATGTTCAGAGCGGGATAAGCTTATTTGAGAGGATGTTTGTGTGTAATTTAGTTTTAAAAGATAAACAGCAGTAGCTGTAGCTTTCTATGTACTGGTGAAGTAGAAAGACATG
This sequence comes from Callorhinus ursinus, assembly GCF_003265705.2. Taxonomy (NCBI): domain Eukaryota; kingdom Metazoa; phylum Chordata; class Mammalia; order Carnivora; family Otariidae; genus Callorhinus; species Callorhinus ursinus. Next base: position 14,302,047 of record NW_027397076.1, read on the forward strand.
AGAGCTTGTGCCCTTCTGTTTAATGTGAAGGTTTTAAATGAATCACAATTTCTCTGAGCCTACTTTCCTCACCTGTAAAATGACGATAAGCGTACCTGCTTAACCTACATTATATCTACATCATCAGGGTTACATAAGGTGATGGGAATGAAAGGATGATTAAGTACCATACACATGTAAGGAATTACTAGTCATTACGCCCCAGTCCCCACCCACGATGAACTTTTAAAACTCATTTCTTGAGATGAAAATTAGATGTTGCTGTAGATTTGGTTGTTGAACAGATTCCTTAAAAGGATTTAGTCCTGGGGGCACCTGGCTGGCTCAGTTGTAGAACATGCGACTCTTGATCTCCGGGTCATGAGTTCAAGCCCCACATTGGGTGTAGAGCCTACTTAAAAAAAAAAAAAAAAAAAAAAAAAAAAGGATTTGGTCCTGCTTTTTACTCCATTTACTCATTCAACTAACTTTTAGTGAGTACCTACTATATTCCAAGCATTGGCATTGTTGCTGGAGGTGTAACGGTGACTCAGACTTGCTCACAGGCTGTTCAAGACATTTTTCAGTTAGGGTTGTTGCCCGTAATCCAGAGTAACCCAATCACATGCTAACTGACCACATGTAAAATGAACAGGTCAAATTCTGTCTGTGGTTTCCCAGACTAATATGTGTGAAGAAATCTCTGGACAGATGGGACATCCAGCATCTGTTGTGACTTTGCATCTTGTCCTGTGCAGTAAATGAGGGATTGGGAAGGCTTAGACTGAACCAGGGGTGGAGCCATTTCTCCGGAAACCCAAGGCACGCATAATGTGTGGCTCTCTTTGGGCTTGTGTCATAGTCTGCCCAAAATCAAGAGGCCCCTAGCCAGTTCGCTTAAACCAGAACTGCCCATGTAGTCTTTTAAACTCCCCCAAATGAAAAGAACAGCCATTTTCCTCTGAGCTCACCAATAAATAATAATAAATAATAAACTTGAGCCCATTTTGAAGACATTTCGTTTATGTGCTGCCAAAGTGAGCACCATCTTGAAGACATTTAAATTGTGTGTTCTGGAAAATTTCACACTTGCACTTTTTTTTTTTAATATTTAAGTTGAACACACACACAATCCTATAGGCAGCTGGAATGGGGACAAATTTGCTCAGTTCAGTGAGTGTTGGCTAAGCATTGCTGAAGTTAGGCATTGTGGAAAGATCAGAACACACACATTCAAGTCTGACAGAAATAAACCAAAAAACAACAACACAACCTACAGATCTGTTAGATGCTACCCCTCTTCTTTGGGTGCTTTTGGTCCAAGTAATGGTTGATGGTGCAGTGTGGGAAACTCTGACATCGTCTATCTAATTCCCCAGGGAGGCTGGGCACATGAGAAGTCTGAGGCCTGGGAAAGTACAAAATGCAAAGTTTGAGTGTTCATTAGAGAGAGCATTTTAATGCATTCTGTGTTTTCTGATGGCAAACATGTGCCCCCTTCCCCTCCCACTCCCCTGCTGCCCCGTACATATACACGAATAAACACACACCAGTTTTGGAAGGCTACCAGCAAGTACTCTCGTAACCAGAAAAATATGTAATTTGGGGTCGTGGGTTGGGGGGCGGACAGGCTTTGCTGGGGAAAAGGAGGAGGAAAATGACTATTTCTTTCCCAAAGTTGGGATCTGAACTGTTGTCTAAAACATCATTTAGCAGAATCAGTGCAGCAGAGATTAATTTGCAGGTGATTTATAGCTTAATGGAAACCACAGCATCATCATGCTTGAGTTGCACATTTTTAAAGCAGTAAAACAATGTAAAACAATAAGAAACTCAAATGCCAGTCCCTGAGCTTCCCGCAACAGCAGCTGTCGCTGTGGGCGGACTTGGCTGCACGTCTCAGGTCACTGATGTGTTCTTGCATTTGGTCACTGTCACTTAGCACACGGCGGTGGCTGCAGAGTGTCCCAGACAGAGACCATCTACTCCTCAGGTCATCGGGAGAGTCTGAGCTTCAGAATCGGCACACAGACTTGCTTCCACTTTTACATTTTAACTGTGCGTGAAGCTTGAAATGTTTCTAGCTGAAGGAAGGAAGATCTCCAGAAATGAACGTGGCGGTGTTCTGAAGGAGGGCTCAGTACAGGTTTCTCCCGCCATCCAAAAGGTTTCCTATGAAACCTTTCATGAGCCAAAATGTAAAGCAAAGAAGCAATTGCCATTAGTTTATATGGAAAACGTTTTTTAGCATTCCCAGACCTCAAAAATCACCTCTCTCAAGCTTTTCTGTTACCTTAGGACACATCTTGTTAACGGATACACAAATCAAAACAAAGCACAGATGCTCACACGCAGCTCAAAGCTACGGTGCTTGACGCTGAGATGCTGAGTGAGTCCGCGGGGAGGGAAGTTGGAGGGGTCAGTCTTGGCGCGCAGGTGCATGCTACCTCTATAACGGCTAGCTGCAAATCAAACACTACTATTTTCCGTTTTGGCCTTTTTTCTTAAAAGTGAAAAAGATCCTCTAGATTTCTTTTGGTTATCTAAAATAGGGACTAATGGTAGGTCTTTTGTAAAAGCAAAGTGGCGCAACATGAACTTCCAAAAAGCAGGGGATACCTGTAATTCCAAATGGCCAGAGTAGGACAGGCCAGCGGCCAGAGAGATTCAGGCCAGATGAGAGAAGAAATCACCAGTAGGGCAGCGTCGGTGCATGGCACCTGGGGGCCTCTCCTGCCCTGCAGCATGCTAACAGCAAGGCAAGTGCTCTGAGCGCCCAGTCTGTACCCTTCTGCTCCCAGGGAGAATAACTCCTGTTCCTCTTCCTGCTCCCGCAGCTCCAGCTTTGCTGATTACATTCAGTTCTTTCGGCGGTTTTTAAAGAGTTTTTGAGAAGCTATGATATGATCAGCTCCTGGACTAATTCCAGAAGAGGAGGCTGCTCGTCACTTAAGTCTCCAGACTTCTTGCCTTGGACATGCATCTTCATCTTCTTCAGGCCAGGAGGTCTGAAAAAGGAAGGAGGGAAAAGTTCCAGATATGTCAAGGCATTAAGTATGTAATGTATGCAGACAGTAGTTACAAAATTTAGAGGATATAAAGCAGGTCTGTTTCTCAGTCCTGTCCCCTCTCCAGAAACAACCACAATTAAATTTCTGTCTATTCCTGTAAAGATCCTATTCACATAAGAGAGGCACCCAGCTGGCTCAGTCAGTAGAGCGTGTGACTTTTGATTGTGGGGTCATGAGTTCAAGTCCCATGTTGGGGGTAGAGTTAACTTAAAAAAAAAGATATTCTATTCATATATAAATGCTTATGCATATTGTGTGTGTGTGTGTATATATATAATACACATAAATTTATTTATCCTCTCTACACAGATGGTAAAATACTATACGTATTACTCCATTCCTTACTGTTTTTCATGGATCTTGGGAATTGTTCTAGGATAGGACATGTACACCTGCCATGTTCTTTCTTAATAGCTTACAGAATGTTTTATTGTTTAAATGGATCATTATTAGTCTCTTGTTGCTGGACATTTTGGCTATACACTCTTTTGCCATCCCAACGATACTTAACTGAATATCCTTGAACATGTATCTTTGGCGCATGTGCTAATTTATCTATTGACTCAGTGTGCAGAAGTAAAATTACTAGGCCAAATGGTATATCCTTTTAGTATTAATAAGAAGTGCCAAATAGCCCTCCTAGCCAGGATTTATTCACGTACACCTTCCCAGAATGCATACCCCTGACTACCTCACCCCTGTCCCCATCCCTACCTAGACTATCAGAGTCTGTCTGTCGTAAGGGAGGAGGTTTGGGGCTCGATATGAACACAAATATTTTGAAAAGTCACCCCATGGGTGTTGGCAGTTACAAATCACAGAAAATCTACCTCGAACTATTTTAAATCAAAAATTTTCTTAAAAGGTGGAAAAATTTATTGGCACAGATAACAGAAGTCCAGAGTCCAATTTGGATCAGGCACAGCTGCCTCCGGAAGGGGCTGCCATGTTGTTGTACAACTCCAGGGGTGCATCCACATTGCGTTAGGAAACAGCGTGTTGGTGCCCCCTGGAATTAGTGGCTGTGTGCCGGACTCAGCGGAAGTCATGAGGAGTTGGTCTCTCTCTGCTTCTGAGCACTGTGTTTGCTTGGAGTTTGCTTTATTCTCAGGAAAGCTTTATGCAAGCAGTAGCCCTGGTAGCTCTGTATCTCTGTTTTAACAACTTTATAACCTCAGAACCAAGAGCTCCCCCTTCTCTGAAGATACAGCGAAAATCCCACAAATGAGCCTCATTGACCTGGCGTGGGTGAGAAGCTCATCCCAAACAAATGATCACTTCTGGGAATATCTTTTGATTTGCTCATCCATCATCCATTCCCTGTTCTTCTGGTAATAGCACCTCGATTGACTTTTTTCCTCAACTCTCAGTCCTCCAGGGGTGAGCACACTACTCTCAAAAGTTTAGAAATAACAGAAGTAAAACCAGTGAACCACTGAAGTAGTAACTGGTAAGAGTTTATTATGCCCATGCTGAAAAGACAGTTTGCAAACCAGGAGCACTCAAACCAAAACATGGAGTGAGGCTCAGGGGGACATTGTCATAAGGCAGCTTATTTAGTGAGAAAGCAAGGATTTTATTCTTCACAGTGATTCGTTATAATCCTAGAATTTTCTTTTCTTTTTTTAGATTTATTTATTAGAGAGCGCATGAGCATGAGTCAGGGGTAGAGGCAGAGGGAGAGGGAGAAGGAGGCTCTCTCTGAGCGGGGCTCGGCCCCAGGACCCCGAGATCATGACCTGAGCCAAAGGCAGACGCTTAACCAACTGAGCCACCTAGGTATCCCTCTTTTTTTTTTTTTTAAGATTTTATTTATTTATTTATTTGAGAGAGAGAGGCGGAACATGGGTGCAAGGGGTGGGGTGGGGAGGAGGAGCAGAGGGAGAGGGACAAGGAGACTCTGCTGAGTGTGGAGCCCGATGTGGGACTCCATCCCACGACCCTGAGATCATGAGCTGAGCCAAAATCAAGAGTCAGACTCCCAAATGACTGAGTCACCCATGTGCTCCAATGTTTTATTTTATTTTTATTTATTTGAGAGAAATTGCATGCGAGCAAGGGAAGAGGGAGAGGGAGAGGGAGAAGCAGACTCCCCGCTGAGTGCAGAGCCCAACTACCACCGGGGGCTCGATCCCACGACACTGAGACCATGACCTGAGCCGGAGGCGGACGCTTACTGAGCCACCCACATGCCCCTAGAATTTTCTTCAATGAATTGAACAGTCATTACCTCATATCAACTTTGGGAAATAGTTTAAGTTTTGCTTATGATTTCCAGAAACATAAACAAGACATGTCTCAGGTCAAGTTAGCCTTGCAAAATAAGTTAAATTAAGCTTTGTTTGAATGACTGAACAGGTTTTGTCTGCTCAGGGAATTTTCAGGGCTGATCTCCATTTGTTTTTGGTTTTAACTCTACCTGGGCACCCATCCTACCAATAGCCAAAGCAATTCTGATTTGCAGATTGAAAACCACCACTAACCATCTGTAGGCTGGATGAGTGCTTCTCAAACTGAAGAAGCGGGAATGCAAGTGTACATATAAACCACCTGGGGATCCTGTATTAAAACAGATTCTAATTCATTAGATCTGAGGTGGAGCCTGAGATTCTGCATTTTAGATGATGCTCACGCTACTGGTCCAGGCAGGGGGATATCCATGAGCAGTTATCAGTGCCCATCAGTGACCTCTCCATGTCCCTTCTACTCTAATGATTTTGAGATTTCATAGTATACACAGAAGGATGTGAATCTGTGTATACTATTGCCCCACAAGCAATCAATTCCAGTTTGTCTCCATTTCATAAAACAAAGAAAAGTCACCTTTATGCTCACATTTATAAAAAAAAATAAGTATTATTAAAACATTCATTCAGTTTGGAAGTGTATTTCTATTGCTTGGCTTGGTGGAGTGGAGGGAGGAAGCCTTTGCTGAATTGTTCCTAAAGAATTGCACTTTTGACCAATATTGGCAGGAAAATAACTTTTCCCTCTGGGGACTACAATCTCTCTGTTGTCTTAGGAAAAAAAAAAAAAAAAAACAAAAACCTGCTGCTTTCACCATCAAGCCAGTGACTTATTACTGCTTTGCCTGAGGAACCAATTTGCCCCTGGCAGACACTAAGGCTTTATATATTTAGTTATCCCATCATAGCTGGGTGGCCTGCTACCAAACCCTGAGGACAATATGCTGTTTTCTTGGGAATAACAAAAGCAATCTCTCTGCTCTTTAGGTTTTCTTTTTAAATAAATTCTTTTCTCATCCGCTCTCAGAACCAGTATCTCAGTCCAGAACTAACTTGAATAGCATTAAATATTTTCTTTGCTCTCCCTAATTCAGATCAGGTATTGAAGAGACTAGCGCTCCCACCCTTCAGTACCACTTCTGAATCAGAAAAATGATTTCTTTCGCAAAGCAATTTCATGGCTTGTTATCCCCAATATGTCCCTAAAATGGCATTACCAGAAAGTCCCTGTTCATTTCAAAGATTGAAAGGGGAAGAGAAATTTCTAAAAGGGGCTCAGCAAACCCATGACACTGCCCACTTGGTGTCTCCATGCTTTGTGTAGCATTGTGATGGTATTTGCTTTTAACTGTGCCTCCTGCAAGGAAAATTCTGGCCTCAAAACAGTTGTGTCATTATGCAGATAGGGGTTAATGAATCGATTGAACAAAATACACTGTGATTGAGAGTTCGGCTGCTTGTATGAGAAAATAACAAACAGCTGGCTTTTTCTTCTTTTTTTTGTGCATCCTCACTCTCTTTTATTGTACAGATAAGGCTTTTAACAGAATGCTAGTTTAAAGAATTCTGCAGAATTCTCATCTTGCCCTTTATTATTGCTAAACTGTCCCATCTGTGAGCTTGGAAAGCAACTTTAAGACTTAAGTACTTAGAAGGTAGCATCTCCTTTATAAATACTGATCCTCTATAAATAATGTGATATCTACATTCGCCTTTTGAGATTAATATAATCCATCCCCTAAAGTGGAATTAACTTAAAATGCTCAAGAAAGGGGACATTTAGTCTTTCTCTTGGTTCTCTAAATCTACCGCTGACTGAGTGTCAGAGTTGCCCTCAGATGATGCCCAAACTGGCAAGTCAGGAATCAACACGTTCCACTTCCAAGGTGGAATAGAAGGGAGGTCATTTATTGCAGCAAGGGGTCATCTTTCCATTAGCAATGCAAATAGCAAGGCAGGGAAGATTTGGGGGTTTGCTAACTGGCTGGATGCCATTTTTCTAGCAACTCTTTATTGACCACTTGCGGTGTTCTAAGGCCTGAGGGTAGGTTCTGGGTATATAGTGATGAGTCCTGACCTCATGGATGTAACTAAAATGAACCATTTGATTTCTCTGGGCTTTACTTGAAAAACGAGGCTAGTTCTGACTCTCACAGGGTTGCTATGATAAACACACAAAGTATAAATTGTTAAACAACCGTAGAGTTCTTTAGGTCAGCATGGTAACACAGCCTCAGCAGTGTCCTTAACCTTGAACTTTCTAAAATCAGCTATTTTGCTTATTATCTATTTTCATGAACTTTACTCAAATGGCTTGCCCTTGGCCCTTTATCTTTTTGTGAGAGTTGCATTTCCCTCTTCAAAGATGATCCCATTTTCCTAATTCTTGTTGAGCGCCAGTTTCTTTCTTTTTTTTTTTTTTAAGATTTTATTTATTGATTTGAGAGAGAGGGAGAGAGAGCATGAGCAGGGAGGAGAGGGAGAAGCAGACTCCCTGCAAGCAGGGAGCCCAACACGGGGCTCTGTCCCAGGCTCCTGGGATCATGACCTGAGCCGAAGGCAGACGCTTAACTGACTGAGCCACCCAGGCACCCCCAAGTGCCAGCTTCTTATCTGCTTTGCAAAATACTCTTCGAAAGGAGGGGCTTCCTAAGAAATTTCTTTGGCATTTGATATGAATTCAGAAAGAGAAAAATGACTATTCATAAAAGCTTGGGAAAAAATAATTTTCTGTATTATATACACAATAAAAAATCAGATACTTAAAATAACACCCCAGAATACAGTTATCATGAGACATCTCTGTCATTTCCTGGAGTTAGAAGAAGAGAACAATCTTGGAGTTGGGCGAGGAGCCAGCTCTGTTGTTTGTGGATAGGAATGATGGGGGTCATTCTCGGCATGAGGGAGCAGGCTGGGAGGGGCTTTCTCTGGATCATGCTGGGGCAGCTGAGCCTTGGAAACATGAGGGGAAGGTTTCTAAGAAAGCCTTTCTTTGTGGTACATGTAGGAGGAGGATCTCACTGCTTGCATTTAAAGACCACTGTTCAGTCACATAGTCTCCTGGGGTATAACATTTTGGCTCTTTGCAGGAATTTTATGTATCATCTCTTAATTGAGGGAGTCTCTCTTCCAGTGTCCAGTTCTGACGTCCAGGATAATACATGTTTCTCTGTCTGGTCTGTGTCCCTATTTCAGCATCTCTGCCTTTCTCCCACCCCTGACCCCTCCATCCCACGTACATGATTTCATCACTGAGTGTGAAGGCACAGCAAACTTCAAACCTGGGCCCCTAAAGAAGCATTTTAGAGGGTCTGGTTTTACACTTTGTAAATTATGCACCTAACAGAAGGGCTGCTGCTTTTCTCCATTCTCTGACAAAAAAAAAGAGGCTGGGTAGTGAGCATCATGGTATCGTACAGGGTTAGCCAGAGTTTCCCGTAAAGGGCCAGATAGTAAATATTTTAAGCTTTCTGGGCCACACAATCTCTGTCACAACTATTGAACGTGGCCATTGTGTTGTGAAAGTGTCTACGGGCAATACACGAACAAGGAGCGTAATCACTGTTTGAAATTTGAATCTCACGTTAGTTTTACATGTCCTAAGATATTATCCTTTTGATTTTTTTTAACCATTTGAAAATAGAAAAGCCATGCTTAGCTTGTGGGCCTTCTAAAAACTGGCAGTAGGTTAGATTTGGCCCACAGACTGTGGTAGTTTGCCAACCCTTGGCGTTGAGGAGGGAATGCCAAACCAGGAGTGAGAAGCCTTACATTCCAATTTCAGTTTTACTTTTTAGCTCTGACATAGTCATTTAACGACTGACCTCCATTTCCTCATCTGCAAAATGGGTATGGAAAGGTAGGGGGAGTAACTTTAGAATGGAGAAGCCTGGCAAACGTTACCTTGGCCAGGTGATCAGGGTTAACATCGGTGGCGAGTCATGGTGGTAGCATGGACCCCTGATTCATGATGACAGTGGCATTTCACTCCTGTGGCCGTCCTCCAAAAACCCATTACCTCAGCCTGAACATGAGAAAAACATCAGATCAAACCCACATCGAGGAACATTCTCCAAAATACCTGACCAGCATTCCTCAAAATTGTGCAGGTTATCAAAAACAAGGAAAATGTGGGAAAACACATACACACAGAAAATGTGAAGAACTGTCACAGACATTAGGGGGATTTAGGTTGGCAGGATACAGTGACCCTGCACTATCTTCACAATTTTGCTGTAAATATAAAAGTCTTCTGAGATGAAAAGCTGATATATATGTATATCCTAAGAGAAATCTCCACACTTTGGCAGTTGATTAGGTGCAGAGGGCAGGGGAGGAGAAATAAAGATTATATCGAAGTCTCCAGCCGGCTACCAGGGAAGATAGCCACGCTATTGGACGGAAATAATAAACAGAGGCGGCAAATCGGGAAAAGGAAAGAGTGAACTTGCAGGACCAAGGATACAACCTTGAATATGAGATACTGTTTAACACTTCAAGTGATAAAATATTTGGAACGGGCTTTTGGATTTCAGATGTTTTGTTTAAAAGGATCTTCAGCATGGCTGTATTTGACATTTCTTTCTTAAATTGGGACACTTAAGTCCCAATTTAAGAAAGAAAGATTAACTGGATTAAATAATAAAATAGTTATTGGACTGTGTAAAAAAACTGGACTCCTGTTCATATATATATATATGTCTGCATGTGGATATATTTATCCTATTGTCATTAATGCATTGCTCAAGCTTGGAGTAGCTATACGCCCCTTTTATTTGCAAAAGGAATTAAAGTCATGCTGCCAAGTGGAACATTATTTATTTATTTGACTTAGCTGCTGGAGGCAGCCCTTTTTCTGTAGCAAGAAGTGTTCATTGTGTTGACCCGCACTGGAGAGCATGTTTTGTTCATTTCGGACAAGGAGTTAAGAGCTTTGTTTGAATCATTCCTTTTTCTGTCTCGCCCTGTTTATATTTTACAGCCAGAGTTGTTTCAGAAGTACAGGCTTTGGAGTCCTGTGATGTTGGCGGCACATTAACAATGTGTCTGGTAAAACCATGGCCAAGACCCCATACCTGCATAGGCCATGAATAGGCAGTTCCCAACAGAAGAAATTCAGATGGCAAGAAATGTTTGAGAAAAGCCTCCCAAATAATCAAAGATACGTAACTACAAATAAAAAAATTAATATTTTTTATATATATATAAAAAATATATGCCGATGAAGGACGCCTGACTGGCTCAGTTGGTGGCGCTTGTAACTCTTGATCTTGGGGTTGTAAGTTCGAGCCCCACACTGGTGTGGAGATTGCTTAAAAAATAAAATTTTAAAAATTATTTATATGCCAATGAGATGGTAAAGATGGTAAAGAAATGGAGATTCCTGTTCTGGCAAGGGTATGGGGAAGAGCACTCTGGTGGAAATATAAATTGATATGATCTTTTGGGAAGAAAGTTTGAAGTCTACATTCTAAGTTTTCAAATATGTATATTCTTTGTTCCAGTATATTCCACTTCTAAGAGAGGCTATCCTAAGGAAATACTGGAACAGGCATGTAAAGATACCTGTAAATTATGATCATCTAATATAGTGAAACACTCGATATAATATCTAAGCATAGAGTTAATAATTTTAACATTGTAGATATAGCTATTATAAAGACTTGCATTATTAAGTTTTTGAAAAAACATTTCAAAATGAATTTATAGTCCAGTTTATATAAAAATATATGTGTGCATTTATATTTCTAGAATAACATACTAACACTTAAATGCCTTTAAAATGTAGATGCAAGTAAAAATATTTTAAAGTCTAAACCAAAATGTAGACTCTCGATGCCAAATTCTGAGTGGCATAAACTATCTTTATCTCATAAGTTACTACTATTTGTAGAACCTAAAACATGTTCCCATCATCACTCATACTCTCCTTCTCCTAAATAATCCTGACTTTCTTAAATAAAAGTTACAGCTCATCCTAAACTATTGAGTAAAGATTTTTATTCTCAGTGTGAAGAATCTAGTACTCTCTTAACGAACGAGAAGCCCATACATAGTTAACTTTTTAGTTTTATTTTATGCTACAATAGTTAAAATACTCAAGCCAGTGTTCGGTAAAAAGCATTCTATGTGAGGAAACCGGGTGAAAAAAAATGAGATTTCAGGAGGAAAAAAAAATCTCTTCACTTTGATTTTATTAATTTATGCCTTGCCTCTTTCCAAATGTACTTAAAGTGCCTAAATGTTCCAATAAAATGTGTGCTGAGCATAAAAATGTGTTGACACACATGAGCAAACCAGCTGTACCATTATACTGCCTCCAAGGTGATGATGATTTATGACAAAACATATTTCCAAAAACACTCAACATTCCTGAATGAGAGACTTCACCTTAACATGTGAGTGAGATGATTCACAATCACCTTTCTTCCCAGGTCCACAGAAAACCAGCAGGGCCATGCAGTTGAGATCAGTGAGGGAGCTCGAGAAAGAGAGCTGACTGTAACAGGACTCATACGTTAAAGGAAGCTTCGCGTAACCACGTACAGACTGGTAGAGGGAGAGGAGAGAGGAAGAGGGGTGGGGGGAGGGAAGAAGGTTTATAGCTCCCCTGCTCTTTGCCAGGCTCTCAGCTTAACTCTTATTTAGTAAGCTGCAAGCCTGTGTATAATGTTCAGGTGGTAGTTCAGTCTAAATATTTCTGAATTAATCCAGCCTCTTCCTGATGTTGCCCTTAGCAGCTGCGTCCTGTGGGTTCCCTCTATCTGCCAGTTATGCAGTGAGTTGCTATTAATTCCAGATTTCCCCTCCTACCACTGCTCAATGTTTGGTCAGCCCCGGCTTAAACCATGTACCATAGCTGGGGTGAGGAGGGCTTGGGATTATTTGAAGAGATCTACCAGATGCCTCCAACTTCAGAGACAGAGTTGTGAGCAGGACATTGTTTTCGTTTCACTAACTGTATCTATCTCTTTCTAAAAAAAGGTTTGAAGTGCCCAAATCTTCCAGCAGGATGTGTGCCATGAGACATTTCAAAAGAGGGAGAGAACCACAGGAATTCCACAGAGAAGGGCAATATATAAAAAAGCAAGATAAGACAGTGAGGAAAGGAGGGAAAGTTAAAGTCTCCCTCTGATCGGAACGGAGAAAAGGGGGTGCATGGGGGAGAAAGATTCAGGACAGTTGGTTAAGGGGGTGGAGCTCCTTAAGATGTTTAGTGATTGAAATAGGTGGCGCGTGTGAAGGGTGAGCACTTGGCTTTGTGGCAGGTTTGTCTCTTGAGTCTTCCTGAGAATCGGGGAACCTTCTTCCTATTTTAGGACATCTCCAAGCCGAGGTTCCTTCCCGAACCTTGAGCCCATTCCATGCCCATTATCCCTGCCATGCTTAGCTACACCTAAAATGTTGACTTCTCCTGTGTTGACATCCCCTTACTGGGCTTCTGCCCCCTCCCATCTTCCCATCCCCTTTCCACTGTTCCAGACTCTCCGGCAAAGTTCCAGGTAGATGCCTGTAGGCTAAGTCTGGCCCTCTGCCATGTTTTCTTCAGCTGCCATGCCAGTTTTATCCTTTTGTGGCATCCACTGGCAAGCTCCAAGAGTCTGCTTTCTCCATTAGAGGGTGCAAAGACCCTACCACTCCCTAGTGTTTTCCCAAACTTGGCTGTGGTCCATTTCTTGGTCTGGGTGGTGACCAGAGGAGTGTATTCAGTTTGTGAAAATTCATAGAATACTTACTATTTTTCTCCGCATGTTGTTCATTGGTTTTTTAAAGTTTTCTAATTGATTAAAAATTGATTTCCCCAGACAGACCTTACGCAGTAGACCTCATTATTTTCCCTTCTTTGTAGATGAGGATATTCGGACATGGAAGGGTCAAGCAGTTTGTCCATGGCCATACAGCTGGTCCATGACCAAACTCGAATCACACCCAGGCGGCCTGCGCTCGCTTCATCCCAGGAGAGTTTGTTCAGTCATGGGGCTCTCTAATTCTATTCTTGGCTTCTCTGTGCTACCACTTCAGTATCCAGCCCATGAATTTCAGAGACGTATTTACATGATTTCTTTTATGTGCTATGATAGATTAAAAATGGCCATAAAGTTTTTACAACTCCTCCTGTTTGGATGTGGGCTCCAATTCCCCTCCTTTTGAATTTGAGCTGACTTTGACTTTGCTTAATTGGTAGAATGCAATGAAAATAACACTGTGTGCCATACAAGGTGAACTGTAATAAGATTTACAGCATCTGCCATGGCTTCCTTGACCACTGACTCTTAAGAATCCAACTGCCATGATGTGAGGAAGCCCAAGGAGCCCTGTCAAGAGGCCCATAGGGAAAGGAAATAAGGATGTTGGCCAACAGCCCCCGCTGAGCTCCCAGCACCAACTTTCCGGCCATGTGAGTGAGCTTTGTGGGTGGGTCCTCCAGCCTCAGTTGAGTGACACCAGTAGTGCCATGTAGAGCAGAGACGAGCTGTCTCCACTGAGCACTGCCCAAATTGCTGATTTCACAAAGAAAAGAAATGGCTTTTACTGTTTAAGCCACTAAATTTGGGGATGCTATGTTATGCAGCAGTAGATAAGAACACATGTCAGCTTTGCTGAACCAGTATAAGTTAGACTGAATGTGAGCTCAAAAATTTCATTTCCTTTGACATTAGTGTATCACAGGAAGTTTCCATTAGGAAAAACGTAACTCTTAATTCAAACCATCCCCGAAAATCAGTCCCAGAAACTATTTTTGCATAGTTAAGAATGTTTTTTTCCTCTGTCCTCACTAAAGCAAATACCAAAGACCACCCACATTAGCATGCATTTACTGACAAACTTGGAGTCTTCTAAGAAAAAACATTTGCTAGTAGAATGTCAACAAACTGCCATCAGAATAATTGCAGAAGCTGAATCAATGTAAAATCAGAGTGCATATGAATCTGTGAGTCACTGGAAATTAGGTACAAGAGCTACACAGTCTAAAGCTAGTTTCTCACATTAGCTAAAAGGGCAGAAGAATAACATCTAACATTTTTGGGGGGCTGCTCCCCACTCACTCAAGACATTTGCTTGGCAAATATTCTCCCAACAAGACAGCACAGTTACATAGGGTGTGTTCCACCAGGCCTGACAGGCCAAGCTGGAGAGTGATTGATTACTAGGGTGGTGTGTTTACTGCGAAGGGAAATCATGGGATTATCGCCCCCTTTGCTTCTGAGTCCTTCCCGATTTGTACGGATGTGCTCTGCTCGTACTCCCTGTGAGATAAGCAAGGAGGGGAAGAAATGCCTTTGAATGCGTGGCTGGTGGCAAAATGCCTTTGAAAAACTTAATAGGGTTATGGCTGGTGGGGAGATACCTATTAGAAGGTTGATGAGTTTATGAAAAACAGGAGGTATTATGTTGAATAATTTGATATATACATGGATGGATAAAAGGTAGTGAGTTAGAGGGCTTTTCAGAAAGGCTGACAGGATCTCCTCTGTTAGAGCCAGGTTGCTCTGTAGTCTGCAGCTCTGGTGAGAATGCAGCCAGACAACGCATAAACAAATGGACATGGCCATGTGCCAATAAAACTTTATTTATGGACATTGAAAACTGAATTTCATGTAATTTTCACATGCCACAAAATATTTTTCTTTTAATTTTTTTTTCCGACCATTTAAAAATATAAAAACCATTTTTAGCTCTCAGGCTGCACAAAAACAAGCAACAGGCCAGGTCCGGCCCACAGGCCATAGTTTGCCGACCCTGTTGTCATGTGGGTAGGGGAAGAGTTGAATGATTGGGGGGAGAGGAAATGGCTTGCTTTCCGTCCTCTACTTACTTTTTTTTATTTTATTTTATTTATTTATTTAAGTAGGCTCTGTACCCAACATGGGGCTCAAACTCAACCCCAAAATCAAGAGTCACATGCTCTTCTGATTGAGCCAGCCAGGTGCCCTCTGCCCTCTATTTTCTGGACTTTTGTATTTTTGGAACTTGTTAGGACAAGTACATATATGAGTTTTACAATAAGAAAATTAAAGATATGCCCGTGTTAGAGTCCAAGGGAAAAAAAGTCTGTAGACAAGGGCTCTGCTGGGTTTCAGTGAGAAGGGGACGTGTGATCCCTTGGGGCTCATGTTCAAATACTTCAAGATCTCATTCACTCAGACTCACCCACTCAGAATTTGAGTTGAAAGTCCTATTTGTTCATTCCAACGAGAAGAGATTTGTTTGTTTGTTTATTAAAGATTTTATTTGAGAGAGAGTGCGTGTGCGTGCACACAGGAGCAGGGGGGAGGGGTAGAGACAGAGGGAGAGGGACAAACAGACTCCCCGGTGAACAGGGAGCCCGATGCGGGGCTCGATCCCAGGACCCCGAGATCATGACCCGAGCTGAAGGCAGCCGCTTAACCAACTGAGCCACCCAGGCGCCCCAAGAAGAGATTTATTTATTAACTTGAATTATAAACAGTATGAGGCAAATGGTGTTACTAATTATAAATATTTTCATCTGCTTGTTAAAGGAGGCCCATTAGAATATCTGCCTGGATATAGATGCTTGAAAGCATTACCATATTTCCTTTTAAATGCTGTGTTACTCAGACCAATTCAGACTACTCTCTTTTCTCATTTTACCCAGAAGGCTTTTATGGTACCTATCTTTGCATTATGTTTTTCTTTTTGTCTTTTTCCTGAAGGCGTGGCACTGGTTCTGTAGATCACAGCTTGCTTGCTTGCTTGCTCTCTCTTTCCTTCCTTTCCCTTTCCCTTTTCCTTTCCCTCCTTTCCACAAATATTTACTGAGTGCTTCCTATGTACCAGGCATTTTCCTAGGCCCTGAGGTGAACCAGGCAAAGTTCCTGATCTATGGAGCACACATTCTTTGTTAAATCTGATTTTGTCCTGTTCATCTGAAGTAACGTTTTCCTGCAGGGCTGGCAAATAAGTTTCACCTCACAAGTCTACTCCGATTGGCTGTTAGTGGCGGCTTGAGGTAGCATGTTAAGAGGCGTTCTGAGAATCAACTAGAAAGAGGACTCTCTTCTGTCATTCGGCTGGGGAGAAGAAGGGGGTGAGAGCAAATGGTCACATATGTGGTATATCTTAATGTGGCTTGTGAATCCTGGCCCAGGGTAGGCAACTGCAGGGGAGTATGACCTGGTGATGGTAGAATAAATACAGATCTGGTGTCAGACGGGATTCAGATTGATTTCTTTCCTTTTTTTTTTTTTTTTTTAAGATTTTTATTTATTTATTAGAGAGCGAGCAAGCAAGAGAGCGTACATGCCAGCAGGGGGAGGAACAGGGAGAGGGACAAGACTCTGGGCTGAGCACAGAGCCCGGCGCGGGGCTCCATACCATGTTTCCGAGATCATGACCTGAGTTGCAATCAAGGGTCGGATGCTTAACCAGCTGAGCCACCCAGGTGCCCCAGTTCTTTCCTTTAAAAAAGTTAATTTACTTTTATTTAAAGAAGGATAGCAGAAGATTCTTAAATGTTTTATTATTGGCCTTTAGTAGACATAAGGCATCTGTAAAGTGACAGGAGATTTTAAGATCCTAAATGTATATGGAGTATAATATGCAAAACAGGGAAGTAGTCAAACTTCTTTGGGTTAATTAAATGTTGTATTGAAGAATGAGAAGATATTGATCAATTTTAAAGAATGGCATTACTTTTTACATAAGTGTTTTTTCTATCTTACATGGTCATAAAATTATAGACTCCCTGTAATTCCCCAAGGATTATCCTCAATTAAAAATCTAAGATGTGTGGTGCCATAGCTCTTCACAGAATATTTTAAGAAGGCATCAACCAAATCTTTTTGTGCAAGTACACTCAGTAGTCAAATTCAGTAAGCATAGGGTATTTGGGTATTTTGTTAATCAAGGACTCAAAACAACCAAGGGTACTTAGTTAAAAGATATCATGGTTTTTATTTTGGTTTTTAGTATGTATATGATGTGTTGTCTATGCATATACATGTGTGCATTTATATTTCACTTGACCAACAGGTTAGTTGTCTTTTGGTAATTATGGCTCATGGAAGAATTTCCACTTACATAGAAAGCACAATCAGCAGATCACTATGGTCTTTTCTTTTCTTTTTTTTTTTTTAGGAGGAAGCCTAAGTGTTTCATTTTCTTCATAGTACATACATGCCACAGCAATGAGCACACAACAGGTACACAACAGTGATGGTTTAGTTACTAGAACCTGTGCCAAAACTCAGTTCCATAGACAAAATACTTTCTTCAAACCATACGCTCACCTAAGGTAAGGTTTGTGTCCTACCAGAAGTGTAAAAAGTCATCTTTCTTTCATACACACACATTTCCAGAGTTTTGAGCTAAGGAAACCAATTAAGATGACCTTGTCGAAAGCTTTAGGAAAGAACCTACACTACACCGAGAGGAATTAAGTGGCCCAAAGGGCCAAGACTAGGACTCCTATCCCCTGGCTTCTCGTTTAATGCTTTCTCACAATCCATGCAGCCTCCCTTTTGGACTATGTGACTTCTCAAAGTAAGTGGTACAATTGCTCTACTACTTTTTTTTTTTTTTTTTGTTTTTTTACTTTAGATTAACATGGTCAGTATCCTCATTTCCAAGATTTTTTTAAAATTTCATTTCAAATTTTGGCTTGAATACATGAATACTAAAAGTACCAACAAGTTCAACCCAGAAAGCACCATTTCCAGTTCCAGTATCAAGCACTGAAGCATCCAGTGGCATCTTGCGTTGTTGCATCCACCTCATTAGCCGGTTCATACTCTCTTCTCCAAACCAGAGTTCTCCTGTATCTCCATATTCGTGAAAAGTTTGCAGCTCTCTCTCATAGACGGCATCCCAATGCTCTCGGGTCCCCAGCGCCGACGGGGCGGAGCCATCTTCCCAGGGGCTGCCCCTTCGGGACCGCTCCGCGGCCCCAGTGCTGTCCTCGACCCCGTCGCCGCCGCCGCCGCTGCAGCCAAGTTCATCCCGCCCCGCGCCCCGGAGGGCCGTTGGGGCCCCACTATGGTCTTTTCTATCCCCACTATCAAGAACTAATTTCCCTTCTGCTGCTTTGTGACACAGCTCACGAGGCCTCAGTTTTCTCATCTTTAAAATGGGGAAAATGATATCTACTTCAGAAGACTGTTATAAGGGTTAATTATTCTTTTTTAAAGCATTTATTTGAGAGAATGCGTGCGTGCGTGCGAGTGGGGGAGGGGCAGAAGGAGAGACTCTTCAAGCAGACTCCCTGCTGAGTGTAGATATTACTTGCAGGGCTCAATCTCACAACCCTGAGATAAGTGACCTGAGCTGAAACCAAGAGTTGGACACTTAACCGACTGAGCCACCCAGGCACCCCAAGGGTTAATTATTCTTATAGTTATCACCATAATTAGTGTCATTATTATTAGTAGCTAACATTTATTGAACATATATTATGTCCTGTCTTAGGCACTTTACATGTATTGTCTTATTTAATTCTCTCAATAACACGAGGTAGGTCCTATTATTATTCCCATTTTGCAGGTAAAAAGCTGAGATGAAGAGAGATTACAAGTCTGCTCAGGGTTACACAACACATGATGACACCACATATATGAAGATCCCTACATCAGGCCTGGCACATAACAGGTGCTCACTACATGTGAACTTCATACACGAAGTCCCTTTGCACCCCCCCCACCCCCACCATATCCTGCATAGCAGCAGATGTAAAGGGGACCATCACCTCATTATAGGTAATTTGTCTTTGGGTTGGTAGGGAAAGCCCCTTTGTTCCTTTTTCGTCTTCCAGGCCTCCTAAGATTAGGTATATCCTTAGGATGTTTCTCATGATGCCTTTCTTTTCATTTATTATGAGGCTTCACCTTGGTCCTTTAACAAAACTACAATATCTGTTAAAGTCCAAAGGGAACCTGCATGATACACAAAATCCAATAATATAAAGAGAATTAATAAGGAAACTCCTTGGGACACCTGGGTGGCTCAGTTGGTTAAGCATCTGACTCTTGATCTCAGCTCAGGTCTTGATCTCAGGGTTGTGAGTTCAAGACTTGTGTTGGGCTCCACACTGGGCATGGAGCCTACTTTAAAAAAAAAAAAAAAATATATATATATATATATATATATATATATATATATATAAAGAAACTCCTTACAACAGGGGAGAGAAAATGCTGGTGACAGAGCAGGGGTACTTCAGGCTGGTAGCAGAAGTGCCCCCTGCAGCCCCAGACCAGAAGAGGGAGGGAATGGTTACCAGAACCCAGGGATAAGAGGCAATGTGGAGGGGTTGCCTGACCAGATCTGTGACTTTTGGTTAACGGATGCAGCCAGCCAACGGCAAGACATGGACAAGGAAAATGAGAAATGAATACTCAGCCTCACTCCTTCCTCCCTTCTCCCTCCAGTGCTCTCCAGGGGTGAGCCCAGTTGGAAGTCCCTAGATGCAGTGTATCTCTAAGGGTTCCCAGAGAAGGTAGAGCAATCCTGAAGGACAGGTGGAAGATAATCAGTGCTGCTGTGATCCTTGGGCATGACTAGGAAATGGCGAGACAACTGCATTGCACACCAAGGTCACACTTCTTGGTGGTTGTACAGATTCAAAAAACATTCTTGGCTCCAGCTGTTTCACAGATGGCTAGATCCACCAGGTAGACAGTTACATATTACTTTTTATAAATGCACATGTGGAAAAAGTCTCTGACAGTGATTTGTTGGAGGACAGAGTTGGAGTTGGCACTTCACGTAGCTTTCACGTAGCTTTTGAGGCTGATTCACTATTTCATTAGCCATACCTCTTAAAAGTCTCAGTTCACTTACATAAAATGAACATAATAATACATCCTTCTCAGAGACAGATGTGGCTTCTATTGGTCTGTACATTTTTTGAGATTTCTCATGGAGAGGAGAAGCCTTGTTATGATGAGTATAATATGCATTAATAATTAGATATGAATCTCTTAAGTTATTTAGATTTGAGATAAAAGTGCCCTTGACATTTTTAAAAAAGATTTTAAGTAATCTCTGTATCCAGCCTGGGGCTCAAACTCACCACCCCAAGATCAAGAGTCACCTGCTCTGCCAACTGAGCCAGCTGGGTATCCCAAAAGTGCCGTTGACTTTAGATTGCTGACTCTGTGGCATATTGTGGACTGTCCATCTAAGGGGTTCATCTTGGAGGTAAATAGCTTGACTTGAAAGGTCATAGGGATTTTTCTCTAATCTTTCTGCATGTCAGATGGTCTCAAACATGCTGACCAGGATAATTGGGACACTTTTACCAAGAATCAACCACATGAATCAACTGTCCTCCTTTGTTACTCTACTCTGTGTACTACAGGTGAAACCCAGAATAAATTACTGAAATATAAATTGAACATGTAAAGACTCTGTCATGACGTATCTACCAAGTACCTTAAGGTTTAGACAATATATTGGTAACCATGTAGAATAAGTGGAACTCACACTTTACTCTTGAGAATGTAAATTAGGTTAGTGATTTTGAATAACTGGCAGTTTCCACAAAGGCCATACAAATACGTATCCCACGAACAGCAGTTCTTAGGTATATATGCAAGAGAAATGAGTGTGTACATATATCTACCAAAAAGACATGCACGAGAGTATTTATAGCATTCTTATTCGTAAAAGCGCCAAACTAATAACCCAAATAAGCAGCAACAGGGAAGTGGATAAAATAAGTTGTCGTTCATTCATACAGTGAAATACTTCACAGCAATACAAACAATGAACTGATTATTAAAATAATGAGCTAGGGGCCCCTGGGTGGCTTGTTGGGTTGAGTGGCCGATTCTTGGTTTCGGCTGGAATCATGATCTCCGTCCAGGTGTTGGGATTGAGCCCCACATCGGGCTCTGCCCTTGGCAGAGTCTGCTTGTCCCTCTCCCTGCCCCTCCCCCCCTACTCACACACTCTCTCAAATAAATTAAAGATAAAATAGTGAGCTAATGACACATGCAAAATTATGGATGAATCTCAAAGATATTACATTTGGTAAAAGAAGCCAGACACAAAAATTGTACCTGTATGAAGTTCAGGGACAGGTAAAATGAACTGATGGTAATAGAAGTTTAAAAAAAATATGTCTTTTATGCTGGGGTGGGAGGTATTGATTTAGAAGACTCATAATGAAACCTGGGGAGTTGAAAATTTCTTTATTTTTGTTGTTTTAAAGATTTACGTACTTTAGAGAGAGAGCAAGCACAAGTGGGAGGGGCAGGTAGAGGGAGAGAGAATCTCAAGCAGATTCCACGCTGAGCGCAGAGACTGATGTGGGGCTTGATCCTACAACCCTGAGATCACGACCTGAGCCAAAATCATGAGTCAGGTGCTTAACTGACTGAGACACCCAGGTGCCCTGGGAGTTGAAAATCTCTTATATTTTAATATGGATGGTGTTACAGAGATACACCTATATAAAAATTGTTCAGATTGCATACTTTATGAACTTTACCTACTTAGCTTCCTATATATTATACTTAAATAAAAATGTTTGTTTTAGAAAGTGTATTGGGTATTAAAGCCAAACCCTGACACACGTAGCAATGATAATACCAGGAAAACATAATGACACTTTTGACATAGCGATATCCTATAGAAATCATTAAGAACATATGTACAGGTTTATCCATAAGGGTGTTCATTTCAGTACCCTTTATAATACTGAGCATTTGGAAACAATTCAGTGTTCAGTTTTGAGAATGGGTAAATATGCCGTGATAATATGCAGCCATTTAAACAACATGATGGGAAAAGGGGCTATGTTCGTATTCAGATGTCTTTCTACTGAGGAAACAAGACAGACATAGTAAATAGACTCCAGAAAACTGTGTTAGTTTAGCTCAAGTGATGATGAAGACATTTGATATATGTATATTGAATCAAATAGAAAAGTATTAATAGATATCTGATTATACATCATTCACTTTCCTGGAAGAAAAATATTATAGGTCTTACATTTCTTCCTTTAATGTGTTTATTCTCATGTTCTTTGGTTTAGGCTTAGATTCAGTGTCTTTGTTTCTGACTCAGATTCAGCAAATGAAATCTCATCTGTGGCCTAAAACTGCAATTTTCCTATCTAGCCATTGCTGGTTAAAGTAACTCTAGGCCTGGTGGGGGGAAGGGGGAGACAAATCTGGAGGTGTTACATTCCCAGATTCCAAGCTATACTACAAAGCTTTAGTAATCAAAACAGTATGGTACAAGCACAAAACAGACACTAGATCAGTGGAACAGAATAGAGTCCAGAAACAAACCCACACCTATATGGTCTATCAATCTAGACAAAGGAGGCAAGAATATGCAATGGGAAAAAGACAGTCTCTTCAACAAATAGTGTTGGGAAAACGGGATAGCTGTCTGCAAAAGAACAAAACTGGACCACTTTCTTACACCAGACACAAAAATAAACTAAAAATGGATTGAAGACCTAAATATGAGACCTGAAACCATAAAATGCCTAAAAGAAAACACAGGCAGTAATTTTTCTGACATTGGCCATAGCATATTTATGAATCTGTCTCCTCAGGCAAAGGAAACAAAAGCAAAAATAAACTAAAATAAAAAAGCTTTTGCACAGCAAAGGAAACAGTCAACAAAATGAAAAGGCAACCTACCAAATGGTGAAGATACTCACAAATGATATGTCTGATAAGGGATTAATGTCCAAAATGTATAAAGAACTTACATAACTCAACACCAAAAAAAAAATCTGATTTTTTAAAAGGCAGAGGATCTGAATAGACATATGGATGCCAGCAGACACATGAAAAGATGCTCAACATCACTAACCATCGTGGAAATGCAAATCAAAACCACAATGAGGTATCACCTCACAGCTGTCAGAATAGGTGAAAGCAAAAAGATAAATAACAGATGTTGGTGAGGATGCGGAGAAAAAGGAGCCCTCATACACTGGTGGTGGGAATGCAAGCTGGTGCAACCACCGTGGAAAACAGTATGGAGGTTCCTCAAACAATTAAAAATAGAAGTACCCTATGATCTAATAATCACACTACTGGGTATTTAAAGAAAATAAAAGCACTAGTTGGAAAAGATAGATGCACCCCTCTGTTAATTGCAGCATTATTTACAATAGCCAAGATATGGAAGCAACTTCAATGTCCATCAATAGAATGAATAAAGAAGATGTGTGTGTGTGTGTGTGTGTGTGTGTGTATTTGGAAGGAAGTAATTTTTTCATTGGGCAAAGGAAGAATCATCTTATTTTCAAGGTTGCCTTATATTCAGTCTTTTCTTTTTAACTTCTCAGAGCCTCAATATCTACATCTGTAAAATGGAAGTAACAGTGCTACATCTTAGTGGTATTGGATGAATTAGTGTCTCACACACCTGAAAGTAATATAACATTGTATGTCAACTGTAGTTCAATTAAGAGAATAGTGTCTGACACGAGGCAAGTAAATTGTAACTCCGTGTATCTCTATGTACACGTGCATAATAATTCACATAAATATAGCTCTATGTACTCATCTTTTTTTAAAGTAATCTCTCTACCTAACCTGGGGCTCGAACTCACAACCCTGAGATCAGGAGTCTCCCACTCTTCTGACTGAGCCAGCCAGGGCCCCTGTGTACTCATTATCCTATTGGTGTTTCATCTCCTACCTAGTGCCATATTTGGCACACACTAGGCCTCATGATTTTTGCCTGAAGTCCCTTTTTTGATTTGTCATATATGACAAGGGAAAAAAAGAAAAAGCTTTGGTATCATGTTTTATTCTCCAGGCTACACCAACCTGGGGTTTCCATAGAATTACAAATATTTTCTGGTAAGATTAAACATGACAACAGCAGGTTTTAAACTTTTTCAAAACTTCCCTTTTTATTTTTTTTAAGATTTTATTTAATTTGAGAGAGAAAGCACAAGCAGGGGGAGAGGGAGAGGGCGAAGCAGGCTCTCCCCCACCACCCCACCCCTCGCTGAGCAGGAATCATGACCTGAGCTGAAGTCAGACACTGAACCATCAGAGCCACCCGGGTGCCCCAAAACTTTCCTTTTTATTTAAGAGAATTCTTGTCATACCCTGTTTTTCTACCTCATTCTTTCATTCATTCATTCATTCATCCATCCATCCATCCCACAAATATTTACTGAGTACTAGCATAACTTACACATGCAACTAGGAGCTGAGGACATTGTGAACAAAACAAAAAGAGGTGTCCTTCTTCATTCATTGAGATCATATCCTGCTGGGGGTGCCCTCCATGTGTCGCTTCTTCTGCTGTGCCAGTTTTACCCTGGAATTCTCAGCCCCCATCCCCCTGTTGCTTATGAGCTAGTCCTGGAGGTCAGCCACCTGCTTTAGCGGGCACAGCCGTTCTCCGAGCGTGGGGCTTGCCTGATTTCCAAGCAAAGGGCCTCTCTACCTCCTTAACCTTGCTGGGCTTCTAAATGGGTCAGTGATTCTATAGCCCCTGCTGATCCCGAACCTTCTCTACAAGAATTCCATTGAGATGAACTTTGTGTTGCACACAATCTTGACTGAAGACTTAAAAAAAAAAAAAAATTCCTGGGTGCCTGGGTGGCTCAGTTGGTTAAGCGACTGCCTTCGGCTCAGGTCATGATCCTGGAGTCCCGGGATCGAGTCCCGCATCGGGCTCCCTGCTCAGCAGGGAGTCTGCTTCTCCCTCTGACCCTCTCCCCTCTCATGCTCTCTCCATCTCATTCTTTCTCTCAAATAAATAAATAAAATCTAAAAAAAATAAATAAAATAAAAATTCCTTAAACAAATACCAGGTTTGTTCATATGATTTCCCAGCATCCTTTCACATCTTTGTGATCCCGGAGATGTGAAAGGAAAACGAGGAAAATGTGTCAGTCCCCACTGGCATGAACCAGAGATATTTTCGGGGAAGGGTGAGGGATTCTAGTCCAGA
This sequence comes from Callorhinus ursinus, assembly GCF_003265705.2. Taxonomy (NCBI): domain Eukaryota; kingdom Metazoa; phylum Chordata; class Mammalia; order Carnivora; family Otariidae; genus Callorhinus; species Callorhinus ursinus. The sequence goes on from NW_027397076.1 coordinate 14,327,245, forward strand.
ATCTCTTCAGATTCTTGAAACAGCAAGGATTATGCAAAGATAAAAGCAAAAGTAAACACTAAACTGTGAACAAAGAGTGAACACAAAGGGGGGAAATCCTTCTTGGAAACAAGCTTTCCTCCAGAGGAGAAAAACAAGAACCTGTTAAAAAATTCTGTCAGCCTGTAAGTACTAAATGGAGACTGCAGTCTGCACGGTGCCTCTTTGCTCCCTGTCTCTGCCGAAAGTCTGTGTTTTTAAATGGAAATTAGTGTTTGGCGGCTCAGGCAGGGATTGACGTCACAGGCTCCGGCTCCATTGTGGACTGGGGACACCAACAATAAATGGGAAGATGATTTGGGCAGTAGGGTAAACAGAGGTGAGAGGGTACAGTTCAGTGAGAGGAAACAAACCAGTTCATGAAGTCTGGCACGAGGGCAGAGACTGCTCCTGAGTCACACATTTGTTCATCAAAGTGGTATTTGCTCAGCACCCATTCTGTGTCTCACGTTGTGCTGGACTCGGGGGGACGCAGTGGAGGTTGGGCTGGGGAGCAGCTAATGTCCACAAAGCCCCTACCTTTGACAGATGGTGCTTTGGGCTTTGTGTTGAATCCCCCACCACCCTGAGAACCGCGTGCTAGAAGGGCGTGGGGCCAGCCTCAAACTGGGGTCTTTCTTATTCCAGAGCTGACTCTCTCCCTATTGTTTTGGAATCTCTATCCTGTTGTGGTTTTGCTTTTGTTTTGACCTTTAATCACTGCTAAAATCTTTATTTCTGTTGTGGATTGCCACTTTTCCCCTGATCCTTGGAAGCTGTTTTGGGCTGTGATGTCCTTGTGACCCAGAGAACCGTAGTCTCAGGCAATGTGACTGATTCTGCCTTTTCTCTCCAGCTCCTAATTTTCCCCCTTAGCTTCTGAATAGGTATCAAGTCTAAGTTCCAGCTGTTGCCAAATATTCTTTTCTGAAGTCCTCCCAAGATTTCCGCTCCCTCCCCAGGACAGACACAAAGGCCGCCTCCTTCCAAACCAAATTTAATATAAAACAAATTGAAAGCAAGGAAAGAGTCAGTGAGTTGCTAATGGTACTCTAGGATTTTAACTCTTTTCATTCTGAAGTCAAATTCTATTTGAAAGACAGATGTGTTTACAGTTAGAACATGATAAAACAAAGGTCCATGTTTGATTCAGAGAACTATAGAAAAATCCACAAATAAGCATGATTGTGAAAACTTTAAAATCATAAGACATTCTGCGTGTCTTTAATCATTCATTTATTGAACTGATAATTACTGAGCACCTACTATGTACCAAACACTGCAGTGCTGGGGATACATTCATCAGTAAGCAAAGCAGATGAAGTCTTGCTTTTTACTGAACTGTGAATTTTGACTGGGAGAGACAAACAATAAGCCTAACAAGTAAGTAAATTATATGGTATGTTACAAAGTGACAAGTGCTAAGAAGTAAAATAAAGCAAGGTGGAGAAAGAGGGAGAATCAGGATGTGGTTGCAGCGCAGCTTTACTCTGGGAGCCCGAGGAAGCCTCCCCGAAAAGGTGACGTTTGGTTAAAGATGGGAACAGATGGAATGAGCATTCAGATACTCTGAGCGAGAGCCTTCCAGTCAGAGGGAACAGCAAGTACGAAGCCCTGAGAAAGTATGCCTGGTGTGTATCCTAGGGAAGGTCACTCCGGTTTGACTGGAGCACAGAGGGGAAGGTAGGAGGTGAGGTCTGACTGTAGGTCCCTGTAGGAGTTTGGCCATTAAAGGGTTTTGAGCATGACTGACTAGATTTGATTTACTTGTAACAGAGGTTAACAGGTCAAGAGAGGATTTTTAAGGATGGGGAAAATTAATAGCACAATGCTGTGCTACTGGAAATAATCCACGGAGAGAGAAAATGTGATGATGGAGGAAGGAGAGGGGAGAATTGCTGGCAGGAGGCACTTGAAAAGGGAAGGCTGGTTGGGATGTAGAGCAGGAGGAGAGGGGTCAGTCGGCCTCACGATCACAGACAGGTCACCGAGAAAAGTAAGTGAAAATGCATCAAAGTTGTCATAGTAGTTGTATCATTATGAACAGTTTTTCTTTCCTTTTTTACTATTTTCCCCTTGAAGTCCGTCCAAGGACCTCATGACTAAACTCAGTTTAAAAGTTCTCCCACCTTTTGGGGCACCTGCCTGGCTGGCTCAGCTGGAAGAGCACGCTGACTCTTGATCTCGGGGTTGTGAGTTTCAGTCCCATGTTGGGTGTAGAGATTACTTAAGAAAAATAAAATAAAATCTTAAAAAAAAAATTCTACCACCTCTTTCTCGTAATTTAAATAAGACATTCAGTACTCTTTTACAGGGTTCAGCTTATTTTGTCCAGAGGAAAAACCATGTATTTAAAAAAAAACAATGACCACAAATAATATCCCTGCTGATGATATTTCCCTGGATGTTCTTAATGTGTTTTCACAGGATTTCCCAGATAAAGCAAAGGTCTTTCTGTCCTTGAATTTGGCTAAGTACAATGCATCCTGCCCCGGACTGTGTTACATTTTGATGGCCAGATCCAAACCTCTCAGGTTCTTCCAGGAAGTGTTTCTAAAAATTTCCAAAGCCTGTGTAGAGAGTTCTTATGTGCACAGATACACAGATTTGTAATTAATAAGAGCTAAAAGGTTCTTTATGTCTTTGCTAAACCATCCGAAGCCTTGAGGGCTGTTAGAAATGAAATTATTCTAAATTTCCAGTTTGGTTATCAAATCTCTTTATTTTTATTAAAGAGCACAGTTATTCCCTTAACCATCATTCATCTTATCCGTAGCAGTCCTTCTTTGTAATTAAAGCTCTTGATTCAGCAAACCGAGGTTCTTGCGCAAATGTATTGAAACTCGCAAATCTGTTATTATCTACCTAACACACGAAACACCATAGAATATTTTTGAAATTCCCTATCATATGCCGCTTCAAGGAAAGTATACCAACTTTCCTCTAGGTCGTAGATAGAACACTATCTTATCTAAAGAGGGACACCCTGGAATTGAACACAAATATGGAGAAGACCCTTAATCACAGTGTACTTCTTGAATGAATGAGTGGATATTTGATTAGTATTTTAAAGACTCTCTTTACCTCCAACCGTTTCAAGAGATTGACCTGGACCTTGAGACTGAAATCCTGCAGGAAAAGTAAGAGTTGCTTGAAACTAACAGCACAGAAGACTGAATTGTATTTTTGAATATGTCTGACAAGTAAGCACCTCTGTCAAGTTGGGCCATTGGCTTAGCCTCTTTGGTCCTCAGATTTATCATGAAAAATGAGGGGATTTGACTAAATTTGTGATGTGTGAAGGGATCATAGGGATTTTTTAATTTCCCTCAAAAGAAACCCGGGGTTCTAACACCTAGCTCATTCCTTTACCGTTGTACTGTGCTGCGCTTTAAGCTACTTCGAAATCGATAAATTTGGTGATTCTAACTTTAAAAGTAGTTTCAAAATTGTGGTGGCTTTGGAAGCAGATGGGCAGGAAGCACCTGCCCATCCCCACCACCATCCGCATGCCAAACGTATTGAGCCGTTTCTCAAGAGTTTTGGATCAAAATCCTACATTTTACCGATGGTTGCACAACTCTCTGTACTAAAAACCTTTGAATTGTGCACTTTAAGTGGGTGAATTGTACGGTATGTGAATTTTATCTTTAAAAAGCTAGGTTAGAATTCTTTTGTTTGTGGGTGACAGAAACCAACTCAAACTGACTCAAGCATTAAAAGGGGGAGTTAATAGCCCATGTCATTGGAAAATCCCACACTAGACGTCCAAGCATGACTAGATCCCAGTCTCAAACAATAGCATGAAACCCGAGATGCCCTCTCTCCATTTCCCAGCTCTCTCTCCTCTGTGGTGACTTCACTCTCAGGAAGACTCTGTACACAGGTTGTGGCTGTGGCATTTCTCAGCTTACATTTTTACCATGTTAGCAACTCCAACAGAAACATCTCCGAGGGAAAGTTGTGGGATTACACGTCATTGGCATGGTTTGGGTCACATAACCATTCAATAATAACACTCATACAGTACTGACTATGAACCAACTTTATTCTTACAACATCCCATTTTATAGATGAAGAAATCAAGGCACAGGAAGGTTCAGTAACTTGCTCAGGATCACGTGGTAGGGAGTATAGGAACTGGGATTTGAAACGCAGGGAGTCTGCCCCTGGAGTTTGTGGTCTTACTGGTCTTAAAGACAGTGCTACCTCCAGTCTCGAGAGTGAACTGAAGAGAATGTCCTGACTGGCTAGTTCTGGAGCAGATCCCATATTTGCAATTGCATTCTTTCCTGACAGCCTGGGTTCTAAGCCTTTGAAGATGTCGGACATAGATGCTGAAGAATTTTAGAGGAGTCTGTGAACACTCTCTGTTTCAGAGACTGCAGCCATGTCTGTCTTGTTCTCCCTAATCACCAACATCACCCTGACTGCAGCCATTTGGAGATGAAGCCTCGGGCCTTCTTGCTAGAATTTGAGCTATGTCCAGATCTTGGCCTCTCTAAAGAAAATTACGCCGGGGGCGCCTGGCTGGCTCAGTCGGTGGAGCAGATGACTCTTGGTCTCCGGGTTGTTAAGTTTGAGCCCCGTGTTAGGTGGAGAGGTAACTTAAAAGTAAAATCTTAAAAAAAAAATTATGCTAGTATACACCCGTTACTGTGGAATCCCAGGATTAAGCTTAAAATAGAATGTTAGGTTTTAAAAATGCAGATGTAGACTTAGAAAATTAGAAGAAGTTTTTTGGTCTTTTTCTGATTCAGGAAATAAATTTATGCGGGGTCAGTATTTCTAGCATGTTGATTACTGCCCATATTTTTCAGAGTGTGGTTCCCAGGACCACTGGTATTAGAATCACCTGGGATGTTTTTTCTTAAATCATAATTTCCTACTGTGGGCCCAAGAATATGCATTTGTTAGACACCGTAAGTTAGATTCTTAAGTTGACTCAAGTTTGAGAGTTATCCTTGCAAGTGGCTGGGGAAAACTGGCTAAGATCTTAGACGTAGGACCTTAGGGGTCTCAAGTTGAACCCAAGGCAACAGCCAGAGGACACTTGCAACGGGTAGGGAAAGGGGGAAGCTCACAACCCCAGATCCAAGCAGCTTTAATTAATTGTTAGTACTTCTGTAGTTTGCATCTCCCCACCCCTTATGTTCAGAGGTGTGGGTGCCTATATTCTGGCTCTGCAGAGCAGAAAAAAATAGCACAAACCAGTATCCTTCAGTAAAGAATTTTTCAGATGAAAACATTGCTCCTGTAAGCTGTACACAGTGTGACTATCAACAATAGCAATTAATAATAGTAATCATTAAATAAGAAGAACGAACGTTTACCAAATGCACTGTATGAAGCATTTTATATGCATTATCCCATTCTGTCCTTTCAGTCACCTTACAAATGAGTAAGTGCTGGTGTTATCTTCATTATCAGACAAGGAGAATGACACACAGACATTAAGGAACTTATCCTACATGCCAAAGGTGGAGGCAGGGTTGGAACTGATGGGGTTCAGGACACATTACCCCCAAATACGGCACCTTGGCATATTGAGGATTTTAAGCTGAAGGAGTTTGAGAATATAGGAGAAGCGGGAAGGTTACTCTGAACCATCCCCCCCACCCCCAAACAGGTCTTTCTGTGAGAGATGCCCTCCCTATACCTGGAGGAAAGAAGCCTCTTTATCTCTGAAGACAAGGGGACGCCTGGAAGAATCCTAACAAACAGGTCTTGCTGAGTTTCTCTCAGGTTACTACGCTGACCTTCTCCATCACCTATCCCATTGCTCCATGATTGTCGTCTCTTCATCAAGCCTAGCGTTAGAACTACTCAGGTTTCACTGCTTCGTCAGTTTACTTTTCAGATCCGGCCAGGGACCTTAAGAGGGCCGAGGAAAACTTTTCCTTTCCCTGTAGAACTCATTCTGACCAAATCCATTTAACATCAAAGCCCATCTGCTTTTAACCTTTGAGCCATCCTGCCTTATTCTCTCAACAAGAATCGTTATGCTCCAGCAGACTAAAATTCAGAGAATCTGAAGAAACACTGACTGCAACACACATAACTTTATAATAAACTTACCTAAAAAGCAAGACACCCTCCTCCCCTGCAACCTGAACTCATCATTCTAAGAGACCTGATGTGCACAGAGGTTCTTTTATGTCTCAGACACCTGGGCACCAAAATTAGGAGACAGTGGTGCCCGTGCTCTGTGGGCCCCTTCTGTGCTTCTAGAAAGTAGGTCAGATTTCTACTTCCCTGGGTCTTGGATTCTTGGCTTTGGAAGACCAGTTATAGTTGCTGCTCTTGACCTGTTGTAAAGCCTTTTTTCCTGGATTAAGGGTAGAGTAGAGAGGGATAGCAAGCCTGGAAAAATCAGCCCCCGTGATCTGTCTAGAAATGTATAAAACCACACCACATTACTTTTGCTTCAATTCAAGGACCCACTTTGAGCTAAGCCCACAGTTAATATAATGGGATTTCCAAGGATATATGACTTCAGAAATTCATTGAGCAGAGGGGCCCTGTGCACAAATCATTAGAAGAGAAGGCCACGCATGGTCTAGTGAGCTCTGGCGCCAGCCCAGCGATCCCATTGCCTTTCATAGTACTTCTGCTCTCTCCACACTGGTTTGCTCACCTACAAAAAGGAGTAACAGTAGCAAGTTCGCATGGAGGTCATCATGAGCATTACATGAAATAAAATTTATAAAGCGCTTCACACAATTCCCGTCCCTATGTGTTCAGTAATCTTATTACCAGCTCTTATCACTGCTGTCACCAATATATTATTTGTGGCAAGAGGAAGGAGATTCTGCGTCTGGTAATTGAGGAGGACTTCTCTGAGGAGGGGCATTCGATCTGGGCCCAGAAGGGAGGAATTTCTGTGAGAGAGGAGTGGTGATTCCAACCAGCAGGAACATAAGCTGCCAAGCAGAGAGGGGGCAGGCCAGGCATGTGTAGGGAATGGTGGGTAATGCAGCATGGCCGAGGAACAGAGACTGGGCTGAGCTGCGGAAAGGGAGGCGGGAAAGTCTGTTCATAGAAGGTCTCCAGTGGTGATCATGATGCTCATCCACACCTCAGTCTTGGGGGCTAATACCCAGTATAAAGAAGAACTGCACTGTTTTTTCCATTGCTTTTGTTTTTCCATCTGTCATACGATTCTGGCCAGGGCTGACTTAGGCGGCTACAAGGATTACTCCTTTTTTTTTTTTTTTTAAAGATTTTATTTATTCACCTGAGAGAGAGAGAGAACATGAGCAGGGGGCAGAGGGAGGGGGGAGAAGCAGACTCCCCGCTGAGCCGGAAGCCCTACATGGGGATCCATCCCAGGACCTGGAGATGGTGACGTGAGCCAAAGGCAGACGTTTAACCATCTGAACCACGCAGGCTGCAAGCCATGGAGGCTACAAGGATTATTCCTGAAGCCACGTGACTCTCAACCCTTTCCTAGGCCGTGGGAGCTTCTCTCTCCGCTTAGCGACAGGGGTCTGTGCAGTCGAGGACAGTGAGCAGTGTTACTGTCATTGGGCAGCCCTGGCCCGCAGGCCCAGGGAGTCGGGGGAGGAAGGGGACCCAGTGTCGGGGTGCAGCGATGAAAGAGGATGCCCAGAATTGTGCTGAGGTGGTGATTTTGGCGGCTGTCTGCCTGGATGTGGGATTGATTCACTCCCACTCAGAGAGGTTCCTGGAGCCCAGAATGTTACATAAGTGAGACGCCTGATGCATTTGGTCTCTGGAACACATAATCCATCACCTCCACCCCCGTTCCAACATTTTCAATATTTGTAATATACAGTGATAGCTAAAGGGCAGGACTTGAATGTTTTAATGTTAAAAAAATTAAAAGTAAAGTCCTAAAGTTTCTCTTCTTTGTCTCTCTATTTGGATATGGCCATAGCCTTGTCTCCCTGAGAAATGAGCTCAATTGGGGAACGGGTACAGAGCTGGTGTCATGTGTGATCTTGCCCTAAGTGAGGCCTGGCTTCTGAAGTGTTTAAGGAAGAGTCCCAAAGCTTGGCAGGTCTGTAATTAGACTGGCCGTACAGGTTTTTCTTTGGTTAGTAAATGCACAAGCATTTACGATGTGGCAGGACTTGGGTACAGAGTTGTTCCATGGTCGATCCAGAACGAACTGAGAATAAGTCACTTTTCAGAGTAGACACTGCCCCGAGCTTAGGCGTGGCTTGACCTGATTCACAGGGAGTCTGCTTCAACAGCACCAGTTGTAGGAATGAAAAGCAAACATGCAGGTGTTTCTAAATACATGACACGTGGAATTGTTAAGCAATCGTCGAGGCTTTTTTCCCCCTTGAATCAGTTGGTGAATGTTTGTATACATATCCAAACAGATTGTGTCTTGGCTGTGTATGTTATTGGTGTCTTTGAATGCTTCCCTTCAATCACAAGAAGTACTGGGAATACCTTGCATTTGTAATAAAGCACTTTTCTTTGCTCCATCTCATCTGAGTGGCGCAGAACCAAGAGAGGCATTATAAATATTACGCTGACTCTGAGGTTGGGCACAAGGCGACTTGCACAAGGTGACCAACAGTGGTGAGCCCAGACTGAGCAGCCAGCTAGCTTTTCTGCCTCTAGACTCAGTGTGGGCATCTCCCACACATTGTCACAGAATAGTGTAGCTGGATTGCTTTTTTTCCAAAGCCCTGATTCAGCTTCCCAGGAGAACCGGAGTAGGTCATCTTTTTGTTTCTTTGTTATGTTGACCCAATTACACATCTTCTTTTCTATAGGTTTCTCCATCCTCTGGGATGTGGAAAGCAAATTTTTTTATGCATAACTAAGGATTTTTTTTTTTTACCCAAAATGATAAGCAAAATCTGAATTTCTTTGGAATAGGAAACAGGAAGAACAAATACTTTATCTATGCTGATTGCTCGTATGGATATGCTAACCAAAACTCTGAAAAAGACTTAGGTTTTAGAAATTCACATTATTTCCCTGTCACCTAAAATAGAACGTTCTTTCCCTTGAACTGCTGGTCTAGCTCACTGTCCATCCTCTTCTCAAGGCAGCTTTGCAGAGAGCTGGCTGCCTCCCTGCCCTCATTCCCTCCCGTCCCTTCTGTGTCCCACTTTTCTTCAGCCTGGACACTGCCCAGGTTTTTGTTAAGGTCACTAGTATTGAGGTCTTCCTGTGAACCAATTCAGTGGACCCTTTTTAGGATTCCATTTAATGCTCTATTAGCAGGATTTAGTATCTATCGTGACCTTGGGAAAGTTACTTAGCTTCTCTAAGTTATTTAGAAGGTGAGGGTAGCACCTTCCTGGTAAGACCGTAGCAATGTCTAAATGAGATATTTTGTGGGAAATGGTGAGCGCAAGTGTCTGCTACAGTGGTAAGCACCAATAAATGCTGACCCTTACTTGTGTCGGTGTGCTCTTCCCTTGGTTTCGGCGACACTGTGTTTTCTTGTTTTCCTCCTACACCTTTGGTCCTTTTACTCTTCTGTGGTATCATGAAATGTTGGCATTTATTCCACAAATGTAGCAGGTGCATATTTCATACCTGGAAATTTTCTTGGCTTTAGGTATGTATATAGCAGTGAACGAAATCAAATTGCTGTCTTCATGGAGCTACATTTTGGGGTGGGAAATTATAAAAATTAATATACCAGATGAGTGACATATGTTAAATATAAATGTAGTATATAACACATTACTATATTATAAACTATATGTCAAGTGGACATATATCAGACGTTAATAAGTTTCAGAGGGGCGCCTGGGTGGCTCATCGGTTAAGCGTCTGCCTTCGGCTCAGGTCCTGATCCCGGGGGCCTGGGATGGAGCTCCACTGCCGGACAGATGGGCTCCCTGCTCAGCAGGGAGTCCCTCCCCCTCTGTCCTTCTCCCCACTCGTTCTCGCTTGCTCTCTCTCTCTCTCAAATAAATAAATCTTTAAAAAAGAAGTTTCAGAAAGCAGGGAAAGGGGGATGGATGGATGTTGCAATTTTGAATAGGTCCTCAGGGAAGTCCTCATTGATTGGCTGATACTTATTTAAGTTTCTGTTTAAATTCCAGTTAGTTAACACATACAGTGTAACATCAGTTTCAGGTGCACAGTATTGTGATTCAGCACTTGCATTCCTCACCTGGTGCTCATCCCAACAAGCACACTCCTTCATCTCCATCACCTGTGTCACACATCCCCCCACCCATCTCCCCTCTGGTAACCATCAGTTTGTTCTCTTTAGTTCTTGGTTTGTCTCTCTCTCTCTCTCTCTTCCCTTGGATTGTTCGTTTTGCTTCTTAAATTCCACTTATGAGTGAGATCATATGGTATCTGTCTTTCCCTGACTGACTTCGTTTACTTAGCATAATATTCCCTAGCGCCATCCATGTTGTTGTAAAGATTTTATTTTTATTTATTTGAGAGAGAGAGTGTGAGCAGGGGGAGAAATAGAGGGGTAGGGAGAGGGAGAGAGAATCTGAAGCAGACTCCTTGCTGAGCCTGGCTCTGGGCTCGATCTCATGACCCCAAGATCATGACCTGAGCAGAAACCAAGAGTCAGACCCTTAACCAACTGAGCCACCCAGGCACCCCCATATCGTTGTAAATGGCAAAATTTCATTCCCTTCTTGTAGCCGAGTAATATTCCTGTGTGTGTGTGTGTGTGTGTGTGTGTGTGCGCGCGCACGCGCGCGTTTGTATGTGGTGTGTGCATGTGTGTATCTTCTTTATCCATTCATCAATCGATGGACCCTTGGGCTGTTTCCGTAATTTGGCTATTGTAAATAATGCTGCTGTATCAAGGTACAGGTATGTCTTTGAATTAGAATTTTTGTATTCTTTGGGTAAATACCTACTAGTGCAATTGCCAGATTGTAGGGTAGTTCTGTTTTTAACTTTTTGGGAAACTCTATATTCTTTTCCAGAGTGGCTGTACCAGTTTGCATTCCCACCAATAGTGCAAAAGTGTTCCCCTTTCCTCACATCCTTACCAACACCTGTTGTTTCTCGTGTTGTTGATTTTAGCCATCCTGACAGGTGTGAAGTGATATCTCATTATGGTTTTGATTTGCATTTCCCTGATGATAAGATATGTCTGTTCATATCTTCTGCTGATTGGCTGATACTCAACTAGAGACCTCAGGGAAGTGAGAGAGTAATATATGTAGAATATCTAGAAGAAGACCATTCTAGGCAAAGGAAGCAGCGAGTGCGAAGGCCCTGAGGTTTGCGAGTAGTTGGTACATTTGAGGAACAGCAAAGAGCCAGTATGGCTAGAATAGAGTGAGCCCAGTGGGAAGGTAGTAGAGGTGGAGAGGACGTTAGAGAAGTAGTCTAGGGTTAGGAGAGGGGCAGGGCAGATCATGTGGCCCTTTCCAGACACAGTAAGGACTTTGCTTTACTCTGAGCGAAATTAGAGGCCATTGTAGGGTTTTGAGGAAAAGAGTGACATTAGATTTCAAATAACCCAGGGTTTCTGGGTGGAGAACAGACTATTGGGGGGGGCAGGGATGGAACCAGGGAGCAAGATAGGAGGCTGTTGAAATCATCCAGCATTCCTTGCAGTCTGTCTCAGACCCTTGCTCCCCTCTCCTGCTCTTTCTCCCAGCCCACACTTGGTATCAGATAGCATCTACGTGCCCACACTCCCAAACTGGACTCTCCTGCTCCTATATCTCATCTGACTTCCAGCCTTATTTATCAGTCTCTCTACTTCTGTCTGTATATGGTGGCCCTTCAGTATGCACAGGTGTACTGATAAAGGGATTCACAGAATGGAGGCTGCCCCAAGGGACCTGGTCCATGTCACAAATCTAAACCTTAACGAGGCCTGCACTAAGAAATACCTCACTATCAAGAAAATCTAACACCAGTCACAAACCTGCCACTCAGCTTTAGCCAGCTCACTTTACCCTAAAACGTAGGACCCTGAAACAAAATCCCCAACCCCCTAGCCAGTCATGCCCGGCTTCCATGTTGCCTCTTCTAACTTTCGGCAGAACTCGCTCCCGCCCCAAATCCGTCGGGAAGAGTGCCCCACTGCTTGTGAGGTGCTGAACTCCTCCAGCCCGCGGACTGTTTTCCCTTCAATCAAGGCATCAAACTTGTTACTAAGTTGCTTCAGTTTTGTCATTTGACAATGCCCATGCTCCTCCTTGCCCCCCTGTGGCTCCTCTGTGGTCCCGCAGCTTAGGAAATGGCACCACCACCCAACTAGTCGCTCAAGAGTCTTCATGGGAGTGTCCCTCCCTTCAGCATATCACATCCGGGGACTCCCCAAGGCCTGTTGTTTCTGTCACCCCACCAGCTCTCAGGTGTCCTCGCAACACTGCGCACCGAGCCTCCTTGACCTCCTGTGGGCACTAGAGCAGTGGCCGCTTAGCTTCTCGGTACCCACTCGCCCCTCCAGCTGCAACTTGGGTTGTCAAATGGTATTTTCCACAGAAAAGTACAGCTCTGTGAGGAGCAGTGGGAAAATGTCTTTCTGTAAAGGTGTGCCTTTCTCACAGGGGAGCAGCCTTTCAAGTTAGTAACAGGGACACTTAACATCTGGACTGTTTGCTTTTGGATTGTAACCCTGCGGTGCAGAGCTACCCAAGGATAGTAGGCCTCCCTCACATTTGCTTGCCTGAATGCTCCTTCCCAGCATGAAGAACGTTTTTGCCCCAGCATCTTCCCTTGGCCACGGGAAGCTTACTAATGGTCTGGTTTTGAATAAAATTTTGTCCACACATCCTACTACTCAGAGCATCCCACTACATAATAGGAACTTTTTTAATTAAAAAAGAGGGGATAGGTGTGGTATCTATGAGTGTTTCCTTCTTAACTTATTCTTCAGTTCCACCCCAGCTGCAGCCAGAGTGACCTAAGACAACCAGAAATAGTAATAACAGTCTGGTCATATGACCCGTCTGCTTAGAACTGATTCATGGTTTCCAGTTTTCCTGGCGATACATTCTAGATGCCCTCATCTGCCCACCAGGCCCTACATGGCCTGGTACTGGCCTTCTCTTCAGCTTCGTCCCTTACTCTTTCCAGCCACACTAGGCTAGATCTCCATTTCTCAAGTAGATAGACTGTCCCCAACTTAACGATGGTTTGACTCACGATTTTGTGACTTTACAAATGATGTGAAAACAGTATGCATTCAGTAGAAACCATACTTCAAATCTTGCATTTGATTGTTTCCTTGGCTAGTAATATGCAGTATGACACTCTGGTGATGCTGGGCAGTGGGAGCAGCCTCAGTTCCCACTCAGCCACACAGTCTCGAGCCGATACGTTTGCAATGCTTCTGTGTCTCACTTTCAGTACAGTATTCCATACATTACTTGAGATATTCAACTCTTGCTTATAAAATAGGCTTTGTGTGAGAAGATCTTGCCCAGCTGTCGGCTAATGTACGTGTTTGAGCACGGTCAACGTAGGCGAGGCTAAGCTCTGATGTTCTGTAGGGTATGTGTATTGAGAGCGTTTTTGACTTCACGATATTTCTGTCACAACGGGTTTGTCAGGACATAACCCCTTCGTAGGTCCAGGAAGATCTGCACACCACTCTCCCCTCAGCTGTCTTTCTCTGTTCCTTCTGCACCCACTTAAAAACTGTCCTTCCAGGGGCACCTGGGTGGCTCAGTCGGTTAAGCATCTGCTTTCAGCTCAGGTCACGATCCCAGGGTCCGGGATTGAGCCCCAAGTTGGGCTCCCTGCTGAGAGGGGAGTCTGCTTCTCCCTCTGCGTCCTGCCTGCCACATACTTACACACACACTCTCTATCAAATAAATAAATAAAATCTTAAAAAACAAAACCAAACAAAACAATGGTTCTTCCTTTAGGCTTCAACTTAACAAACAGTCTTTTTATCAGGGAATCCTTCCCAACCTGCAGATCTGGTTAGGTGTCTCTGTCACATTCACCCTGTGTTTGTTCCTCAGAGCCCTTCACTTGGTTAGTGTCTGTCTTCCCTGACCAGTGCTTTGCTCCATCCGGCCGCGTTCCATCGGTAGTGTCAATCAGCTGCTGTCCCCGCACCACCTGGCCAAAGCCTGACGTACGGTGGGCCCTCAGTAAATATCAACTGACTGGTTTGCTTGGGTGTTGCTGTAAGTCTTAGGGTATTTCATAAAACAAAATGTTTTCCAAGTGAGGATTGAAACTGAGTCGCCACTCATTCAGTGGATCCATTTTATTAACAGGAGAGAGGTACAGTAGTTGTAGGAACCACACCTCTTAAAAAAACGGAAATAATTTTTTTTGCGGGGCGATGGTGAACTGAGCGAGCAGAAAAGCTGAGGTAATTCTGTGACTATTTTATCAGCTTTTTTATGGCCTTCGTTTTACTTGGTCCTGCTTCATAAACTAATGTGTTCATGTGCTAAATCTAGTAGAATGGGGTACTTTACAATATAGACTTGAATGAATATTCACGATGTGCTCTCCCTGAGTTGAGGGTTGAGGGGAGTCAGTGATAGTGAAGATAGAAAGAATCTTCACAAACTCCCACATCCAAAATTAGGTTACTTTCGCCCCTCACCTTCTTCCCCACCTCGAGTGAGGTTGCTATTTGGAGCTGCGAATACATTCTGTGAGGTTGGTTGCTGGGGTACCAGTATGTTCTATAATTTGTATAGTAATGTGCATTAAATAAGAGACAGGTTTCCACTTTCCACTGGTGTAGGATGCACTCAAGTCGTGCCAAAAGTTTTTTTCTCTTTTGAAAAGACTTATCTCAAGCTTATCAACTTCCTTTTTTAAAGACATGGCTCCTTTTCTTCAGGAAATGTGTGTCTCTACCAGGGTACAAATGAGATTTAAAATACTGAAGGAAGTTGATTTGATTTGCTGAACATACTCTTGGCAACTGAGAGACGGTTATCGGAGATTAAAACAGAATAATAACCAGGGCTGTCAGTATAATACCACTTTGGATTACAAAACTGCACAAGGTTATAAGGTTATTTTGCCTGGAACTTTTTGGTTGTTTTCTTTTAAAAACACTGCCTAATTATGGATGTGATGACATAAAAAACAAAAGCAGCTCATTCCCTTCCAGGTTCCATTCTACTGAGAGTGACGTAAGCGCAGACTTAGATTTGCAAAGTGATCCAGAAGAAAATGGAGTAATATTAAGGAAAAACAGCTGAGATTCTAACCTCATTCATTACATATGAGCAGGACACAAAAGGTCTGACAATGAATGTTACTTGCTGCTCTGTCGAAAACTAATATGCCACGGGACTCCTACAGTTAGTAATAGTACATGCCCTATGAGCTGTTTTCATGGCAGTGGTCATAGGTCACATTCTAATTGCTCATGCAGTTCACATTTACCATTTGGGGAGCATTTAAGGATGACCTTTGTGTTTATAGAACTTTGAGGCAATAGGTATGAAGTATCAGGTTTCATTAGCCCTCTGGTTTATTGGTGTTCAGCAGCAAGTTTAGTTGTGGATAAGTAGTTAAACTGTATCAAATAAATATGAATTATTTATTCTGTGTGCCAAAAAGGGATTCTTTCCCTCCCTCCCTCCCTCCCTCCCTCCCTCCTCCCTTCCTTCATATTTTTTATTTCTAAGTAATCTCTACACCCAACATGGGGCTCAAACTCACAACCCCAAGATAAGTTCCCAGTGGGGGGCTTGAACTCATGACCCTGAGATCAAAAGTCCATGTTCTACTGACTGAGCCAGCCAGGTACCCCTATTGCATTGCATTTTTATTCAAATAATTGCATTCAAAATAAAAGCACTGAGAAGATTGAGGAATTTTTCATCCCTGATTTATTAAGGTCAAACAGCCAGAATTTAACTTGATTTCCCCTTAAATATGTTTGAATACATAGTTTCTTAAGTAAATGTCAATTACATTGCCAAATAGAAACCACTAATAATGTAGAGATGAATAGTAGGAAATATACCCAAGGTTTTGAGAAGCTATTAAATCCAATTTTGTATAATGCCATTATAAATATCAGCTCTGAACTTAATAATATAACTTGGTTCTACGTATTTTCTTTGAAAGCATAGGGAAATGGGAAAGAGCTGGTGTGTGGTATCAGGCAGATTTGGGTTTAAATCCATTGTTCTGAGTGACATTGACCCACCCTGTGGGTCTCAGCACCACTGTCCTAGGACTGTGATGGGGAGGCTTTGGGGACCTGGCTCCCCAACAGATGCCCACAGTAACTGTGGGGTCTCTCTCCTCCCTCTTCTCCCACCTCTTCCTCTGGCCCTCCCACTGATTAGCAAGCTATTTAACATATCTGTGCCTCAGTTTCCTCATATAAAAAAGAAGGCTGGACTATACACTCTTGAAGGTTCTGAAAAATTCTACAATTCTGGGCTTTAAAAGTATAAATGCTTTTTTAAAAAATCGTTCCTACTTGAAAAAAATATGGGCACCATGGTTAGAAGTATGACTGATGGGGCGCCTGGGTTAAGTCGGTTAAGTGTCCAACTCTCGGTTTTGGCTCAGGTCATGATCTAAGGGTCATGGGATCAAGCCCGGTGTCAGGCTTGAGCTCGGCGTGGAGTCTGCTTGAAAGATTCTCTCCCTCTGCCTCTCCCCCCACTCATGCTCTCTCCCTCTCAAATAAATAAATTAATTTAAAAAAAGTATGATATGTAAGTGAAAATATCTACAGACCATGAACTGTATTCTTTATGCTAAAAATAAATTCTGCGAGCAAGTTAATTGAAAAATCCAGAAAGCACAGACAATTTTTTACATTCATCTCAAAAGAGCAATGATATTCCATCTTCTCCAGTCTTGAAATGAGTAAATGGAAGGATGTAAATATTTATTGGAATGAGAGTGGAACAGAGAGAAGGTCTGCTTTGCGTACTGGTGGGTGGTAACTCATCTATGGATCATTGTTTGCACTAGGCATTTAATAATCCCATCTGTTGAAAATGTATGTTCGGAGGTAATTTGAAATTGCTGTAAGCTACCTAGAAATTGGCAGGGAGGTAATCCTGGAGAGATTCCATACTCTGCAGTAGACCAAGAAAACCAATGTAAATCAATATGTAGTTATAAAATCCCATCTTTGGCCACAGTTCGTTAGATTTATTTATTTAGGCGTTGTACAGACTTTTTTAACACTGGAATCCGGGGTGGTAGAGTCCTTTGCTAATCTCAGGTTCGCGGCTTCAGGATGCTGTTTATTTGACCTGAAAACCCCACTTCTCATTTGACCCGGCAGGGGCAGAACTTTCTCTTGCTGCCAAGCTGATGTGGCATTGCCCCCCACCCCGATAACTCCATGCCTTCTGGCGTCCAGAGCCCTCTTCAGCAGGTTTTATCTCATTTCAGAAATGAATCACTGAGTCTGATAAAAACTTGATGTTTCTTTTTCCTCCCGTTACCTTTCCTTCAGTCGTGTCCTTGCGTTTCACTCAGAGAACCACTGCAGCTTGTTCTTACTTTTAATAGTGTGTCTGTTTTTCCTACTGCACTTCTTGCCTTAAAATCCCTCCTCGCGGATTTCTCTTTCCTCCCGTCGGTTCTGTTCCTCTCCCCACGCTCTCACTTTCTGTCCATTTACCACGAGGCCCTGCACATACGTTTTGCACAGAGGGACGGCACATTGAGAGCTGTAGCTACTTCGGAGGAGAAAAGACTGGATATTTTGCAGGAGCTGTTAAAGACATTTAATGGATCGTTACCCCTCTAGTGATCTCTTTGGGTGAAATTCTTTAGGTAACTGTCTCTCTATGTGAAATTAAAGTAGGAGTTTAAGAGAGTACCTAATCAACAGGAGCCATTCTCAGCAAGAGAAATCAGGGTTTCATTTTCCCGGGAATGTGGAGTTTCTCTGTGAGTTTAGAGATCCCTTTGCTTCGCTCCCCAGCTGCTACAGCTCCTCACCCCACAGCACGGCTGCTTGCATGCGTTTGTCAAAGTCATCATCACATCCATGGCCTATGGGCTGAAACGTGTTCCTCTAAAATTCACATGTCGAAGCTGCACCTCCACTGTGTCCATATTTGGAGATGGGGTCTTTAAGGATGTGATTAAGTTAAAATGAGGCCATTAGGCTGGGTCTCATCCAGTCTGGCTGGTGTCCTCCTAAGAAGAGGCAGTTTGAGCACAGGAGACCCAGGGCCATGCCTGCGGAGAGGGGTGGCCGTCAGCAAACCAAGGAGGGAGGCCTCAGAGGAGACCAGCCCCGCCGGCACCTTGATCCTGCATGTCCGGCCTCCGGGATTGCAGCCCTCCAATCTGTGGATAGTTCGTGATGGCCGCTGTGGAGCAGATCATCCACACAGTCCCGGCTTCACTACATCTGTGGGTTGAGATGGCCACAGGATCAAACAGGAAAATCCAAGGTACGGGATCTAGAAGACGGTGACACAGAGCCCAAGCAGGAAATAAACTCACTCTGGAGACCATCTGGAACAGACACGACAGGGAACACGTTTGAAAAATCTACCAAAGCCCAGTTTTGGGTCTGTGGCCTTCCTGGAAGTCAGGGGAGAAATTTGAACCCCGGCTCAGGACTGCAGAAGGGCAAGCAAACCCCGTACGTTCAGAGAGAGCTAGCTGTCTACGTGCTGACGCTCTGAATGTCTGATGTGCGGGCTTACCTTGCCAGTAACTGGCTCACGTCTAGGTAAGTGAGGACAGAACCCAGCTTGGCCTCCGTTAACAACAACCAGGTGGAGGTGAGTTGACACGTGCTGTTTGATAGCATGAGGGCACTGTTACTGTTCAGATGGATTTGGGTTTCATCTTTATGGAGTTAGCTTCAAAGAAGTCTTTAGAAGTCCTTTGTACAGTAACTGAGTCTCTCCATGGATTTATTGGCCTCCACCTCGGTTCTAAAATTCTGGCCTTCATAAAGCCCCAGTGACTTTGGGCTTGATTCAGTATACCATAGAAGAAAAAAAATGTGTTTTATATACCCTGTCATGTGGGCATCTTTAAATTCTTAAAAACTATCATTTCTGTTCTTTTTATTTCTACTGGATAGAAATGTGTCATTCATGTATTGCATAGTGCACCTGGAATTCTCACTGAATCATCAATAACAGAAACTATGACAATTTTCAGAGGTGAATTGCACCTGAATTTTTCATTTTGGTGTGAGATAGGGAGCTACTGCAGTTTTACTTTTTTCCACGTGAACTACCCTTTTTTCCTTTCCCCAGTGATTGATAACACTGCCTCTATCAAAGATCATGCTTCCAAATGTGCATGGGTCTACTTCTGAGCTTTCTACTAATTGGTCTACATGCCTGTTCTTAGTCATGCTCACTAGATGACTACTACTTGGAAAATGTTTTGGTATCTGGAAAAGAGAACTTGCCTGGCTTGCCCTCACTTACCAGATTTCCCTCCAAAGTTATATGTTTTCTGCTGAATTTGAAAATAAGCTTGTCAAGTGTAGGAAAAACCCTTTCTGATTGGGTTCTGTTTCATTTATCAATTGATTTAGGGAAAATTGATATCTGGTCAATACTGCATCTTTCTCTCCTTCAGCATGGAATACCTCAATATTAGTTTTAGGCTTTCTTTTATAGAACAATGAATTTAAAAAAAAAAACCGCTTGTGTACACTATATTCAAACCTCAGATATTTATGGAAGGATTTCCATTGCAAGAACTGTGTTGGGCTTTGATGGATTTTTAAAATGAGCAAGGTTGTCTTCTATTTTAAAAAGATCACAGTCTAGTAGGGAGGAAGGAGTTTGGGAGACAAATACACTATTTAATATAAATTAGACTGTCACGGGCGCCTGGCTGGCTCAGTCAGTAGAACACGTGACTGTTGATCTTAGGGTTCTGAGTTCAAGCCCCATGCTGGGTGCAAAGCCTACTTAAAAAAAAATCAGTTCCTCATTCCTAGTAGGCACATTTCAAGTGCTCATTGGCCATATGTGGCTAGTGTCTTCTGTACGGGATAGTGCAGCTTTAGAGAATCACTTATTACATAATTAGTCTTGTTATCTAAATGAGGGAAAATAGGGGTGCCTGGGTGGCTCAGTCAGGTTAAGCATCTGACTTGTGATTTCAGCTCATATCATGATCTCAGTCAGGGTCATGGGATTGAACTCCATATCGGGCTCTGTGTTCAGCGGGGAGTCTGCTTGGGATTCTCTCCCTCCCCTCTCTCCCTGTTCTCTTTCTCTCTCTCTCTCTCTCTCAAATAAATAAATGTTAGAAAAAAATAAATGAGGGAACATATTTAAAGTGCAGTCATTTTTTTTTTTAAGATTTTTATTTTTAAGTAATCTCCATATCCACTGTAAGGCTTGAACTCACAAGCTGAGATCAAGAGTCACATATTCCACCGACTGAGCCAGCTAAGTGCCCCTAAAGTTGCAGTCATTAAAATAGGTGTTTCTAGGCTGGGGTTTTATGAGTAATACATATTCTAATTCATAATTTGTATTCTAATTGATGACATCTAAAATATTCTGATATTTTTGGATTGAAGAAAATGCAATTTCAGGGGCTCCTGAGTGGTTCAGTTGGTGCAGCTTCTGCCTTCGGCTCAGATCATGATCCCAGGGTCCTGGGATCGAGCCCCGCATTGGGCTCCTTGCTTGGCGGGGAGTCTGCCTCTCCCTCTCCCTCTGCCTGCAGCTCCCCCTGCTTGTGCTCTCTCTTTCTCTACTGTCAAATAAAATCTTAAAAAAAAAAAATTTTTTTTAAATGCAATTTCGTTTGCAAAAGGATCAGATGGAAGTAATCAAGAATGGGAAGAGCCTCATCGCTCAGCAGAGCGCTGTCTAGAGAATAGTTTTGCAAGTTACAAGTGTTGGGAGGCTACAGTGAAATTTATGGATTTTCTGCCTCTTGGTGGAGCGGAAACTCAAAATTGAGCTTTATAAGCTATTTAGTCTCTTTTCAGATCTTTTATTTGTTTTTCAGCTTATTACCTCCACTTGTCCCTTTTAGCAGTTTAAAGGAATATTGTTGTTTTTAACTCCAAATGACCAAACCCTGCTAATATTTTGAAAAATCTACCTGTTGCATTGCTGGTAACTTGTGATAATTCCTGTATATATGTGTGTTAAGGGCAAGCTCACGTGTGTGAACAGGTGTGCCTACCTGTTGGGTACTCTGTGTACATCATGAGATTATATCAGACACTTCAAATCTTGTCCCTGGTATGGCACTTTTCTCCTTTTGTGAAAGACATTCTGTCTAATGGAAGGAAAAAATCAATGGAATGTCAGAAATATTAACTGGGAGTGTATCAGCCACAGCTGATCTGGGATGAAGCAATGAGAAATAATAGAACAATACCTTTCGAAACTGTCAGCTAGGATGGCGAATACTTCTAAATACTTGTAAGAAAGATAACCTTCACTTCCAAAATGATATAAGAATTGATTTCTCATTTTGTGAAACTTGAAATGCAAAACTGAAAATCTGGAAATGATAAAAAAAAAAAAAGACAAGGAGCCTTCAGATGGGGGATAAAGTCATAATGATGTCATTTTGAATTTCAAAAGCCCTGTTTGTTTCCTTTCTTGAGGGAAAGAACAGGAAACAAAAGGCTTAGAATATAGGGATCACCTTCATGGGGTTATCAGGAATGCTGGATGTTCATTCAGCTGTTTGGGAGAAGCGGGGAAGGGTTGAGTAGGGGGTGGGGGCAAGTCAAATTCATATCCGTTAAATGTTACGTGAGGAGACATGGAACTGGAGTTTCCAGACGCAGTGAAGTTCTTTCCCATTCGTATCCTCAGTAGTGCCAACATAGGCCCTTGGTTAAGACACAGTTTTTGTTTAACAAACGCAATTATCCCATTCTATAGGGGAGGAAACTGAAGCCTGGGAAGGTCAAATAAATCATCCAAGGATACACACCTAGTAAATGAATTTTGGAGTCAGGTAAGCCTGGAATTTGGACTCTCCTTTTGCCATATGGCAGCTGGATACCCTTGGTCAAATCATGTTATCTATTCAGAGGTTCTGATTGCTGCTCAGTAAAATGGGGAAATAATCGCACCTATCAGCATAGAAGCCGGGGCGGGGAAGGGGGTTGGCAGTCACTCAGAGTTGATGTATTCCAAGTTCCTGGTACGGATAGAGTAGGCTAAATAAATAATAGCTGTTATCACTTGCTGACTCTGTACAGGATGCTGTGGAGATGCTATAGGGAGACACAAAAGTAGGGAGAAAGATCGTTTTCTTATTCTTATGTAGCACAATATTTGGGGCTTCTCTTAATCATTTGCCTTGAACATTTGAGGGGTGGGGTAGGGTGAGGTAGGAAGTGTCACCATTTGTGCTACATCATAGTTGGTATTTTGTTAGACCCTGTCATATTAGATTTGCCTTCCTCTATAAGAGAAAAACCCTACCTTGTAAAACAAATTAAGATAATGGGAAAAGGGCTCTGGTTAGCATTTTTATGCAGAACAATTGATTTTCAGCAACAGACTACTAATGTTAATTGGGAAATAACTGTACTACAATTTATTTATCCACTCTGCTGTTGATGACAATTGAATTGTTTCCAGATGGGGACTATTACCACTACGAACATCCTTGTTCTGGAGACTTGTGTCCTCTAGGGTATATACTGAAGAGTGGAGTGGCTGGGCCATAGGGCATGCATAGCTTCAACTTTGGGAGATAATGCCAAATTGTGCTTCCAAGGGGTTGTACCTGTTTATGCTCTTGATTCCAATGTGTGAGAATTCCTGCTTACTCCAGATTATTGCCAGCGCTGAGTGTTGCAATACTTTTTAATTTTTGTCATTCTGCTTTTTTTTTGGTATAATATCATTGCACAAACATTTCCCCATATGATTATCAATTCTAAGTATAATTTGCAATATATGGATAGTATTTTTTGTATGTCTCATAATTTATATAATCAGCCCCTTAATTTGCATGAACAGTTGTTTCATAAACAATCCTTTAGATTGTTTCACACTCTTCAGAATGATAAAACACTGTGATGGACAATCTTTGTCTATAAAATTTTTCCTTTATTATTTCTTTAGGGTAGATTTCTTTATTTTTTAAGATTTCTTTATTTATTTGAGAGAGAGAGCAGGGGGAGGGGCAGAGGAAGAGAGAGAGAGAGAATCCCAAGCAGACTCCCCGCTGAGCACGGAGCTCCACGTGGGGCTCCACCCCAGACCCTGAGATCATGACCCGAGCCAAAATCAAGGTTCCGAACCTTAACCAGCTGAACCACCCAGGCGCCCCCCTCTTTAGGGTAGATTTCTAGAGTAGAATTATTTGGTCACAGTTTACAGGTAAAAAGAAACTGTGGGAACACTTGCCTTGGGAATGAAGGGAACTGAAGATTAGTGTAAAGGGAGGAAGTTTGCCTTTTAGGTCCTGCTGGTTTGCCTTTCCAGGTGGTAGCAGCAGCAGCTGCAGAAGCCAGAGGAAAAGGGCCAAGGTCAGGGCCCAGAACTTAGCCAGAGGCTTCCACTTTCTTCCTAGTTCTATGACCAAAATTTGTGATAATGAGGTGTGGAATTGGAAAGCAGTCTTTTCCAAGAATAACAGCATAAATCCTTGACGTCTTAGTGGTAAGGAGAAAAAGATAACACACGAAGCGAGATTTTAGGTTTCGTTTTGTTTTCTGTAGACATTTATCGAGCTTTGGAAGTGCTTTAGACGACGACCTCCTTTAATCCTCAGTAGTCGCGTGAGGGGGCTTCCAATCGTCCTCAGCTTATGAGGGAGACAACCAAGGCTGGTAGGTGGTGGCACCGAGATTGGAATCCAGGCCGGCAGTCTCCCGCACGCCATGGTGCCTCCCTGTAACGGTGCAGGGTCGTTCATACGTAAGCATTCATGTGAGCCATACAAGCAGCAGATACCGTCAATATTGAAAGGAGGGAGAAGTGAGTGTGGACCGGAGTGGCCACGGAAGGCTTCAGCAAGCAGCTTCCCTTTTTGATAGAACTGTGACTCGGGCTGTTTTTAGACATCCCATCAGATTTCTCTGGCAGTTTCACCTCCCACCATCCTTAGCTTGCAAAGTGAACTGATAAAACACAAAGTGAATTCACGGACAGTGTGTTCCTGAGGTGTAGCTAGCTCATCCTTCAGAATCAGTATGTGCTTAATTAAAAAATTCTCCTGGGCTGGCCATGCATAGAATGGAGTAGAGATCTCCAGAGAGCCACTTCCCCTGAGGTCAAGTGAAGTAGGGAACTCTCAGCATCACAACTCCAGGAAATGACTTAACTGAATGGAACACTGTGTGCCTCGTGCAAAGTAAGGCAATTTCTGTCATTGTTATGGACTTCTGGAAAAAAATGCAGTGACAGACAGCCAAGAGTCTTATGCAGTCATCAGACGGTGAAATCCTTTCCTAGTGAATGGTAGGGTCCAGAGGTTAGAAATTACAAAGCCTTCATGTTATAATCTGTGTATACATGATCAAAAACGAAGACTCAGACCAATATGGGAACCCCACAACAGAACGAAGCACCCAGATTTGTGGAATTCTCTACTCCACTTACAATGTACATTTTTAGTAAACAACTCAGTATGTTATGAACCTGAACCAAATCTGCGAACTTGTAATATATTCTTCCAGCCAAATCAGGACTGAATTATCAGTCATTTATTCAACAAAAACCCTTATAGAATCACTGCTTTGTGCCAGTGTAGTGGTGGCCAAGGATAAAGGACACTGTCCTTGGCCCTCAACTTCTTCATAGTTGACTTGAGCTTCTGACACACTATATGTTGTGGCCAGGTACTGATGTCAGTGGTCGCATCAATGAGCACCACCTGCAGTCTCTCCTTTGCCCTTCAGTTTCTACAGCTGGTCCCCTCCTGTGATGTAATAAGGGGCCCGAACCTAGAAGAATTCTGTTCTGTAGGTGATATCTCCAGAGTAAAAAATCCCTATACTACCTCCTCTTACTTGTTCCTCCTTCCAAAACCCCAAGTTTTTCCTGTGAAAGTTACCACAATTGCACCTAAATTGAAAATAGATTTTTTTAATTTAATTTTTTTATTTATTTTTAAAGATTTTATTTATTTATTTGACAGAGACAGAGCAAGAGAAGGAACACAAGCAGGGGGAGTGGGAGAGGGAGAAGCAGGCTCCCCCCCACCCCCGAGCAGGGAGCCTGATGCCGGGCTCAAACCCAGCACCCTGGGATCATGACCTGAGCCGAAGACAGACGCTTAATGACTGAGCCACCCAGGTGCCCCTAATTTTATTTTTTAAAGATTGATTGATTTTAGAGAGAGCATAGGCGCGCAAGCGGGGGGAGGAGCAAAGAGAGAGGGAGAGAATCTCAAGCAGACTCCCAGCTGTGTGCAGAGCCTCATGCAGGGCTCTATCCCAGGACCCTGAAATCATGACCGGGGCCTAAATCAAGATCTGGACACCCAATCGACGAAGCCACCCAGGCGCCCCCCTGGTGTCACTCTTTTATAGCCACCAACACCCCTTCCTGTAGTACCCTCCCCTCTCCACCTAGTTTCCCATTCTTGGCAACCACCAATTTCTTCAACATTTCTATGATTTGGTCATTTCAAGAATGCTATCTAAATGAAATCATACAGTATGTAGCCTTTGGGGACTGGCCTTTTCACTTAACATAACTCCCTTGATACTCACCCAAGTCATTGTCTAGCGGTAGCTTGTTCCTTTTTTACTGTTGAGCCATAGTCCATAGAAAGAATGCCCCACACAGTCTTAACTGTTCACCTGCTGAAAAAGAGCGGAGGTGTTTCCAGTTTTGGGCTTTTATGAAGAAAGCTAATATGAATATTTGTGTATAGGTTTTTATGTCAACATTTGTGGTTTTTTTTTTTTGCTCTAAGATAAATGCCTAAGAGTATAGTTTCTGAGTCATATAGTATTTGCATGTTTAGCTTTTTTGTTTGTTTGATTTCTTTTTGTTTGTTTGTTTGTTTTTAGTAATCTCTGCATCCAGCATAGGGCTTGGACTCACAACCCAGAGATCAAGAGTCTCGAGCTCTTCCAACTGAGGCAGCCAGGCGCCCCTGCATGCTTAGTTTTGTAGGAGAATGCCAGACTGTTTTCCATAGAGGCTGTACCATTTTACATTCCTGCCAGCATATGAAGTATTGACTTTTTCTGTGTCCTTGCCAGCATTTAGTGCTATCACTGTATTTTAACCATTCTGATAGGTGTATAGGGGTAGTTTTTGTTTGCATTTCCCTGATGGCTGATGACATTGAACAACTTTTCATGTGTTTATTTGCCATCTGTATATCTTCTTTGGTGAAATGTCTTTTCATGTCTTTGGTCCATTTTTGGTTGGATTGTTTATTTTTTTTTGTTGAGTTTTGAGAGTTCTTTTGTATTCTAGATACTAATCCAACTAATTTGTTGGCTATATGGTTTTGCAAATATTTTCTCCCCATTTATGTCTTGTCTTTTCATCCTCTTAAAAAGAAAAACAAAGCAAAAGTTTTTTATTTTGATGAGGTAAAATGCATTTTTTGGACTTCTTTATGTGTAGCTTCAATTCTATAGGGAAGACAATGTCAGAGACCAATTTCCAGAACAGTTGAAGCCTCCCTGTAGAATCTTCTTTAAGATTCATTGCTTTTGAGAAATCACTAGCATGAAATTGTTGCATTCGCTGAACAAGGGAAAATAAGAAGGCAAATTCACCAGCCTGTAGAGCTTGAGTTGAATCTTTCTGCTTCCCTGGGTTTTTTTTATGAAAATCTTAGAAGTTTTGGGCTTCTCTGCCAGATGGTTGCTAATGCTAAATAAATGACAGTGATTGTTTTCTTATAGTCATATAGAACATGCTATGTTAAAAATTAAATATAAATGTTAAGAGTGGTCATTTCCAGGGGTGCCTGGCTGGCTCAATTGGTGGAGCATGTGACTCTTGATCTCGGGGTTATGAGTTCAAGCCCCACGTTGGGTGTAGAGATTACTTAAAGATAAAATCTTTTAAAAAAAGAAAAAAGTGGTCATTTCCAGTTGGAAATGCATCAGGCCTGGAAGCTTCTGATCCTCAAAATAAACATACGCACACACACACACATATATGTGTATTTATGTTTATATATATATGATTAGCATGCATTCACCTCATGCTAGTTGTATAAATTTTTAAATACTGATTTATTCTTTTCTTTTCTCTCTGTCCTTAAATCCTCAGGGAAAAAAAGAAAAAAGCTTACTGTATGTTTCTCCCAGAGGGAACACTTTCCTGTACTATTAAATCAAAATAGAATATGAAAGGAAATACATATTCCTTTACTTTGTGAGAGGCTTACATTTTTATCCCTTTTTAAAGTCAGACTTGTTTTATGTCTGTTTCCTTCTCCCTGCTGTAATGATGTGATAAGCCTATAACACCTAAGGAGGTGAGATTCGTCAGGAGCCATGGCCCAGCTTTGCCCTACTGCTGAACCAGGGACATAACTGTCTTTACATCTATAGCAACTTTTTTTTTTTTTTTTTTTTTTTTTTTTTTACTGTCTGTCTCCCTGTCTAGATGGATTCAGGATTGGACCATGTCTTACTCATTTTTATATTCCCAGCACCAAGAACAGATAGAGCCTGTCACACCATCAGCACTCAGTAAGTCATTGGAGAATTCACAAACTTCAGTAACTAGTCAGTATCTGAAAATTGGTAATACTCATTATTCAGCAAATTTCATTCTTATACATTATTCATTCCAACTCCTTGAGGGCAGAAGCTACCTTTTGCTGTGTCTTACTCATTTTTTAAACCCCAGTGCTTGGAAAATAAGTAGATCTTTAATGAATGTTGAGTTTATCCATCATCCAGCAAGTATGTATTGAATACATGATACTGTGTTAGGGACCATCAGGAAAATACACATTTACCTAAGAGGCATACTCCTTTTCTTCTGGTAACCTGTAATCTAGTGGTTGGGGTGTGCACATATAAATTATCACATAAAATATTCACATAACATGATAAGATATTATAGCTTTTGTTTTAAAATGAGAAATATAGACTAAGATTAATAGTCCACAAGGTCATCTGGCATGGACTGACCAAGGAAGGCTGTCCAGCTAGTGACCTGACGAAACGCTGCGCCCTCCCTGGAGTCCTCTGCTCACTCCCCTCTGTTCAGGCTATCCACACTTGTTGCCTTCTCTTGAAATGCCACCCTTCTGTTTGTCTTCTTTCTACTCATAGCCAGCATTGAATGCTGTGTTATTCAGGATTCTTGAAACTGGCCTAAGCAAAAAAAGCAAAGCATTTTTTCATATAACTGGAAAGGGGATCTAGCTATGTCTGGTGTGATGGTAACAAGCAGTTTCTCTCATATCTGTATGTGCACACCACTCCTTCAGTCTAGAGATGGGTACAATTTCTCCTCTCTGATCTGGCTGGACTTTTTTTTTTTTTTTAATGAGAGAGAGATTGGCAAGGTGGGGGTGTGGCTAGGGAGAGGGAGAGAGAGAATCTTAAGCAGGCTTTGTGCCCAGCTCAGAGCCTGATGCAGGGCTCTATCTCACTACCCTGAGATCATGACCTCAGCTGAAACCAATACTCAGACACTTAACCAACTGAGCCACCCAGGCACCTGTGGGGCTGGACTTTTGACTCATTTTGACCAATACAGTTTGACGGAAGTGATACCTGCCAGTTCCAGGCTGGCCTTAGGAGGCTTGGCAGCTTTAGTTTTGGCTCTCTTGGAAGCCAGGCCCCCTGTGAAGTTCAGCTACCCTGATGGAGAGAGGGGAACCCTGGAAAACACGAGACTATAAAAATATAAAAATATTTTATTAAAAAAATACAGAGAATTGCCAGAGCCCGGCATTCCAGCCCCCCCATGCCCCCCATGCCCCCCATGAGTGAAGCCATCCTGCATTCTCCAGCCCCAGGCAGCGTCATGGGGAGCAGAGAAAAGCCACGCCCTTTGGAGGCCCGCTCAGATTGCAAAATCCCCGGCAAATGAATGGGAGCTGTTGTAAACTAATACACTTCAGGGTGATTTGTCATGCAGAAACAGATAATGGGAAGAGCTGGATCTAGTCCTCTCATAATTCAGTAATGAATCTTTTTGCTTTCATCGCTCTGCTTTCTTCCTGGGGGGCTGTCTTTGTGTGGTGGCCAGAGGGCCCACCAATGCAGCAGGCTTACGTTGCACCAGTTTAGCAAGGCCTACGCAAGGACACAGCTCTTTCCCAGTGGTTGTGGCAAGCCTTGGGGATGACTGCTGTGGGCTCCGACTGGGGCAGGCGCCTGTCCGGGCACAAGCCACAGCGACTGCCTCCGATTGGCCAAGGCTGGATCGAGTGCCTCTTCCTGTAGGCAGATGTGGGGTGTGGTGCACCTTACCTGAACCTCTTACGTGGAGGGTGGCTGTTGGATAGGGCCCGAAAGAAAAATACAGCCACTATTGTTGAGACTAAAGGACTGCATGCTGGGCAGGCAAAGACAACAAGTATGTGCGACAGAAGTCAAGTGTAATCCTACCTCTTTTTTATTAAGCCTTTTCTGGTCATCCCAGACTTTATTGCGGCTCAGAAGGCCCGACGGCCCGACCTACTTCTTCGGTGCTTATTAGCATGTGCTGCCTTATGGGGCTGCTTACACTTTGGAAGTAAATTTTTATTTTACACCCTAGATTTTGTACCTTTGTATTCCTTATTGATAAGGGGGCATTTATGACTTTTAAAGCGTGATATTTATTTATTTATTTATTTGAGAGAGAGAGTGAGAGAGCACAAGCAGGGGGAGCAGCAGAAGGAGAGGGAGAAGCAGGCTTCCCGCCAAGCAGGGAGCCCCATGTGGGGCTCGATCCCAGGACGCTGGGGTCATAACCTGAGCTGAAGGCAGATGCCTGAGCCCCCCAGGCACCCCAAGGCACAGACAATTCTTACCTTGACAGGAAACATTTGTGTTTCCTCTCTCAGGGACTGACACTATCCTAGGCGTTGCTTCTGAAGGTAGAGACAGGGTCTACTTGGGTCCTGCTTCCCAGTAGGAGAGCCAAATGGTGATCAGCTCTGCTTGTTATCTTTCTTTTGGGGGGAGCTTGCTCTTGTGCTATTTAATCTGTATTTTTAAAAATACTATTTTGTATGAATGTCCCATAGAGCAGCTTTTGGTTAACTAGTTTATGAAATAAGTGACCTTAAAAAGGACATCCTCAGCTAATGGACATTTAAGTGAGCCTAATGAAGTTTTAATTGATCGTTCTCACTGAGGGTCAGCATTTCCAGGATGGAGTACTAGGGAACACTAAGGCAGTATCGAAATGGAAAGTATGTGCCCACTGACACACCTTCTAAAGCCCAACCTTGGTTTGTCAGGGACTTCACTTAGGTGTGGCCTCTCTAAAGTTGTGCGCACACATATTATACACACAAACACACCTGTGCAGTATACTTGCTATAGCCTTAACGAGCTGGAAAAAAATGGGTATCAGGTAGATGAGGGGGGAGAGCCCAGAGATGGACTTTGATAGATTTTCAGAATGGATCTTTGTAAGATTAAGTTGGCATAATGACTTAATAGTAACCGACAATCTTGCTTTTATACTAAGCTTTAACACTTATAAATGTGCTCTTATATTTGTTTATTTGAGCAGATACCCCAACTGTTGATTTAAATACCAGGATTAAGGATGCCATTATCACATCTGTCCTTTGAGTCTTTGCTGCCTTTAAAATTTTAAATTATTTGGAAACATTGTGTGTGTGAATGAATACACATAGTCAGTGTACCAATAGTCATTTGTTAAATAGAGCCTTATTTATCATCTTATACCTCTCTCCCAGTGAATCATTCATCCCCCCACCAGAGATAAATACTGCCCTGAAATTTGTGTTTTTCAAGCTCTTGCCTTTCTTAATAGTTTCAGTTATAAATCTTTGTTCTCATAAAAATGGCATTTATTCTTCATGATTTTTAACTTTACACGAATGGAATCTTCATGTACTTTCATGCAGCTTGGGTTTTGTTTGTTTGTTTCTTAGTAATTGACTGTGAAATTCATCCATAGTGATTCTTTTAACTCTATTTCTGTTTGTGGCTTATCTTTATTTTATTATTATTTCTTTTCATAAGCAGAAGTTCAAAAATTTAATGTAGTCAAATCTTTATGGTTTATGCCCTTTGTGACCTGCTTCTGATGACTTAAGATCATAGTGATATTATCCCATTTTCTTCTGGCAGTTTTAAAAGCTGTGTTTTTTTCTACTTCAGGTCTTTAATGTATCTGACATTGATTTTTGTGTATGCTGTGAGGTAGGCATTTTTTTTTTCCCCAAGTGAAAAGGCAGAGCATGCCACTCCACTACTTGTCTAAATCTTTCTGTGTACCTCAGAATTAAAGTCAAAGTTCTTAAAATGGCCTAAATAATTTTCCTGTATGATCAGGTCTCTGAAATGTCTCTGACTTCATCTACTGTCTTTCCAGTGATTACTGGCCTCCTCACTTTTTTGAGGGAACACTCCCAAAATGTTCCCAAAATGTTCCTGCTTTAGGGCCTTTGTACTTGCTGTTCCTTCTGTCTGAAATTTTCATTTATCTACATATTAGCTCCCTTAATTCTCAGGTCTCTGCTTGTATGTCACCTTATCATGGAGGTCTTCTCTGGCCACTCTAAGTCCCCCCCCACACACACACACGATATCTCTCTGCTCTGCTTTGGAAGAACTTGCCTGAAAAACTCTCTGGACCTGGTATAGTTGTGTCTTCTCCTGGGAGCTGGGGGGCAGGGCATGTTGGGGGGTGTTTTAAACTGTTGATTTCATTTCTTGAGTGGTTTTAGGACCATATGGAGTTTTCTATTCTTAAATTTTAATAACTTTACCCTCTTTATTTAAAAATATATTTTTTATTTTACTTTTTGAATAGTTAATATATGCACACAATTAAAGCATTCAAGTTTAAAAAGCATATACAGTGAAAAATAAATCTCCCATTCCTTTCTTCTAGCTACCTAGGTAGGCATGTGGCTTCCATTTTATCCCAAATTTATTCTTAAAAAAAATTTTAAAGATTTTATTTTTAACTAATCTCTACACCCAACGGTGGGGCTTGAACTTACAACCCCAAGATCAAGAGTCACACGCTCTACTGACTAAGTGAGCCAGGCACCCCCATCCCAGGTTTAAATATAACAACACATGAACAAGGTCAGTTTGGTCCAACCACCTGGCAGCAACTGTTCTCCTTTGATATTCAAGTCTCTTTGTGGGGATTCTGCTCCAGTCTCCCCAATCTCAGCAGAGCCCATGTTTTCTAGATGAACATAGACACCTGTCTTTACAGTCCAGTAGCTTTTCTTTGGCTCTTTGGGGACATCCACTCCTTTATATTACCTTTAGTTGCATCTCGGAGTTCCTAGGGAATTTCTCCGTGGTCGGTGGCTTTCTCTGAATTTACTGGAATGGTTCTTACTGCTTTGCTCACTTACGACTGTGACTTCCCTCCCCAAGAGTCAGGCTTGAACTCCGGAGGGCTGCTCATGGGAGTAATTTGTTCATCCATTCACAGGTATAAATTGAAGCACCTAGTATGTGGCCCCTCTCCTGCCAACAGTTTCTTGTCTATTTCCCTCATTTCTCGTTTATCCTCTTGGAAAAAATACGCTATGTGTATATAAGCATATACATATATTGTTTTTACATACATGGTGGGATACTACATATGTTATTCTGCACATTACTTTTTTCTCAACCATGTATGCTGGAGATATTTCTGTAGCTATAGATAAAGAACTGCTTCACTCTCTTACAGTTACTTAATCCTCTACTGGATGGATGGATCATATTTTACTTATTTAGTCTCCTTCTGAAGGACATTTAGGTGGTTCTCTTTTTGCAGTGGTCTTCTAACCAGTGTCCTTTACACATCTTTAATCAGGGTTTCACACGGCTATCAGATAGATGTCCTTCAACTTCCATCCTAATATTGTCATTTCCCCGTTCAGAAATCGCCAGCAGCGGCCCAGCACCCACAGAATAAGGCTGAACTTCCTCTCCTTGAAAGTAGAGCCAGGCAACCACGTGGTCTCCACATACTTTTCTTCTTGTGTCCTCCTGTTCCTGCAGCTACCCCCTAAACTGGTGAAGTTTTCCAAACAGACCTTTGGTTTTATGCTCAGTATTTTCCTTCTGCCTGCAAGACCCTCCCCCTCAACCCTTTGAAGGGGAGAATCATATGCCTCCTTCCTTCTAGGCTTGTTACTTGGCCCTCTAACTCAAGTTCTCTTTGGGGCAGTTGCAATTTCAAGATTTTAACTCAGTCTCCCACCAGTACAACCTTCATAACCAGACCAGGTGTTCTGAATGTTGGCTTAGGTAACATATTTCATTGTTCACCAGTCAGTCTTTTGTTTTGTAGACTCCAAATTTGTTTTTGAGGTGTGGGGGGAGGGTAGGAGGGGCCGAAGGAAGGGGAGAGAGAGAATCCTATGCAGGCTCCACGCCTAGTGTGTAGCCCCTAGTCGGGGGCTTGATCTCACAACCCTGAGATCATCATCTCAGTTGGACGTGCTCAACCGACTGAGCCACCCAGGAGCCCCTAGACCCCAGATTTCTTGTGAGCAGGGACTGTTCACTGGAAACAGAATACTAAAAGGAAAAGATACATATATTGACTTCCAAGTAGGAACCACATATACAAAATTAAACTACACACCTCCATAGACCTTTGTTTAAATGGAAATGTGTTCTGTGCTCAGCGGGATCTTAAGAAAAACATGGGCTTTAAAAAAAAAAAAATCTCTGGTCCCCGCCCCAGGGTGTGGCCCATGGTAGATGCCCAATAAGTGCATGTTGAATAAAAAAAATAGCATAAAAGAAAGCATTTAAGGCAAGCCTCAACATCTTGCCAAAAATCCATCTTTTATCATAAACATACAAATAAGCCCACAGATAGGGTAGATGTCAATCAAATTTTGAGGCAAACGAAGCCAGTGTGGGAGAGTGTGGATTCAAGTTTCAGCGAGGGAGGAAGAGAAGTTGCACCTAGGGCAGGGTCTTGGGCCCCCGCGAGCGGGCAAGAGGAGGCGGGGAGAGGGGAAGGGGGAGGAGACTCTGGCGTCCCTGCCCCGCCTCCCCCACCCCCCCCCCCACCCCCCCCCCCCAGGGGCTGCGGCGGCCGCGGCGGCGGCGGCGGCGCAGGGCAGCCGCGCAAGTGTCGGCAGCAGCTGCAGCGGCCCCCGGGGCGAGCCCGAGCACGGTCGGCGGCTCGCCGCGCGGCGGCCGGGAGAGACGGGAAAGTTGCCGGCGCGAGCGCAGACATGCCGGGCAGCGACACGGCGCTCACCGTGGACCGGACCTATTCCGACCCGGGCCGGCACCACCGCTGCAAGAGCCGGGTGAGAGGCGCAGGCGGGGCGGCGGTGGGGGGGCCGCCGGGCCGAGGGGCGAGGCCGGGTGGGCTTTGGCTCCGGTGTTCGCCAACTCTCGCTGCCCGTCTCTCGCCGCCTGCCTCTCTCCCTCCCCGGGTCCCTCCCGCCACGGGTCCGCGCCGAGGGGGCTGGGGAGGGGGTGGGGGGCGTCGGAGGCCGGGTCGGGGCCAGAGCCGAGCTCGGCCCGCCGGACCCCGCCCTCCGCCGCCGCCGGGTTCCCCGCGCGCCTGCTGGACCCGGGCGCCCGGGGTCCCCGACGGCCCGGCGCTCCGCCACCCTCCGCCAGGGAGCGCCCGCCGCGCGGTGCCCGGACGCGAGGGAATCCCGCCAGCCGTGGCCCCGGTGGGACTGCGCGCTCGCCCTCCTGACCTCGCGTGCTGCCCGCGCCTCCGCAGCCCTCGGGGTTTCGGGCGCGGGCCGGCGGCGGACGGGCTTCCCGGTCTCGCGCGGCGGCTGCCCCGGCTCTGCCCGAGCGGAAAGTCAGCCTTCGCGCGGCAGCCCTGGAGTTGCCAGCCGTGCCGAGCGGGCGCCCTCTCCATTGTTTGCAGTGTAATTTGCCGTTGCTGATTTTGGCTGTGGGCGAAAATAGCTCTTCAGAGCAAGCAGCAGAGACGGGCCCTGTAGTGCTTCAAAATAAAGACGGAGGCCGCAGCCTGGGCGCCGGTCCCTCCCGGGAGCGGAGGCCCCCGCCGGCTCGGGGGTCCCTTTGCCTTCCTGGGCTGTTCAGTCCCTCGGCGGATTGAAGTGCCTTTGAGAAGCAGTACGTCCTCCACCCTGGAACTTGTTCTGGCGAAGCTACCTGGAGGTGCTCTTTGCTAACTACTCGCTTGCTCGAGATCTCAGCATTTGAGTGTCAGCTTCCCGGTATAAAGTTCACAGCTAGAGTTTTGCGCAAATTCTGGCCTGCCGTCTCCCAAGATCCAGAGACCACTGGATGGGCAAAGTGGCAAGAGCGACAAATGCAGCTCAGCCCCTAGTGCGGGATTTGGGAGTTTAATCATAATTCGGAGAACTAATCAGTTATCCCAGAAGTGAAGTAACTAGGCCCTGTTATCCCTTTTTCCTTTAGTATCTGTTAACTGAGTTAACAGTATGGTTCAAATTTTTACAGATTAAACTTACTTGGTGGAGGTTACTGCATCCACTCCACTCTCCTCTACTCCCCAAAAGAATTCTTTTTTGCACTTTATTTTTTTATTGACCTACAGTTGACATACAATGTTATATTTAGTTTCAGGGGTGCAGAATAGTGATTCCACAAATATATACATTACAGAGTGCGCACCATAAGTTTTGCATTTTCTTTAAAAGTTTCATAACAGTTTGTTATGAAAATAACCATAAACTGCCATTTGGAAGAAAACATGGGCGAAAGATCTTTGGTTACCTACAGTTAGAAATTGTTGCTAGTTAACAGAGTTAGCGAGGAAGAAAGGTGAAGATCCTTTTCTAATGCATTTGTAATTGGAGGAGTCTATTGTTGCAGTTGACAGAAGAAATTTCAGACTTGAAAGAAGTCTGGAAGCTTGGTTTCTCTTGTCACAGTTGTGATAATCTTTGTGTAAACAATAAGATTAGTAATCTCTGAGGGATGGGTGGCTCATTGTGAGCTCATTTAGGTGATTTGGTAAGACTCATGGAACTTTGCAAAACTCTCTCTTCATAATCTGTGAAATGGTAGTGATAGAGTTCATACCTTAGCTACCTAGGTGGAAAGTGGCAAAGCAAACATGTAATTTAAACTGTAGATTTAGTTTGTCTCTGCTGGTTCTGCTAATGCTCCATTTCTATATATCCCTTTTCTGTTGAAGTACCACAACCTTACGTGAAGGGAGTTGCTTACTTTCTTTAAAATTCTACCGATGACGTTACATGTACTACCTTGTTTTGTTAGCATGGAAATACCTGATTTTGGGGGTGGGGTGGGGCAGAGGGAGAGGGAGCATCTTAAGCAGACTTCGTGTCCATCGTGGAGCCTGACCTGGGGCTGGGTCTCACGACCCTGAGATCATGACCTGAGCTGAAATCAAGAGTCGGATGCTTAACTGACTGAGCCACCTAGGTGCCCCGAGACACCTGATTTTTTAAACAGACTGTGTATTAAACCTGAGTTAGACATTGTATGTACTGATTATTCTAAATTAGCTTATTGGACAAATGAAATCTGGTGAGGACTAGATAAACTCAGACCAAGGAGGGCTAGAACTTTAGCAGATAGTGACTACATGTTTTGTAGCAGTGATGCTGAGATCCCTGTTTAAACTTCTTGATTGTTTGCTTTTAGGATTTTACTGTTCAGATGGCAAGGAGTAGAACTGGAGGGAATTTTGTAAACTTGTAACTTTTCTCAAGTGAGGCCGATGTAATTTTGAGTCTGTTCTTAAGGCTGCAGTAAGCCTGCTGTAATGAAGGGAAAATACCAACAATTTTCCTGTGCAGAAAGTATTTCTCCCTTCAGATGATTCTAGCTCCTGTTTTGTGGAACTCTTAGATCTAGCTATAAAGACGTACTTCTTCCTACACTCAGAAAATATGTGATGCAGAAGGAGAACATCAGGCAGTTTTCAGGTTTAATTTCTTGATGTCACCCTCCCTTTGGCGATAAACCATCTAATATAGGATTTTTTTTAAGATTTATTTATTTAATTAGAGTGAGAATGGGAGAGAGAGAGAGAGAGTACATGAGAGGGGGTACGGTTAGAGGGAGAAGCAGGCTCCTCGCCGAGCAGGGAGCCCGATGCGGGACTCGATCCTGGGACTCGATCCTGGGACTCCAGGATCATGACCTGAGCCGAAGGCAGTCGCTTAACCAACTGAGCCACCCAGGCGCCCCTCTAGTATAGTATTTTAAAAGAACACTTTTGTGGACTCGTGTGGTAAATTAGCTCACCTAAAAATACTCTAATGAGAACTGGAGGTGCTGTGCAATTTCCTCCCAGGAAGAGGCTAAGACTCCAAGAGATCAAGTTCTTGCTTACTGAATGGTCATTTTTTAAGTTCAAAATTGATACCTGTTGAGATAACAGGAAAAATACACATCTCTCTTGCTGAGTTTGGTTAAGCCTTTGAGACTAGAATAATAATGAGGCAGTGTACTATTTTAATGTTGCAGGAATCTATTTTTATTGCCAGGTGGATTAACCTAGATTCCCTCCCCTCAGTGAAAATGTAATATAACTAATGAATTCTGTGATTATCTCTTAAGCTGACAAGCCAGGATCATTCACATTTTTAAACTTCGTCAGGGTAAAACTCAGAAATGGTGCATGCTAACTCGACACACAGAATAATATCCCCTACTTTAAAAGGAAGAGCATGCATAGTTCGAATCCTACTTTTTTTTCTCATGCCCTAGATAGTTAAAGCCTGTCATCTTTTTAAGAATACAGGCAGTCCGCTTCCTATATATTAACTGGTTTTTATTAATTAGTGAATCAAATGTCTGTTCTAATTTTAAATGTTCTAAAATGGCACCTTCAGCCACCTGTGGATAATGGTCAGCAGCTGGGGCTCTCCGATCAGGTGACCTGGATCACATTCTGGCTCTTCACATTTCCCAGCCGAGTGAGCACTGGGGCAAGGTCTAACCTTCCTGAGCCTCCAGTTCCCCATCTGTAACAGAGGTGATAATAGTCCCTGCTTCTGGGAGTGATCTCGAGAGAGCATTTGTTTAAAAAAAAAAAAAAACCCAAAACAAAGAGCGGTCCTGTGCACTCAAGGTTAGATGTTTTTATCCCTGTGTAAGGTGAATACTCTTTTTCTTATTCTGTTGGTACCACTGCTAATCAGAATCGCTAGTCATCCTGAGTGCTTCCCGCCTCCTCATCTCTCATCTGTCGGCCATTCCACTGGGTCTTTCTTGGACTTTTCTCTGGACTTGGTACCTTACTCCGCATGTCCCCCAGTCATCTCCCACCTCAGTTTAGCCACGTCTGACCTCCGGAATTAGTGATGGTGCACTAGCTTCCTCACTGCTCTCTGATTTCATCAGCCCCAATCGATCCTCCCCACAAGGACCAGAGTATTCCGCCCAGAGAACCACTTTCAATGTACTAGCCCCCAGACGACAGATCTTGTACTAGTGCCCCCACGGACCCTGTAATCATTCTAAGTCTTAGTTTCCTCTTCTACACCCCAGGGGTGTTACAAGGAACAGATGCAGTAACATCTATAAAATAACACGTACCCAGAAAGAACTCAATAGATGGTAGCTGTTTTTGTTACTACTATATAAGAAGTGGTCATAAGCTTGAAAATGGGAAGACTGCTAAGCTTGTGACTAGAATAGACTTGCTTGGGCATTTTTAGCATTTTGTCCCTCTTCCATCAGATGTTCCTTATCACATTGACTGTTTACATATTTGTCACTTACATGTTTATAAACTGTAGACACTGGCACTTTGAGAACAAGAGGTTTCATTCATGCAGCAAATATTTGCTGAGCGCCTTCTCTATGCTCCCGACCACTGTAGGCATCAGGAATATAACGGTGAATGGAACAGACGGCCTGGTCTCTCTGGAAGCTTAATATCTGGTGATTGTATTTTATTTATACTTGTGGCCCCAGGAAATACCCTCCTATTTTATAGAAGGAAATGGTAATAAGCACAGAGGTCTCTAACATCTGAAGTGAAACCTGTGTTGGGCATGGTGGCTACCTGTAGTTCATCATTAAGTGTTCTGTGGTTTGGAAATAGACCTTGAATTACATGATGAGTAATGGCCAAAAGCAGTCAGGGAGAAGAGGTTGTCATAGCTCGTCTCAGAGTGGAAATGGTTGGGCAGTGATGTAATAAGTTGATGATTGCCTGCTCACTTCCTGGGGAGGCACAAGAGTGAGTGGGCACAGACCTCTGTTCCGGGGGCCCCTGACCTGGTGAAGTGGTGAGCGGAGGGCTGTGTGAGTACACTTTTAATCAGTGATCTGTTTTATTCTAAAGAGTTCATTAAAAGCACGGTGAATAATGATGAGTGTCTCAAGTCCGATTTTTGTTAAATTCCGATTGGATAGATTGGTGGGGTGTGTGTATTTTGAGCTGTGCTTTGCTACAGGCTCACCGGCTCTCCCTTCAGAGGAGAACAAACTGCCATCTGCCACCAGCACACCTGCCTGTCACATCCGCTGTTGAATACCAAGACAGCTGCTACCAAGTTGGACTGTAAGATGTGTTTCGCTTCAGACCCACGGCCTGAATTTTCAGGGCTGCTCTTAAGGTCAGAAATCATCCTGATCTTTCTGGATGGAAATTGTCCATGTCTTGACTTAGGACAGGCTGCAGCTTTCAGCCCTGCTGTTTCTTTTTTGTGTTCTTATGTTTTCAGTGGAGAGGGCTGGTTGAGCGAGATGGGATAGAACCATGAATCACTGTTCTGTGAATCAGA
The DNA here is from genome assembly GCF_003265705.2 of Callorhinus ursinus. Taxonomy (NCBI): domain Eukaryota; kingdom Metazoa; phylum Chordata; class Mammalia; order Carnivora; family Otariidae; genus Callorhinus; species Callorhinus ursinus. The sequence goes on from NW_027397076.1 coordinate 14,366,902, forward strand.
ACGAGGACTTTACATGCCTTAGAAAAGGAACATCAGGATATATGATCCATGCATGATCCAACTGCTTCCATTGGGGGGTGGGGGTTGCTGCTTGAAGGAAAACAGTGTATTTATTGATTATTCCTCTGTAAGGAGGCAGACAGAACACCGATGAAAAGAAGAATGCAGTAACAGTGTTAACAGCCAACCTGTGCTAATTCCTTACTATAACCCAGGTGCAATACTAAGCGCTTCAGATGCACTGTCTCCTTAATCCTTATAATATCCTATTATAGCTTGATTTTTACAGATGAGGAAGTTGAGGCGTGGGCAGTTTATTTGTTCAAGGTCTTGTGGCTGTTAGGAAATGGTCGAGCTAGGATCTGGTGAACCCAGATCTAATTGCAGAACTTGCATTTTACCCACTTTGCTGGCTTCTACCTCTGAGATGAATACTGGAGAGCAGCTCAGTCTTCGTAAACCTGTTGAGGCCTTGAACACGGGTGCGGTCAACTTCTGCAGGGTGCCTAGCCAAATTGTGTGTTTGGGATTCTTACAACACAGTGCTTTGCCAGTCCTTTGTGTGTCGTCTTCTGTACCCAATAAACCTATGACGAAGAACGGTTTAGAGTGATAATTTATGAACTTTTTACAGTGCCTGTGATACAAGATTGTTGCCAGTAGTTTGGAGAGGTCCTAAAGGCTGTTAAATAAGCTCATGATTACAGAACATCAGTGAAGAACCATCTTCCAGCCTGGTATTTGGTCTCCAGAGCATGAACAGTTGAAGGACACAACAAGGCTGGTTCTTCCTGTGACAGTCCGAGTCACAGTCCGCCTCAGCAGATCTCCTAGTAGGACTTCAGCTTCCTTGGACCGAGGGCATGTGCTTCTCAATGTGTGGGGCAAAGTGCTGTGAAGTAGACTCAAAGGTTTGAACCATGTTAGAACTGAAAGGGGAATGTAGACATAAACTCCAGAACATTCCATTTGTAGAAGTAGAAAAGTGACATCCAGCCAGACTGTAACCAGTGAAATGAGGTAACTAATACAGGTAACTAATGAGGTAACTAATACTAATAATATATAAGCATTATACCAGCTTCTACCTTTTTTTTTTAAAAGATCTTATTTATTTGAGAGAGAGAGAGAGAGAGAATGAGAGACAGCACGAGAGGGAGAGAGTCAGAGGGAGAAGCAGACTCCCCGCTGAGCAGGGAGCCCAATGTGGGACTCGATCCCAGGACTCCAGGATCATGACCTGAGCCGAAGGCGGTCGCCCAACCAACTGAGCCACCCAGGCGCCCACCAGCTTCTGTCTTAAAAGAGAATTCCTTAACAGAAAACGGTTTTAAATATTTTTAGATACCAAGCTAATTGCTAAGTTATATGGGATACATATCTCAAAATTTAAGTAGAATGAGAATTTGAAATTATTTGCCATAGAGAATTAATTGATGGACAGATTTTACATTTTATGAGTTTTGTTGGTGGAGAAAAAGTGAATTTGAGTGATTCAGTGTTAGGTCATCATCCTTATGAATTTGTTTGCAGATTTTTGGTGGGACTAGGGTGAAGAGGGTGTGGCATTTCCTGTATTAGACCGCTTAGCGGCCGGAGATCTGTTGCCACTAGTAAAGATTATCTTTTCTGATTTTATTGTTGTTTTTTTCCCTGAAATAAAGTTTTGCAAAATGAGTTCATCTTTGTCTTTACCTTCTACATGTTGGGATAAGATATTGCGGAAAAAACATGAGCCAGGTGCATCAGTCATGGAGTACATTACACATACACACACACACACACACACACACACACACACACACACACACACACATTTTCTCTCTCTCTCTCTCTCTCTCTCTCTCTCTCTCTCTCTCTCTCTCTAACTTAGAATTCAAACCTGGTGTTTGTTGCCCCCAAAGCTTTCTGTTCCTGTGAGACCCTCATTGAGGGCATCTTCCAGCACCAAGTGTTTTTAGCATATGTAATTTTCATGCAACACCCCAGAAACATCGTCTGGTTCTTTGCCACAGAAACAGTCATCTGCCCCAGCGCTGGGGGAAGACAGGGATATAGGATCCATTGGCACATTAGTGCCAGTCCCCAGTGACGTGCCTCCCTGAGGGAGGCTTCTACAGCCAGGGAGTAAGGTGTGGCTTTAGCACGTAATAAAAGGCATCTCTACTTAGATGTTCCGCAGGTACCTCAAAGTCTACATGCCAGACTTCATTCATTCTCTCAGATCCCCCCACTCCCCTGCCTGGAGCCTGGAATACTTTCCCTGTTCAGCATAGTCCCAAACCAGAGGTCTGGGAAGCTCCCTCAGCGCCCCCCCCCTTACCCATCACATCCGGGGGTTTACCTCTTAGGGTTCCTCAACCACCTTTGCCTCTCTATCCCCAGCCTCACTTTCTTAGTTAAAACTTATGGATTTGAGGACGATGAAGGGTTAAGAGTATGGACTCTGGAGTCAGACTTGATTGTCCGCCTCTCCACTCAGCAGCCCTGTGAACAAGCGTGAGAAGTGGTGTGAGGAAACCCATTACAGCAGCTGTTGTTCTGACGTTGAGTCACTCGTGTCTGCCACAGAGATCCCCAAACTTCAGTCATTCCCACACCTACGCATAGCTTCCTACCGCCTGTACGATGATTTACTTAATATTTCCAAAGCCATTCACTCCTTCAAAATTAAATTTATTTTTAAAGTATCAACGTTCCCATTGTAGTTAATATTGCCTGAGCCCCCGAGGGCTTGCAGTGCGAGATTACAAGGATGAGCCTCTGCGGGAGCACCCGTAGAGAGCTGCTGGCCCTGAACAGAGACTTTTCTCCCGGCCCAATCACCTGCATGGCCTTGCGGGTGGTTTTCAAGGGACTCACTGGCTCACTGTGATTCTCTGTTACTGCTTTCGCTTTACGCCACTGAAAATAGTTCAGAATCATTTTGGAAAACACTGGGTGTTTGTATTGTATCATCTCTCCTCATCCTTTTAGAAATACTTCTTTTAGACCCACGACTTAGAGAAGATGCTTAGAAGTATATTTTTCATGGATTGTGAAAATTGGAGTGTGTGGAGATGAACAGAAGCTCCACTCTGGGGATTTGAAGGCAGCCTTGTCCGGGTAGGAATATGTGGAAGAGGTTGGGAAAAGGGGAAATTGTACCTGTTCCGGGCCAGATCTCCCATCTTCTCATGACCTGAGAGAAACTGAGGACATGGAAGGCCTTAGGCAAAAGAGTGCAATGTCAGGAAATAAGGACTCTGGGAATTTCAGGCAAGGACAGAAAGTGGGTGGAAAAGAAATTTCAGCTCTGTGTGGTTCTGAAGTAAACTTGCATTTAATTAAGATGAGTATGTAGGCTTGTTGTAAGGAAATTAAATGGTGCCTTGAGCTGCAGCCTTCCACAGAAATTTTGAGATAAGTTCTTGTCCAAAAATAAAGTATGCCCTTAGTGAAAGCTACGCTTTAGCACCTCAACACATTTACTTCAGTGTGTGCAACTGTGTGTTGGGGCCAGTAGTCCCTTTTTCCCGTCTTTGTGAAGATACTGTGATAATCCAGAAGGTGTGGAACTCAATTTCAGATAGTCAGTGGTGTACTATTTTAATCTCACTAATTGGAACAGGTGGCCTGTATTTGAGACTGAATCTCTCGTTGGCATAGATTTTAATTTATCTGAAAATCTGAGGCCCATTCCGTAAGGCTGTGTATTGGCATCAGGCAAGTGCTTGAAAGCTTCAACCATTAAAAGCACAGAAGGCTGAGAGGAAGATCGAAGAAATGGAGCTTAATAGTTTGCTGCTTTGATTCACCTCTTAACTGTTGGGTGTGGAGCTAGTCGGGAACATGGCGGAGTGAAGCATGTCCAGATGCTTGAGAAGGCTACTTATAAGTATTTCTCCAGATGAAGACAGTGTCTGAGTATCTCCTTTGAATCCATCCCACAAAATGGCAGGGTTGAAGAGGACTTCATGCAGTCCTCATGTTTTTATAAGAATTAGCACATCTTCAGGCGTGAGCTGAAGGGGTATGCCAGAGTGACTCAGCTTACCACAAGCATTCAAGTTGAGATACTTTGAAATACCTCTAATGAAATCGGAGATGGTCTCCAGATTATGAACTTCTTCAACTGGACCACTCCTTTTTTTTTTTTTTTTTTAACAGTAAATGTGTGCTTTGCAAGATGTCTTGTGAATATCTTGCATCCTTCCAGAGGACAGAATCCCGGTTTTTTCCTCTGACACCCAGAGTCTCTCATCTGACCTTTGTCTTTCACCCAGTCTCAGCCCTCAGACTCTGGCTTCCTTCTTTGTGGTTTCCCCTGGCTCCCCTCTGTGCCTGTGGGCACCTGCTCCATTCTTTCACACGGGGGGATGATTGTGTTCATTTATCTACATGTGGATCCTGGTCCATGGCTGGGGCTTTGTTAATACTGACAGAATGAGGGAATGTGGGTATGTTGTAAAATTGCACTTTCTTGAGAAGCTGGAAAACATTCTACTCTTGAGTCATATTAGTGCAGATTAATCTACCTTATTTTAAGATTGCTGTACAGGATTCCAGGTTATGGGTATTCCATAATCTGTCTAATTATTACCTTGTTAAAGGACACGTATATTGCTTCTAGACTTTTGGTTTTACAGGCACTTCAGTGACTGCCCTTGCACATGCTTCTTTTTGCACATGTGAAGAATATGGTAGTAGGCTAAGTTCTTAAAAGTGGAATTGTTCCTTAAGAGTGTGTGTATTTTGGGGCACCTGGGTGGCTCAGTTGATTAAGCATCTGCCTTCAGCTCAGGTCATGATCCCAGGGTCCTGGGATCGAGCCCCGCGTCGGTTTCCCTGCTTGGCAGGAGGCCTGCTCTCTCTCCCTCTGCTCCTGCTTGTGTTCCTTCTCTCGCTGTCTCTCTCTCTCTGTCAAATAAAGAAATAAAAATCTTAAAAAAAAAGTGTGTATTTTAAGTTACGATATTGCCAAATTGAATACTATACCTACTCTGTCCAACACTAGGAGGTGGGGGGGGTGCAGCAGTGAATATATATAAACTGATATACTGTTTATATAACCATCAGTATGTGAACATGCCTCAACTCACATCTTTCTGACACAGTGTATTACAAAACTTTTTGATTCTTGCCCATCTTATAGGTGAAAACTGGTAGCTCATTTTAATTAATATTTTTCCTGATACAAATGAGGTTAATCATATTTTAAAGTTTTTATCTTGAAATAATCACAGACCCCCAGAAGGTTGCAAAAAATGGTTTAGAGATGTCCATGTATCCCTCCCCCAGATGCTCCCAATGGTTACATCTTATGTAACTTAGTACAAAAGGTTGATCATATGTTCACATACTTAAACATTTGGGTTGTGAACTGTTAATATATTCTGGCCATTTGTCTAGTGGGTTATTAATCTTTTAAGTTGTTTTGTAGAAGTTTTTTACTTATTAAATAAGTTGTATTGCACATATATCTTCTCCAGTTCATCATTCCTGACTGTATTTTCTACTGTTCTATAGGAAATTGCCATAGATTAGCAACATGAAACACCCCTGTTTATCTAATCTCATGGTTTCCATGGGTCAGGGATCTAGGTACAGCTTAACTGCGACAGGATCTGGTTCATATTTATTCAGTGTTAGCTGTATGCATCCTCTGCTCAGAGTTTCATCAGCCTGAAATCAAGGTGTCAGCCAGGACTACAGTCTAGTCTGAGACTTGCAATCCTTTTCCAAACTCACTGGTTGTGTATGGAATTAAGATTGTTGCAGCTGTAAAACAGCCCCTCAGCCCAGAAGCTGCCCACTGTTCCCTGCCACTTGACTCTCTCAAAATGTGGTTGTTTCTTCAAGACCAACAGGAGAGCCCCCAACTCTGTTGCATTTTGTCTCTTCTAGACCCTCTCTTTTTTTTTTTAAGATTTTATTTATTTTGACAGAGAGAGACAGTGAGACAGCAAGAGAGGGAACACAAGCAAGGGGAGGGGGAGAGGGAGAAGCAGGCTTCCCGCCGAGCAGGGAGCCCGATGCGGGGCTCGTTCCCAGGACCCCGGGATCATGACCTGAGCTGAAGGCAGACGCGTAACAACTGAGCCACCCAGGCGCCCCTAGACCCTCTCTTAAAGGGTTTACCTGATTAGGCCAGGCGCACCCAGATTAACCCAAGTCAACCAATTAGGAACCTTAATTATATCTGCAAAATATTTTCACTTTTGGGCGCCTGGGTGGCTCAGTTGGTTAAGCGACTGCCTTCGGCTCAGGTCATGATCCTGGAGTCCCGGGATCGAGTCCCGCATCGGGCTCCCTGCTCGGCAGGGAGTCTGCTTCTCCCTCTGACCCTCTTCCCTCTCGTGCTCTCTATCTCTCATTCTCTCTCTCGCAAATAAATAAATAAAATCTTTGAAAAAAATATTTTCACTTTTGCTGTATAACATAACCTAATCATGGGAGTGAGACCCCATCACATTCCGAAGTTTTGCTCGCGCACAAGGGAAGGGTATCATACAGGGTATGTACACCAGCAGGTGGGAATCTTGGGAACCGTCTTAGAATTCTACCTACTACAGTGTTTTTGTTTTTGTTTTTTTAAGATTTTTATTTATTTGACAGAGACACAGCGAGAGAGGGAACACAAGCAGGGGGAGTGGGAGAGGGAGAAGCAGGCTTCCCGCTGAGCAGGGACCCGATGCGGGGCTCGATCCCAGGACCCTGGGATCATGACCTGAGCCAAAGACTGAGCCGCCCAGGCGCCCCCTACTACACTGTTTTAATGATGTGTTGTGTGTATGCTGAGCATGGAGCCTTACATGTAGCAAACACTGAATAAATATTAACCAGACTTTGCCATGAAGAAATTTAAAAGTATTAGAGCTTACAGGATTTGTGTCATTCTTGCAATGGCCTTTGAGATTCTTTTAAAAACCCAAACACCATGTTCTTCTAGTATATTTTATGATTTAATAAATTTTATCTTTGGCTCATTTTTTAAAAATTTAAACTCCACCCCCAGCATGGGGCTCGAACTCACGACTGAGCCAGTCAGGTGCCCCAATCTTTGGCCTATTTAGAATTTGGTTCCCTTTGCGCAGTTAGCTGCCTTTAAGAATACACTGCTGTCCACATCTATAGTTTTATTTTTATAAATTTCTACTTTTTCTCTGGGTTTTAAAACTATTTTTTTAAACTATTGAATTAAAGGTTATAGTTTTAGTACATTTATTCTGGACTGATACCCACCTCCCCCCTCAAACCAGGATTTGGAATGAGCATTTTGAGAACTCGAGCTCATGCATTTATAAACTTTCAAATAGGCATGATTCCAGTGTTCTTTACAGTAAGGAAAGGCCAAAAGGTAGAGGGGAAGAGATGGTGAAGTTCGTTGTTTTTTAAAAATTTTGCTTTCAATTCTTTCTTTTGAACTAGATGTTGCCTGTCAGCGAGTTCTATTTAGTATAGAAACCTGACTTTCCACATGTTTGCAGAAGCTGTTACAGTATGAAGAATGTGTGTTGTTGCTTCCTCATCCGGCTTTGCCGCCTTAATCTCCTGTAGTCCACCATCCCAGCTAGGGAGATGGAAGAGCAGGGACTCGCCTAACCTTGTGCTCTGCGGGGCAGAGACCTCTTTCCAGCTTATCCCCCTCTCACTAAGTAAATAGATTTCGTGCCCTGTGCTGTTCTCGTCCTAGGACACTGAAGTGGATTCGTCACTCACGTTAGGATAGTGAATACAACCAGATTTTGTATTTGTGGGTTATAAACTGTTTCTCTCTTTGGCTTGATTATCCTAATTTGTTAAGTTACCCCTGTGGCTTGCTAAGGGGTTGTTATGTGCACCTGTGTTAATGATTGAGCGGCTCACCTGCCTTACAATCTTTGCATTTGACACAGAGGGAGGTTAAACCTGTTGTCTGTGTCCAGAAACTAACACTTAACGTTTTGTAACCTGACCCAAGAACATATTAAAGGTGGAATGAATGTGCTTTTATTACATTTCATTTGAGAAAGGCATCATGCTTGTAAAAGCCTCCTGACTTAAGCAACTATCAAGTAATATTTGTTGTATAAAGTTTACCTCCTGTACTGAGCAGTTTAGAGCTACTCACTGAATTGGCATCTGTTGGGTAAGTGGGCACCAAAATTAAAGCAAGAGTCTTCTTTCATTCATTCTTATCCCGTTACCACCAGGAAGCCATGAGGGCTCTTATAACCAATCATTATCTGTTTCCAGCCCTCAGAAATGCTCTACTATTTGGGTGAGTGGGAATATATTAAATTCTACCGCTGAGAAATTTGACTAGCAGTCTGGCCACTTAAAATGATCTGATGGCAAGAGAGTTTTTTTTATATACTTACAGCTCAAATTAAGCTCTTATTTTTATTTACTTATTAACATCTTTATTTGTTTGTTTGTTTATTAAGTAAACTCTCCACCCAGTCTGGGGCTTGAACTCACCACCCTGAGATCAAGAGCTACATGCTCCACAGACTGAGCCAGATGGGTGCCCCTAAGCTCTTATTTTTAAAGCAAGACTTAGAGTTAAAATGAGAGCTCTTCAGCCTTGTTGATGTTTAAGGGACAGTTTTGCAAATTGAGCCCACCATTCCAGCAGTCATTGTTTAGTGCTTTTATTTCTTTGGGCAAATAGGAAATGAATGATACAGTTTTGTGTTTCGTTTTGTTTTGTTTTTAAGCAAGTTTAGTTTTATTTTCTCTGTGCATTTGCAAAACACTTAGGACCAACACAGAAAAAAAAAAAAAACCTCCTGTGAAAAACATTACACTTAAGAAAAAAAAAAAAACAAAAGGCCTGAGAGGGATTAGTGCCTTAGCCATAGGGAGCTACAGCAACTCTGATTGGTCCAAGGAATTGAAAAGATATTGGGAAGAAAGAACAGGAGGCAAGAGAATGAGAAATTACTGAGGAAGAGGGCCTCGAAGTGGCCCATGAGGGGGAACTGGAGGCCGGGGGGTGGGCCAGGGTGGAGGGAGGGGCCCTCGGTGGTAGCCATAGGGTGAGGGTCATGGAGGCCCAGTGTATCCATGAGGAGGCATCAGTGGAGGAGGTCCATGCATCCCATGTGGAGGCATAGGACCTGGGTGACCCATGGGAGATCCAAATGGAGGCCCTCACGGGGGCATGCCCATTGAAGGAGGTCCAGGATGAGGCATTCCGGGTGGTGGCTGCCCCCCGAGGCCTGGGGGCCCAGCATGGGGGTGTCCTAAGCCATGAGGGCCATGGTGGGCCAGCTGCATCTGAGACATACCTGGATGGGACATCCTACCTGGTGGGAATGGGTGAGGATGTGGTGTCCATGTCCAGGATGTCCAGCCCCTGGGGTTCCTGCTGATGGTGGGCCATGTCCTCCAGCCCCAGGAGGCATAGGTGGTGGGGGCATGGCTGGGGGGTATCCCAGGTGGAAGGGCTCCAGGAGGTGGCAGTGGGGGTGCGAAGGACCCAGGAGGAGGCATGCCTGGTGGAGGAAGCCCGGACCCCACTGATGATACCAAAGGACTGGGGGCTGAGGGTGGAGGGGGTGCATCTGCAAACAGCTGATGAGGGCGGTCAGCCTGGAAGAGTGGGTTCTGGGCTGCCAGAAGTCGTTCAGCTGCTGAGCCATGGTGCTCACCCTTGGAGTCCTTCTTGAAGGCATAGGACACAGTGATAGGGCAGTTACAGAGATACTGCCCATTCATGGCCTCAGTAGCTGCATCCGAAGCATCAAATGAAGCGAAATTAATAAAGGCATAACCTTTGGAGTTGCCTGTGTCAGGGTCCCACATATCTTCGGGGTTTGTAAGATGACCCGAAAGGCACTGAAAGTATCATAAAGCAGCTTCTCATCAATCTCCGGGTCTAGATTGCCAATGAAAATGTTGGCCCCCTACGTCCAGGTTCTTGTTGGGAGCTGATGCTTTGTTCACCTGTATTGGTTTCCCATAGAGTTTGATCATGTTCATGATCTTAATGGCATAGTCAGCATCTTCCTCACTCAAGAATTCCACAAAGCCATAGCCTTGGTGCTGACCTGTGACTTCTGTCCTTTGGCATGTGGGTGTTGACTACTGGCCCTGCCTGGAGAAATCGCTCCCACAGCAGTGGTTGGCTAACCTTCTCGTCCAGGCTCCCGACGTAGACAGTGACATCCTGGTCCTGCTCGGAGATCGGCCTGGCTGCCATGGCAAAAGAGCTCCCGCTGTCTCCAGGCAGCCTAGTTTTGTGTGTTTATGGCTATCTTTAGATATTCATGCCTTCTCAACCTTCCTTTTTGAAAGAATTTGTTGCACATATGGGGTAATTTTAATGGTAACAGATTTGCTAAATAAGAATAATACATATACTTTTGAAAGACAGAGACACTAAATCCATATACAAAGATTATTTTATATTTTCTGATACTTTGGACATTTCAGAAATCACAGTTGCTTTGTTAGTAAATGATTCTTTAAAATAACTGCTCCTGGGGTGTCTGGGTGGCGTAGTTGGTTACAGCTTCCGACTCTTGGTTTCTGCTCAGGTCTGATCTCAGGATCATGAGATGGAGCCCTGCCTGCGTCGTTGGGCTCTGCACTTAGTGGGGAGTCTGCTTGAGATTCTCTCTCCCTTGGACCCTCCCTACCCCTCTCAAATGAATAAATCTTTAAAAAAGAAAAAAAATTAAATAATTGCTCCTTAGTTTATTTACACAATAGCCTAAAATGAGCCTGGATGTTTTTCTAGGACAGCTAGCTTATTAAATTCTCAGTGGATTTTAATTTTCTTAAGTTTATGCTTGCTTTGATTGTTTAATTAAGGTTGAAGTTAATGTTCTCTGCAAGTAAATGCAGTGACATCAGATTCCAAGCTTATAAGGTAATGAAATGGTCCATCAGAAACCACAGCTTATACCATATTTAAAAAGTAAACCAGATTCGCAGAGGGAAGGATGTTCTGAGCATGAGGAAAACCCATATCAAGTCATTAACCATACAGTTCTGGTTAAATAGTAGACAGATTTATTTTTAATTACTAAATGCGTCAGACCTGGAAAAAACATTTAAAAAATATGATACCCATATACTTATGTCCTAGATTAATAGGTGATAACATTTTGCCATATTTGCATCAGATTTCTGCCACTTGTTTTTAAGAAATAAACGGCCCCAGGTGCAGCTCTTTGGATGCTTTCTTCTTTCCTGTGCCCTCAGAGGTCTCCATAACGACGTTGTCAGGTTTCATTCCTTTGCATGCTTTTATACGTTGAATGAACTCATAAGCAATATATAGTATTGTTTCTTGTATTAAATATTTATATAAATGGCATCTCTTTTGTGATTTGCTATTTTATTTAGCATGGTGTTTTTATTTTATTTCTTTAGGCTTTTAGGTGTTTGGGTCTTTTCAAGTTTTATTTATTTAAGTAATCTTTACACCCATCATGGCGCTTGAACTCACGACCTTGAGATCAAGAGTTGCATGCTGTTCCAGCTGAGTCAGCCAGGTTCCCCCCTCCAGCATGGTGTTTTAAAATTTTATCCTACTTCATTCCCATCTGTATTTTTGATTGCTATATCTTATTTCAGTATATGAATAAACCAGCATGTGTTTATAGCCATTCTCCTAGTGGTAGACGGGTAGGTTGAGTCAGAGGTCTGTATGCTTGTGGGAGAATTTCTCTGAGGAAGATGCCTAGAAGTGACATTACTGGGGCAGAGGAAAAAGTATCTTCACCTTTACCATCTGTTCTTAAGTAGCTTTGCCAAGTACTTGTACTTATCAGAGTGATTTGTTAAAGCCACATTTTAATATATGTCACAGGAAATTTTCATAATGATGCTAGATTTTGTGTAGGTGTTTAAATAGTATTTGTTTCAAGTTTGTGTGCATTTTAATTTTTCCTGAAAGGAAATATAAAGTTATTTTGAATTTGCCAGCAGGCAGTTTTTTTACACCTTGTCAAGAATTTAGCATTCTACTCTTGTTTATGTCTATAAAAGTTGATGTGTCAATATTTTATTTATTGAGAGATTATTTATATACAGTAACCCCCCCTTAAGTGTACAGTTAAATGATGACACAGTCTTGTAACCACCATCCAAATAAGATACAGAATATTTCCATCACCCCAGAAAATTCCCATTTGTTCCTTTTTAGTCATTACTGTGCTGTCCCTAGTAGTCATTGGTCTGATTTCTGTTCTTGTGATTTTGTCTTTTCCAGAGTGTACTCTAAATGGAATCAGATAGTGTGTAGCCTTTTCCAGTGTGGCTTCTTTCACTTAGCATAATGCTTTTAAGATTCCCTGATGTTGCCTGTGTCAGTGCTTTATTCCTATTTAGTGATAAGTAGTATCAGTATATTTTTAAGAGTACTGAAGTATGTGAATATGAACAGAGATGCAAAATGACTTAAATCCCATGCTTCTTGTGACTGAATTTATCTGTTATTCTCATGTCACTACCACAGCATTAGGAACAGTCTAGAACATCAATCTCCAGTTAGAAAGTACATTAATTTGTAATCCTGTTCCTTCTCGAATGTTCTGTTACTTCAGAATATTAAAAAACATGCATGAAATTAGAGCTGGTATTCTGTGTCTTAACCTAGGGTCTGTGGTTTTTGTATATTTGTACTTTCTTTGGAATGGTTCTCATTGGTGGCAAATGACCTTTTAAAAAAGATGAAGAACCACCTGTCTAAGGTAAGCTCTTGTTTCCGAATTAAAAACATCAATTTATAGAAGTATATTTATTGACATGTCAGTGGGTCGTGCTTTTATGTTGATTGAAAAGTTTACCAGATATTGGCACAGAGAACTCGTTTTGGTTTATCACGTGGCAGGTACGGATAGAGTATTGGTAGAGCGAGTGTAAGTCAGCGTCCTCCCTGCGCTGGGACGAAGGCTTTCCCAAGGTTACCACAGTTTTCCTGAAGTGCCGGACAGGAGGAGCGGCCCTCCTCGTCTTACCCACGGGGAACAGAGGCTTGGACCAGTAGATGACTTGTGCAGGGTCATACCCCAGCTTGGTCTGCGTTCCAGAGCCTTTGCCCCTGACCACTGGGCGAACTGCTTCCACATCTGAAGGGATAGTGACACAGACCCCCAGGTGTAGACACTTGATGGGTGCTTTATTTTCCTTTCTCTGGCTTTTCAGTATTTTCATAACTTTTTTTTCAAAATTTTTTATTAACATATAATGTATTGTTTGTTTCAGGGGTCCAGGTCTGTGATTCAACAGTCTTAGACAATTCACAGCACTCATCATAGCACATACCCTCCCCAGTGTCCATCACCAGCCACCCCATCCCTCCCACCCCCCTTCACTCCAGCAACCCTCAGTTTGTTCCCTGAGATTAAGAATCTCTTATGGTTGGTCTCCCTCTCTGGTTTCTTCTTGTTTCATTTTTCCCTTCCTTCCCGTAGGATCCTCTGTCTTGTTTGTCAAATTCCTCATATCATTTTCATAACTTTTCTAAAACAAACATGTTTGCGATGAAATGTAGCTACCCGATGAGAACCTTTATCCTGAGAAGATAAATCACATCGATGCTCTGACTTTCTGATTTACTCCTTTGTTTTGTCCTGGATCTGGGGAAGGCTCACGAATGAGCACAGTTGATGGAAACCAGGAGCAGGGCTGCGCCGTAGATATCCCAAGTGACACACCCTAGAGCACAGCTCTAGAACTTCTCCCCTGGCTTATTTCTCACACAGGGCCTATTTGAAGCAAGCTAGGCCCAAACTCAGTGCAAAATATAAGGAGCAGCGGGCTGCCTTATCCCAGAGCTCCATCATTGTCCTCAGTGCTGCCTTGTGCACCCAGCACTACTCTGGGCCCCGAGGTCTGTGAGACGCGCACCGCTCTTGAGGAGCTCAGGCTGGAGAGGACAGTCTGCAGACACAGAAGGACAGTGCTGCAGGGAGTCCTGGCCTCACATGGACCCTTCTGGGAAGAGTCGATCCAGAGCCCACTCTGAGAAGGAGTAGGTGTCAGCGGTTAAGCCTTTCTGGCTCATCCTCCCTGCTGCAGGGTTGTTCCTGGTAGTTGTTTGTAGGACACAGTTGGCAGAGGAGGACAGATGGTAGCGATTTGGAAGGTTTTGGTTCGCCTCTGATTAGCCCTTTGGTATGTATTTTGTGTATGTGTTGTATATGTATGCTGTCCTCGTGCAGAGGAAATACTAAATCATGGGCGTCACAGATAGCTTCTTTGATTTGACTCAGACGGAAGAAGGATGCTGCAGAAAAGGGAGGAACAGAGATGTTAATTGTCATGGCAACCAGCAGGTTTTCATAGTGGAACATTGCTTTTGTAACCTAAACCAGTCACCTTTTTGCTCACTGAAGAAAACAGACTGACGCAAACTCAAGAAATTATAGTACCATTTCTCAGCGGGGTTTTATTTGCTTCTCAGAAACAGCCTTGCAATGACTTTAGTTCCTTCATAGAATTTCAGAGCTGAAAGGCACCCTGGCGCCTTGTAGAACTATATGAAGTCAGGTGCTTATGGATTTCCTATTATTATGTGTCACCCCATTTCCACTCCTGCCCCCCTCCCGGGCTAATGCATGTGGCCAGGATTTTTACAAGCGACTAGAATGAGGATGAGTTTGGAATCTGGCAGACACACCCTCTGTGACAGGGGCTCCTCCCCACAGGAGAGTATTCCATTTGCCATCCTTTGAAAGCTTCTGCTGTTTGCTCCTGTGTGATCCTGTCATGATTGCTTCTTCACCGTCCATCAGTCTGTAGACTCAGCAGATGCTGAGATGCTTAGACAGTCTCACTCCTGCGGCCACTGTCTAGGCAAGTTCAGAGTCCGCCCTTTGCTGTCTGAGAACTCCTGGAGACTTGAACCCCTGTGGTTTTCTTTTAGTAGCTCTGGTGAGCTTTCGTGGACCTGGGGTACAACAGGCCAGTGTAAGAAAATACCCATCATATGAACAGGTGGAGCTCAGCCTGGGGACATAAGGACTTTCTTGAACACCCCAGCAGAGTTTTCTTGTTGATTAGCGCTTAGAGAGGAGGCAAAATTGTAGGTTCCTCTTTACTTCCCCTAATTTCTTTGTCTGAGGAGCCCCTGTCACCCAGGACAGCTCTGGGTGAGATTGATAGCTCTGGGACCACTGGTCCTAATGGGCTTCCTTGGATGGTAGCATCAAGATTGATGGTACCTGTGTCCCCACAGCCGGTGGCATGGAAAAGGCGTCACTCGGGTGCCTTTTCACGGCACTGGGTTGAAGAATGATGTCCCTTGCAAACCTTGGATTGGCTTCTTCCTACCCCGTACTGCAGGTGTCTCCTGATGACTCCCTTTCACCAGGTCGGGAATGTGGTATGTGCGAGAGCCCAGTCAAAGCAGCCCAGGTATGAATCGTGCTCGTAACCATTCTGCTTTCAGCCTAATTCAACAAATACGTATTGAGCACGTACTATGTGCCAGGCATCCCAGGAACCAAAGCAAAAATTGCCCTCATCAAGCTCATATTCTGGTAAGGCAAGGTTGACGGACCAGACCAATAGGTAAAATATACATTATGTTAAATGGTGGTAAGTACAGTGTTCAAACATAAATCACGGCAAGGGGGCTGGGGAGACCCGAGGGGTGGGAGTATAAAGAAGCAGTTGTAAATAGGAAACTCAAGGAAAGCTCTTCCCAGAGGTGTCACTGAGGAAGGACCTGAGGAAGTAAGCCATGTAGGTCTGTAAGGGGAATTGCATTCCAGGGAGAGGGAACAGCAAGCAGGGACTCCCTGGGACAGGGGTATGCCTGTTGTAGGTGAGGCGCATCCGTGGGGCCACGTGGCAGGAGCTGAGTGAGGACACAGGGTCCCGGGGGTAGTGGGAGGCTGCTTTATGTTTTCCAAGTTTGCCTGGACTCCCGGATTAAAGGTGGGTGTGAGCTGGTGTCAAGGGACGTGTGGGGCACGGTGACAGTGCCTTGGATGAGGGTGCTAGCAGTGGAGGTGATGAGAAGTGGTCAGATCTTCTAAACGCAGGCCATTTTCAAGCCCTCCTTCCGTGTGCCTAGAGTTCGGAGGGGCAGTGTGGTACCAGCGCCCTGGGGAGGCTAGGCCTGGGTTTTAAATTCTTCCACGCTGTGTGAGCTCACATTCGACCATTTCCTCAACCAGTTTGAGCCGGTTTCCTCATGTAAAAAATAAGTATAATTCTTTCTTTAGAAGGGTGTTGAAGGCTTCTAAGATAACGTACTGAAAGCGTCTTCCCTGACTCCCATTCTCATCTCCCACCTGACTTGGGTTCTCCCCACCCAACCTGTGCCCAAGTCTGTTGTGAACTTCCATATTCTTGTCACTTGTGTCTCTCCCCACCAGAAAGTGGGCAGGGACTGCATCTTCTGTGCTTGGCACAGAATGCACAATAAATGTTTGGATACATAGGGAAATGGAAGGAAACGGGGAAGAAAAGGATGCATTAAGAATTTCATGCATAGATACTAGTGTAATATTTGAGATTATACACTCCCAACAGATAGCAGGACTTTCTTTTCAGAGTTCATTGTTTAAGGACATCAAATGACAAGTTAAGGCATTGGCTACATTTGTTATATAAATAAGTCTAATTAGGAAAACATACACCTTATTTTCATATTTTAAAATTTATCTTTCCCTTGCTCTTGGCTTATAGAGAAGTGTTTGTTCAGAGATACTAATTGGTGTTTTTATTTAGGTGTTAAGAATAAAGATTTCATTAGCAGATTTCCTCAACAGTCTAAGGCAATTTTCCCTGAACATTTTATTATGAAAACTTTCAAATGCATAAAAAATACAAAGCTAGTAACCATTTAAGTTCACACTCTCTTAATATGCAGATAATCTAAATCCATACAGGCAGGTTTTCTTTTGCATTTGGAATGCTTCTTTCACCTGTTATGATGTGGAAAGGCTCAATCCGTTAACTCTCCTGTTGGAAAAATTTTGTGTATGACACCTTCTTTCACTGTGAGACCCTTTGACCTTCATCTGGAAATGCTGCATCATTTACATTTAAAGTCAGGGTTATGGGTTGAACTGTGTCCCCTCAAAACGAGATGTTGAAGTCTGTGATATTGTGATTTATAATAAATACAGTTGACCCTTGAACAGTGCAGGGTTAGGGGCACTGACACCCCCCTTCCCACCCCCATGGAAAATCCATGTGTAACTGGTTCCCCCCCCAAAAAATAACTACACGTACCCCACTGTTGACCGGCAGCCTTACTGATAACCTAAACAGTTGATTAACACATATTTTATAGGTCATATGTATATATCACATACTGTATTCTTACAATAAATATGTTAGGGAAAAGAAAATGTTACTAAGAAAATCATAAGGAAAAGAAAACACATACACGGTACTGCACTGTAAAAAATCCACGTGTAAGTGGACTCGTGTGTTCCAACTCCTGTTGTTCAAAGATCAACTGTATATATTTGGTCTTTGTTTCCATCTCTGACACAAAGCTCCTAAAACCTTTGGAATTTCCTAAGTGATTGTAATGATAAAAGTGAAACGGGAGTCTTTGTGATTTATATAGCAAGCCCCTTTCAAACGCGGTGGAGTTTGCTAATGAAGCGACTTTTGGGAAGCCCGTAAGGATGGGGCTGGTTGCCAGGGGAACCAACCTTGAGGAGTAGAATGAAATTTTCAGTCCCACCTCCCACCTCTCGGGAGGGGAGAGGGGCTGGAGGTTGTTATAATCGCCAGTGGCCAATGGTTTAATCTAGCATGGCTTCATAATGAAGCCTCCATGAAAGCCCCAGAGGTTGGGGTGTGGAGAGCTTCCAGATTGATGAACACATGGAGATGCAGGGAGAGTGGCTCTGAGAGAGGGCATGGGAGCTCTGCGTCCTTCCCTGGACCCTGCCTGTGCATCTCTTCTGTTTGGCTATTCCTGAGTTATATCCTTTTATAAAAAACTGGTAATTGAGTAAACGTCTTCCTGAGTCTGTGAGCCACTCTAGCAAATTAATGGAACCAGGGAGAGGGTCATGGGAGCCTCTGGGTCTGTAGCCAATGGGTCAGAAATACAGGTGACAATCTGGACTGGGGATTGGTGGCTGAAGCAGGGGTTGGCGGACTTGTAGTACTGATCCCTTAACCTGTGTGATCGGATGCTGTCTGCAGGTGGATAGTGTCGGAATTGAGTTGAATTGTAGGATATGCAGCTGGTGTTGGAGGTTTGTGTGGTGACCAGCAGTGTGGTAGTAGGGTGAGAGAAGACACAGGAGTGAGTTTGCCTTTACAAAGCCCTCACCCCCAGAACTTCAGAATATGACCTTGCTGGGAAATAGGGTCTTCACAGAAGGAACCAAGTCAAAATGAGGTCATTAGGATCGGCTGTAACCCAGTATGACTGGTCTCTAAAAAGAGGGGATTTGGAGACAGGCGTGCACAGAAGACCCCGGGAGAGCACCTACAATGTGAGGACTGACCGAAGATTGGTGTGATTTAACTACAGGCCAGGGAACACCTGATGAGGTTGTCGGAAGCTGGTGGAGAGGCCTGGAACGGTTCCTTCCCTAGCACCCTCAGGGGGAGCCTGGCCTTGCTGACACCTTGATTTCAGGCTTCCAGAACTGAGACAATAAATTTCTGTTGTTTTAAGCCACCCAATTTATGGTGCAGTCCCAGGAAACTGATAGCCATCGTGTTTCCTACTGACCAAAGAAGTACTAATACTTGAGCCCAGCGTGAATAAACGTAGAGAAGGTCTTGAAATCTCAGCATAGTAACTGATTAACAGCTGGTTATCTCTGTGATCTCCCAATACGGTTATGTTAATATTCTTTGCCATCCAAATAAATACATCATTTAAAATCGCTTGTAGCAAACCCATGGAAGTTCCAAGAATATGCCTGTGGAGCCAGTTTGAAAAACCCAGGTGTAAGAGGAAGAGAAACAAGCAGACTTTGGTTCTGAGTTCAAATCCTCTCTCTGCCACGTGGCCGCCTGCATCATCTTTGAGTCTGTTCCGCACCTGTACAATGAGAATGATACTTAACCTCCCCTGTGGACTGTGGGCTTGAGAACGAGAGGTCATGAAAACGGTCTAGCATCAAGGCTTACATGTAGCAGATGCTCAGAAATCGGTTGAGGATTGGAAACATGGGGGTGAAGGGAAGAATCGGACCAAGGAAGCTTGGAAAGATTCCGCTAGAGTAGGTGGTCTGACTCCCCTTGTTTGAACACCGAGAGGTGTTCATACAAGTGGTTTTTCCACCTCGAGGGAGCTAGAAGAGAGCTTCTGGTTCAGACATGAGTCTTGTTTCCTTAATGAGGCACAGAGACCCCCAGAGACAAACAACTTGTCCCAAGGTCAGGCAGTCTCTTCGCTTGGGCTGTTTTCTTATTTAATAGGGCAACCAAAAACAAAACAAAAAACTGGTTGTGTTGTTTTTTCCCTTTTTGTTCTTTTAAATAACAGCTTTATTGAGCTACAGTGCACATACCATACAATTCCCTCATTTAAAAGTGTATGATTGCATGGATTTTAGTATATCTGCAGAGTTGTGCAATCACCACCCCATCCATTTGGGAACATTTTCATCACCCCCCAAAACACTCCAGACCCATTAGCAGTCACTCTCCATTTCCTCCCTCCCAAGCCCCCAGGCCGCTCCAGCCACTAACTTACCTTCTGTTCCTCTGGATTTGCCTGTCCTGGAGATTTTCTGTAAATGGAATCAGATGTAATGTGGTCTTTTGTGCCTGGCTTCTTTCAGTCAGCGCCAAGTTTCCAAGATTCATCCTTGTTGTAGCATGTGTCAGCATTTCAGTCCTTTTTATTGCCAAATAACCTTCCATTGCATGGCCGTCCTGCGTTTTGTTGATCCGCTCATCAGCTGACGCACACTTGGGTTGGTTGGTTCCGGTTTGGGGCTGTTAGGATTGCTGTATTGCCCTAAACACCCCTGTACGAGTGTCTGGGTGGGCTTAGGCTTGCTTTTGTCTTGGGTCCGCGCCAAGGAGTAGAAATGCTGGCCCGCCTGGGAGTTCTGTGCTCCACCTTTTGAGGATCTGCCAGAGTGTCTCCCTGGCAGCTGTACCGGCCTGCGTCCCCACCGTGTCCCCACCACGTCCCCAGCTGCATTCCTGCCAGCAGTGGACCAGCACTCCAGTTTCTCCACATCTTCGCCAGTGCTTCTTACTGCTGTCCTGTGATTATAGCCCTCCTGGCGGGGGTGGGAAGTGGCATCTCTGTGGTCTTGTGTCGGTTTTTTTTTTTTTTTTTTTGGTTTTTGAAATTTCTTTTAACGGAAGTAGTTGTATTTATTATATGACGCAATAGGTGGATTGCCTCTAGCTGAAAAGGCTGGTGTGATTAATAATATAACTTCTAAATTAATTTCCATGCTTTTATATATCCCTTCTTTAAATCTCTCTCTTTTAAAGTAAGCTCTCTACCCAACATGGGGCTTGAACTCCTGGCCCTGAGATCAAGAATCCCATGTTCTTCCGACTAAGCCAGCCAGGCGCCTCCATATTCCTTCTTACTAGTCATTTCTTGAAATCAGTTCTCCCAAACCAGTGTTGGGTAGAATAACTTGTGAGTTTGCATGGCGTGGCTTTTACTTCATTACTAAAATTGCACAAGACCAGGCACCTGGAGCTTCGGGGTCCTCCCCACTGCAGAGTCCGTGGCTGGAAGTCCTCCTCAGCAGCCAGTCTTTTGAGGGATGGTAGAGGGTGTCTGGCCCCTTGTCATCTTATTTAAGTGGCCAGGGCATTTACTGATGACTCTCCCAAGGGTTGGCTGCTGCTGTGCAGATACGGTGCTTATTATAAAGGGGTACGGCCCCAACTGGCCCCTTGGACCGGTACAGATAGACTCCACGCCCTCTTCACAGACAAGCTTTACGGGCTGCAAGTTCTATCATAAAGAACAAGAAGCCGAGGGTGCCTGGGTGGCTCAGTGGTTAGGCGACTGCCTTTCGCTCAGGTCATGATCCTGGAGTCCCAGGATTGAGTCCCGCATCGGGCTCCCTGCTCGGTGGGGAGTCTGCTTCTCCCTCTGACCCTCCTCCCTCTCATGTTCTCTCTTTCTATCTCATTCTCTCTCTCAAATAAATAAAAGAACAAGAAGCCAAACAAAATGCATAGCACCTGTGAGGCCAGAAATAAATGTTGGTTGAATGAATGGATAGCTTGGGCTTTGGAAGACAGACACCATTCTAGCATGGCAGCTTGAGCAAGCTCTTAAGCTCCCGGAGCCTTGGTACCTTATCTGTGAGAGAGACACAGAAGTGCCTCTGTTGCAGGGTTCCCACGATGACATAAAATTGCCCAGCCCGTGGGCGACACTCCACACTTGTTAATTCTCTTTCCTTCACTCCCTCTGCTATAAGTCTCATATTCTTTTCTCCAGGTTTAGTCCAGCTCCAGATATGACAGAACACAGGGTCGATTATACCGTTTTGCTTATCTTTTCTTTCCAGAGAAATACTGAGCTTTTTGGCAAAAATTAAGTATTGGTGGAAATGAATATTGCAATTTGGTAGCTGCTGATTGACATATGTTTGGTAAACAGCTACTCAAATTTAAGGAAGCTTGCCTAGAATTAAAAAAAGAAGAAGAAGAAATGCTAAAAACAGCTTTACATTCTTTGCCAGGTACTTATTTATAAAATTGCCTTCTGTGGGATGTCCCGGCTGAAAAATTTTTATAAAACACTGGCTAGCTTTGTCTCCAGAGTTCAAGTTGGCCTGCATGAAAGCTTAAACTTCAATGGATATAAAAGGATTGGGTCATTTTTTGGACCCTCTTTGCCTTGGATTTTTTTTTTTTTTTTTAAGTGAGGGCTGTTCTTTTGGTCACTGGGTCTTTTTTTAGACTCGCAGGGAAGTCATAGTAACAGGCTCCATGTCTGATTGGGTTCCATGGCAACAGAGGGTTGTGACTTTATTAGAGAAGAGCCGAGCATGCCAAGAAAGATAAAAATCGGAGTATGGAAAATGTCTGACCAGATGAATGTGTTTTTTGGATGGCGTGCCCTGGAACGGAATGGTTCCCCAAGTTGGCATCGGTCCCTGTTACAAATTTAAATCCCACTGAGTTATCATTAGGTCATAGGGATCAGTGCTTATTTCCAAAAGATCTGCCTGAATCTTTGCTTTTATTCGTTCACTCATCCTTTTCTTATACCTTGGTATATTAAAAAAGAAATCAAAACAGTAATGGTTAAGAGCCTAACCGGAGATGATTCTGATTTCAGAGGTAGAAAAGAAATTTAGCTCATTCTTTGTGGAACTGATTACAGCTGTAAATTGTGAGAGCGCGTGGGAGGGCCGATTAGAGACAATTATAACTCGATTGAACTCCCCCTGAATGAAAACTTGCTGTGCGCATTCCAAGCTGGGGGTTTTGTTTCTCTTGCCGGTTCGGTTCGTTGTTGATAGGTGTGGAGATACTGGTTCCAGGATGAGGTTGTAGTCTCTGCAGGAGACGCCGCTCCTCCCCCTCTCCCACAGCAAGGTGCAGGCTGGTGCTCTAACCGGAAGTGTGTGATTTATTAGAGTCCTTTTTGCTAAAGGTTCTGATATTTGGAGAATAGCGAGACTTTCGAATCCTCCTCATCTGGTTATAAATGTGTAGGGCTGTCTTTACTTTTCTATCAGATGTGCGGTTTTTATATTTCTCCTCATCCTGATATTGAAAGTGGAAAAACTCCAAGGGGAAGATAGATGTTCTGACATGCCCTCTGGGTTCAAACTTCATTAGTCACTTACAGCCTCCTCATGGTGAATCAGAAACTGCACAGGTACTCATGATAAACATTAATAAGTACTGCTGGTATGAGAGGAAAGAATTAGCTCACCAGGTTTTTGGTGTCCCAGCTATCATTAATCAGGTATCCAGTCCTCGGGGAAATAATTCAACTTCATGGGGCCTTGGTTTCTTTATTTTAAAATGAGTTTGACCTGAATTGGTGAGTCCCAAACCTCCCCATTTTTAAGAATAACTTGGGGCACTGGTTTAACACATGAAACCTCTATTAGAGATTTTGATTCACTAAGTCTGGGGTGGGGCTGGGATAGCAGGGGCCTGAGGTGGTCTTACAATGGGGTGTTCAGGAAATAGCGGACTAGCTTAGGAGTTAATGAAACTGTACTGGGTATAAGAATGGGGCAGAGGTGGGAGGGAGAAAGGAGGCTGTCTGATGCACATCGGCAGGTTCGGCCCCTGCACTGTTGGTCAGGCAGGGCCCAGGAATCAGGTGGTTGGTTGCAGCCATAATTTGAAAAACACTGGTCTACGCTATTTGAACTCCCTCCCAGCCCCAAAGATGGCTCTTCCCCATATTGCCCCTGACAACCACAAATGAGCCGGAAGAGTTGGGTTGATGACCGGGCCTGGAGGGTTCTGCATACACCCAGTGCTAGTTCCAAACACCGTATCACTTTTTTAAAAAGTTATTTTAGGGACACCTGGGTGGCTCAGTCGGTTAAGCGTCCAACTCTTGATTTCAGCTGAGGTCATGATCTCAGGGTCGTGAGGTTGAGCCCTGCATTGGGCTCTGTGCTGAGCATAGAGCCTGTTTGAGGTTCTCTCCTTCCCTCTCCCTCTGCTCCTTGTCGCTCATGCTCTCTAAATAAATAAATAAAAGTCTTTTTTAAAAAAAGTTATTTTTTAAAAAAGCTTCGGAGTTGTGTAATAGTGAACACCTTTGTTCACAGAATTTTCTACTCTATGCTATGTTGTTCCCTTTGGATAAGACATAGTGTTTGCTAAGCGTAGTTACCTCCGGTGTGCACGAGGCAGTACCAGCAACACAGGACTTAGCTGGGGAGCTTGTTCAAAATGTAGAGATTGAGGCACCTTGGTGGCTTGGTTGTTAAGCGTCTGCCTTCGGCTCAGGTCATGATCCCTGCATCTGGCTCCCTGCTCAGCGGGAAGCCTTCTTCTCCCTCTCCCACTCCCCCTGCTTGTGTTCCCTCTCTCGCTGTCTCTCTCTCTGTCAAAATAAATAAATAAAATCTTTTAAAAAAATATATAGAGATTGGACTCCCAGACCCAGAGATTCAGTAAGTCCTATAAAGGGCCTGGGCTTTAGTCTTTTTTTGTTTGTTTTTAATTTGAGGGTGTGTGTGTAATTCTTTTTAAGGTTTGACAAAGGGAGGCTTCTCTCTCCTCCCAATATCACCCCAGTTTCCAGAGTAAAACTGATTTTAAGTGTAAACACATGTTTAGCACAAGGTTCATCGTTTAATCAAGCCATTTAGATTATAGAAGAGTCTATAACACATATAGCAGGTGCTTGAGGAAAAAACAAACAAACAGATCTGAGACTCTTAAGAGTTCCTGCAGTTGAAAGATGAAATCAGCTGCTAGAGCAAACACATTTTCACGTGTATCTGATCTCTTGAGTTTCTGTTTGTGCCTTGTTTGTTCTGTTTCCTGCTTAACAAAGATTGAATAACATTGTTAAATGAAGAATGTAGCACTTTAAGCCTAAATTATGAAGGTTCACTTTTTTCCTATTAACTAGGTAATTTAAAGAATGCAAGTTTATAGAAAAAAATCCCATAAAGGACATAAGGTCGAAAATGTTCTAACTTACAATCTTTATACCCACAGATAAAAACTGTTGTTTCTTATGTATCCTCACAGAAATGTCTTGTGCACAAAATGAATCTATCCATTATTTATTTAACCATATACGGTTAAATTTCTAAAAGTGAAATTGTTAGGTCATGGGGAATGTGTCTTTTAAATATGCAAAGAGGGGAACAGAAAGTCTTTCCAAAGTTTTACCAATTTAACTGGTGAAATCTTTTATTTTCAAAAGACTTTCCTACCCCAGGTTATTTTGATCCAGCAGGTGAGCAGCTAACTATCCTTGTCTACTTATACAAAACCTGAGACTTACCCCAGGGCTGCTGGTCTAAGGAATTAATAAAGATATTTCATAAACAAGAAGAATTTAAAAGGTGGCTAAGGGAGGGAGGGAGGGAGAATAGAATGGAGAAAGAGCTTAGTAAAGCAAGCAATTAACCCTGAATTTGCCAGTAGAATTCTTTGGGTCACATGAGGTCACAGAACCTGAATTGGGTTCTGAAGAAAGTACGACAGTCTTGGAGCATAATGTGATAGTGAGAAAATGATGCTCTAGATTATGGTACACTCTTCCCTGAATATGAGCAGCTCCTTTGGCAGATGTGGTAGGACGGCTGTGCGTGAGGCATCGTGGTGATGAGATGCTCTTCGTTATTCATAACCTCTAATGCAAGTCATGGTCTAGTTAGGGGTGTGTGTGTTTCAAAGTAACGTTTAAATTGAAAGAATTCCTTCTCAGTAGTCTTCTGACCCAGACTGCGTGCATCTCCTAGTGTCTGAGAGATACCTAACGCAGATCAGGAACTCTGTGCCCTGGGGCTGCTCAGCTTTGCGGCAGATGCCCTCTTATCTGGCTCCACCTCCTTCATTGTACCTCCTACAGGCAGCGAGCTTCGAGAGGATCTTTGAGACACACAGAAGATGAGGTGAATCGGTTCAGCCTGGGAAGTTCAGGTCTATTCAAGGCAAAGAACTAGGAGACACCCTGGATCTGTAGGTCTGTAAGAGTAGAAATCTTAGATGCTGGCTAAGAAGGCGGCCAGGTATATTGTGAATTTAAAGGGAACCATCCAGAGTCCAGACAGTCTGGGAGCAATAGGAACCTCAGGTTAGAGCTGGTGTGTTGACGAGTGGGTACATGCTCTGTCTCGGCACTCAGGGACCAAAGTGCCCTCTCAAACTGGTCATGCTTGAGCCAGACCACATGTGGTCAGGCGGAAGACAGCCCGGAATCAAACAAGTTCTGAAGATAGCTCTGAATTGAATCATGCTCTGTGTTTAATCAAACTTATTAAATGAGCCAACTCCTAGAGAGTCTGGGGGTGATTGTCAAGTAATTTTATATTACAAACTTGAGTGAATTATTTTGAGGTATTTATGACCGGGACACAGCCATGAAGTGGGCACGCAGAGCTGGGCTGTGGATGAGGGCATGGGTGTCCGAAGCTACCAGGGAAGGACTGGGAAGGAAGGAAGAGGCAATGGTGAATGTGTTTTAGCAAGTAAGTTGGAGATAACAGAAAATGTCCAGTGACCGAGGTATTTTCAGACTAGGACGGCAGCCATGTAAAGAGGTAAGACAAATTGGAGCCCAAATTTGAAGGCAAAACCAGAAGAAAAATGAATGAGCTTGGCTATGTGGAATTGAATTCTGTATGCCTCAGTGGGCAGTCTGATTTTTAAATCTTACCTGTAGTTTTAAGATGTTCATTTTTTTTTAAATTTTTTTATTGTTATGTTAATCACCATATATTACATCATTAGTTTTTGATGCAGTGTTCCATGATTCATTGTTTGTTCATAACACCCAGTGCACCATGCAAAACGTGCCCTCCTCAATACCCATCACCAGGCTAACCCATCCCCCCACCCCCCTACCCTCTAGAACCCTCAGTTTTTCAGAGTCCATCATCTCTCATGGTTCGTCTCCCCCTCTGACATACTCCCCTTTTCTTCCTCTCCTGTTATCTTCTTCTTTTCCTTTTTTCTTAAAATATGTTGCGTTATTTGTTTCAGAAGTACAGATCTGTGATTCAACAGTCTTGCAAAATTCACAGCGCTCACCATAGCACATACCCTCCCCAATGTCTATCACCCAGCCATCCCATCCCTCCCACCCCCAACCACTCCAGTAACACTCAGTTTGTTTCCTGAGATTAAGAATTCCTCATATCAGTGAGGTCATGTGATACATGTCT
This sequence comes from Callorhinus ursinus, assembly GCF_003265705.2. Lineage (NCBI taxonomy): Eukaryota > Metazoa > Chordata > Mammalia > Carnivora > Otariidae > Callorhinus > Callorhinus ursinus. Next base: position 14,393,628 of record NW_027397076.1, read on the forward strand.
TTCTCTGATTGACTTATTTCACTCAGCATAACACCCTCCAGTTCCATCCACGTCGTTGCAAATGGCAAGATCTCATTCCTTTTGATGGCTGCATAATATTCCATTGTGTATATATACCACAGCTTCTTTATCCATTCATCTGTCGATGGGCATCTTGGCTCTTTCCACAGTTTGGCTATTGTGGACATTGCTGCTATAAACATTGGGGTACATGTACCCCTTCGGGTCCCTACATTTGTATCTTTGTGGTAAATACCCAGTAGTGCAATTGCTGGATCGAACGGTAGCTCTAATTTCAACTGTTTGAGAAACCTCCATACTGTTTTCCAGAGGGGTTGCACCAGCTTGCATTCCCACCAACAGTGTAGGAGGGTTCCCCTTTCTCCACATCCCCGCCAACATCTGTCGTTCCCTGACTTGTTAATTTTATAAGATGTTCATTTTAAGAGTTATAAATAGAATAAGCAAAATGAGTCCAGCAGAGAAAATATATTTTTCTTATATAAAAAGTATGGTATTGATTTAACATTTAGTTTAAGGCAAGATCCATTTGCTAGATTTATTTTTAATATTTGTTTAAGACCTTTATTTGAACTGAGCGAGAGGATAGAGGCTGTGCAATATTAACTTTGGTAGACACCCTTCCTCTTAAATATTACAGTACAGGTTTATATAAAGAGTAAAGTTCTGCAGACGAGGCTTTGTTGTAATGACAGTATTCTTGTTTCCAAAGTCCAGTGCCCTTCTCTCTTCCATCACACCCCCCCCAGCACGGGATTAAATCGATACCACTAAAACCACACAACAGTCTTGAAATCTTTGCATTTGTTACTTAATGTGAAGGGCAGGAAACCCCTGGTTCTCTGACCATTCTGGCCTGATTTTTTTTGAAAACCCTCAGAGGGAGAGGGAGAAGCAGGCTCCCCGCTGAGCCTACCCCAGGACCCTGGGATCATGACCTGAGCCGAAGGCAGATACTTAACTGACTAAGCTACCCAGGCGCCCTGGCCTGATTTTTTCATGTGACTTATGGCAATTCACCTATTTGAGAATCTGTTCATACAAGGGAGGTCAAAAGGGATTTAAAGATAAATGACAGCAGGAAAGCTTGTAATCTTTTGCAGGGTTAGTACTTGAATTATTATAACGTGAAGCAGTATACGATCACAAAAGGGCAGGAAAAGATATGAAATACCTCGTGTGTGGTATGACAGCAGTTCCTTTTCTGATTTCATAATTTCTAGGAGGAATTTCCTCAGATGAGGTCAGAGTCTCAAAAAGATTAATTTATTTGCCCAAGGTCGTATAGCTACTAAATGGCAGCGGGGATTTGATCAGATCTGCCTGACCTTTCAAGTCCGTGCACACCCCCTCAGTAAGCTGCCCCCAGGCACTGTGGCGGCGGGCTCCGGTTCTCAGCTCCTTCCTCTCTCTGAGCGCTCATCTGGGCACCTGCAGTTACCTGGGTGTCCCACCGGAACCTCGAATCCATCCACGTCTGGAGCTGAGCCCTCCTCTACCCCCAGTCTCCTCCTCCTGTCTCTCCCCAGTTTTCTGCCTTGTGAATGATCGTGCTGGCCACCAGAAGGCATGAAGGAGAAATGGGGTTCTCCTTGAGGCTCCCTTTTAACCCCACAGCCAGTTGGGGGCGTATCTTTTTGATGCGGCCTCCTTGGTGTACCTCAAGCGCCGTTCTCTCCTTCCCCGCCACTACCCTGTCCAGCCTCCGCTAACTCTGGCCTTCGATTCCTACAGCAGGTGCCAGCGTGTCCCACCGGATGGTTCCCCCAGAGGCACCTGCCTGAGACTGGGGTCTGGTCATCCCACTTCCCTTAGCAGCTGCCACGTGTGGCCCTACTGGGTGAAATCAAACACCCTAGCACGATTTCATGGGAACCCTCAAGGTCTGATCCCTGCCATCTGCCGACCCAGTTCTGCCTTTTTTTTTTTTTAAGATTTTATTTTATTTTATTTTATTTTATTTTATTTTATTTTATTTTATTTTATTTTATTTTATTTTATTTTATTATTTTATTTGAGAGAGCGAGAATGAGAGAGAGCACATGAGAGGGGGGAGGGCCAGAGGGAGAAGCAGACTCCCCGCCGAGCAGGGAGCCCGATACGGGGCTCGATCCCAGGACTCCAGGATCATGACCTGAGCCGAAGGCAGACGCTTAACCGACTGAACCGCCCTGGCGCCCCTCCAGTTCTGCCTTCTTGACCTTGAGTTGAATCCTCCAAGTCCTTACCTGCTGTCTGGCTGACCAGTTCTCAGAACTCCCTTTACCTGAAGCACCTTCTGAGTGACAAGTCGCTTCCTTCCTGCCCCGCATCACCGTGGTCCCTTTCCCCCATTCCTCCTCGCTGCCCCCCGGCTGCCGGACAGCACCAAGTACACTCAGGGCTTTCCTCAGAGGCTGCCATTGTTTCCCTGGCTGCTAGACTGAGGGCGGGGGCCAGGGGGACTGTGCCCCCTCCGACACTAGCACGCCTCGCTGAGCCTGACACGCAGAGGCACCAGTGAGCCTCTGCCTCGTGAATGAGGCCACAGAGGAGTCTCCTGACTCCTCTCACTTCTTCTGAGCCTTTGCCCTTCCCGAGGCGCGGGGGCCATTTCCTGCTCCCTCTGCCATCATTCGTGTTGGTGTTTCCTGTGCTCCGTTCACTGCTTTGCACAGACTCTGCCCAGCCAGAGTTTGTTGAATTGAACCCATTTCCTCATCAGCAAACCAGGAGTGCCAGACTAGGTGTCTTCTGGGGTCTTCTTGCCATCCCAGAGTTGTGGGATAGCAGAACCTCCTTCTAGCCCGCGCCCCCCCCCCCACCGCCCACATAGAGAATGTGCATCTTCTGGCAGCACAAAGAGCCCATTTACCCAGGGGTGGGTTGAACACAGTATCTGATTGCTGGCCGTCGTGTTGGTCACGGTGCAGGGCGTGGAGTTTCTCTGAGGCAAACACAGGAATACCCAGAGATATGTGGGCAGTATCTCCAGAGCCCGGGGTGAGTCATATGGTAGGTGCTGTCGAAATATCCAGCCTGCCCTGCAGTTTCCAGTGCCTCTCGGGCAGGAAGGTGTGCTGGTTGCCGATCCCGGGCTGCTCTCTGATTTGTCATGTGGTGTGCGGTAAGTCTCTCCACCCGCTCTCCTGTTTCAGCCAGCCTCTCCACATATGAACTGTAGAGCTTGGTGGTCATTCATAGCTTATGAGGTGCTTGAAAGAAATTCAGATGATTTTCGTGCTTGTCCCAAATCCTCTCTCATCGCCCCGTGGGTTTTTAGGTATTTAAATGGCCTAATCTCATGCACCACCAAAGCCTGTATTGCTAGGTCCTTTAAAAATGGGGATGCAGCGTGTGGAATTTGAGAGACGAGCAAATACCTGGGTTGGAGCGACCAGCTCCTGGCTGGAGGCCGAGCTGGTTCTCCGCCCACTCCCCTGGCAATAAGAAGCTGCCCCGCCTCTAACCAGACTTTGTACTCTCACACCAAGTCTTCTGACAGGTGGATATCCTCAAACCCTCCCTTTCCTGGAAGCTTGGGGCTCCGCAACACAGACTGTGCGACAGCGTCAGCCACTGTGTCTCCACCAGGAGAAAGACGGGCGTGGTGACCGCCCCCGAGCCGCGGGGCTGGGAGAGGAAGCGCGGGGAAGTGGACATCTGTACCAGCCAGGGCTCCTCCCGCCATCCCGGGACACCGCCCGGGCTGACCGAGCCAGGGCTCCCCATGGGGTGGCGCGTGTTCCATCTTGCCCCCGTTCTGCCCCTGGGAGCTGCCTGATCTCATGGGAAAGTGTGTTCAGTTTGTGACTGTGTGTGTGTGTGCCTGTGCCAATGAAGGTTTCTGAGCATTGCTACAAAACACATACAATCTTTCATTTCCTGGACATGAAAATACTTGAGCGGGTTTCTTCAAGTAATTTGTCTTCAAGTAATTTGTTTCCAGTGAGTTCCGTATCAAAGGTTGATCTAGGACATTGCAAAGGTAGGTTTACTGTTGGTAATGATCCCCAGACTTTAGGAACAAATAATCAGGGATGGAAGAGAGGTGTGGCAAATTGGAAGAGTTTTCTGCTTATCATTTGATTTTTTTTTTTGCATCTTGGAGATTAAATTTCTGTTCCTTAAAAAACAATCGGGGGGCCCGTTGTTTAACAACAGAGCATCTTAGTAGCCTCCCAGCGTTGTGAGTGCAGTCGGCGTGTACAGTTTGGGTTGGAATGAAAAGGGGGAAATTGCCACCCAAACCACCGGAGAACTGCTTATAAAACTACTGCTGTCTCCTGTGAGAGGCTGTTCAGAAGGAAGGGGTCTCTTCTTGCCAGCTGCTGGTTGACAAGCTTTTCTGGAGAAGCCTTCTCGATGTGGGCAGCCCCCCTCCCCCCCAGCGCCAGCTCTTCCTCCTTCTGGTTCCGGTCCTGCAGCTGGCCCAGGAGGAGTGGGTTGTCTTCGGTGCAAACAAGGGCGGTTTGCAGGCTGCCTGGGGGTTCATCTGTAACCTGGGGGAAACTAGGGGGCTCTGTCTCTATAGATTACATCCTTTACACTCCTGGGTGTGGCCCAGAAAGACCAAGTCAGGCCCCACTGTTGGGGGTGGCCCAGAGGCCTTCAAGTCCAGATCACAAGTTAAGTAGGTCCTCAAATTTAGACTTTAACATTATTACCCAAGAATTAAGTATAGAGCCAGAGATAGGCTGGTAGGATTAAAAGACAGATGTTATTCATCATTTACCTTAAACACACAAACACACAGAGTTTATTATACTGTGTAACTTATTCCATGGTTTTTATGTTTAAATGTTTGTAAATTGTGAGCTATTACACATAAAAGATATTTCATTTAAAAAATAACATGAAACACTCCTGCACCTAAAACCCAGGGTAAGCAATTGAACTTGACCCTATGACTTTTTCCCTGATTGCATGCCCCTCCATCACAAGCTTCCCCTCCTCCAAGAGGTCACGCTGTCCTAAGGTATGCGTTAACCATTCTCTTATGTGATTTCACCACCTATGTGTTCTTACCTAAATAAGAGTTTGTCTGTGTTTGATCGTTAGAAAGTGGAATTCATACTTCATGTGGTTTTCTTTGAATTGTTTGTTTTAAAAAGATTTATTTATTTTAATTCTTGTAGCTATGGTTCATCTCATTCCACTCACAAATGCACCCAGTGTATATATCTTCATTCTATTGCCTGTAGACCTTTGGGTTATTTCTGGGTTGTGGTGGTGGTTTTCTGTTGTGAACATTGCTGCTATGAATATGTTTAATACACTTTCTTAACATGGGCACTTGTTCCTAGAAATGAGATTTCTGGGTCTCTAGAGTGTGTGCCAAAGAATATTTAATGTGTTAAGAATTCACTAAATGTAAACATTTTAAATATATCTTGTAATCTGATTTCAGCATTTCTTTGTTTAAAATCCTAGAACCATCAAAAAATGTTTTTACATTGAAGTAGTCCTATCCTTTTTTGGCTCCTGAGAAACTTTAACCTTAAGGAGATAGCCTTAGTGTTTTTTGTAGTTGTTACAGAAACCATTTTTGAAGGGTAAAACCAGACTTTAAAACCTGAGAATCACAAATAAAAGAGTCTAGCCCTCAGGAGTCACATGATCTATATGCAAACAATCACCAGAGAGCCAGTCTTTCTGTGGCACTCTTTGGCTTAGCATCCTGAATACTTGGGCCAGTTACTCTGCTTTTATTTACTTATTTATTTATTTAGATTTTATTTGTGTGTGTGAGAGAGAGAGCACAAGCAGGGAGAGTGGCAGGCAGGGAGAGAAGCAGGCTCCCCACTGAGCAGGGAGCCCGATGCCGGGCTCAATCCCAGGACCCTGGGATCATGACCTGAGCCAAAGGCAGCCATTCAACCGACTGAGCCACCCATGTGCCCCAGTTTTGCTAATTTAAAAAAAAATATGTTATTTTTGCTATTATTAGTAAAGTCATAGGGCGTAAGAGGAGATAAGGAAGTTTCTTGAGTGTGCTAATGAAATTTTAAAAGTATTTGCTTATTAGTCTCACTTTGCAGGTACAAGCCCTGGGAACTTTGTTAAAGATCTGAAAATAACAAAGTGAGTAAAAACAAACTCTACCAAAAAAGAATATAAAACAAAATGTATCTCTGTCCCCAGATTCCCAACCCTGTTCTCCAGAGGTAACTACCATTCACAGTTCCTAAGATATCATTCTAGGAATTTCCATACAAGTAGAGTACACTTTATATTAAACCCCAACACTATACCTCTTCTAAAGCACAAATGAATGTGTAGAGACATAGCTCTCCATCTTGCTTTTCTCCCTTAACAGTTCAGCTTGGATAGCTTTCCATGGTAGCCCATTCACATTCACCTCCCATTTTAGTGGCTGCATTTTTTTCCATTGTACTAGAATTTTCTTAGGTGGCTCCACATTGATAGATATCTGTGTTGATTCCAGAACTGGAAATAGATGATGGTGGTGGTGATGCAAGGAGATTGTCCTGTTAGGAGCAGCAAAGAACAGGAAAAAGAGGCAAAGACCTGTCAATACTGGATATCACTTCTGTTCTTTAAATCTCCTCTGATTTTTTTTTTGCCTGTTGTTGTTCTTTGGAGAACTGTATGGAAACTCAGAAGGGCTAGGTTCTTTTTCCTTCTTGCCCTTCCTTCCTTTTGGTGGTCATGGTGATGGAAGAGGTTGTGGTATTTAAGTTTCTGAGGGAAAGGAATGTATTTATTATGAGTTCCTGCCTAAAGGACTGGGGGACTCGAGCAATGTTCTCTCCCACCTCTAGTGCAATCAGCACCGGCTTCTAATGGGAGTGTTATACTCAATTAGCAAGCATTTTTTTAAGATTTCATTTATTTGAGAGTGTGCAAGCAGGGGGAGGGGCATAGGGAAGGAGAGAATCTGAAGCAGACTCCCCTCTGAGTGCAGAGCCTGACGTGGGGCTCAGTGGAAAGACCTGGAGATCATGACCTGAGTCAAAACCAAGAGTCAGATGCTCATCCAACTGAGCCGCCCAGGTGCCCCCCAATTAGCAAACTTTTCTTATGATAATTCATCTGTTTGGATATTGAGGGGTCTCACTGTACAGAGCTTATCATTGCATTAATATTTCTCTAACAGTATTCTTTGCGAACATTTAGCTGCCTGTGCAAGCACCCTTTCTTTCTATTTCTCTCTGGCTGCCTGAGTCAGCTCCTGCAGTAGAGGCTGGAAATGTCAGATCCTTCTTCACAGACTCCTTGCAACTAATGCATGGACATATGACTCAGTCCTGACCAAAGGGACCTAAGGGGAAATCTGCTGGGGAGTTTCTGGAAAATGTTTTCCTCCCTAATAAAATGTGAAAGAAAAAGCAGTACACTTGTCTGTCACCAGAAATTGTCTACATGTGATTCTTAGAACCACAGTATCTCTTTCACCTCTGTGAGGAAATAAGCAGACGTCCTAGGGGATAGTGGAAGGAAAAAATGGAAAGAGCTTGGGTCTTTGATAACATATTTAAGCCACCAAAATTAGCCCTTTCATCTGATCTTTTTAGTTTGTGAGCTCAGAAGGGCCCTTATTATTGAACTTCTTTTGTTCAGTTACTGAAGTTACCATCCCTGATAGGGATTTCACCCATAGGAAATAATATCAAAGTAGAAAACAACTCTATTATAAGACAGCTGAGTGCCTACTGTGTTCAAAAGACATTGTGAGGCTCCAGGACTGCAAAAAAGGGGGGAAAAGAATGAGTAATAATATGAGGCAGTAAAGGATTTATTGCTACAGGAAGGAACTCAGAGCAGAGGGAGTTCTGAGTGAGCACGGATTTCTAGGCTGGAGGTGATGGGAAGCGACTTTGTGTGGAAATGTTAACATGAGCCAGACGGAGGGAACCCCATGGTTTTGGTAGGTAAAAAGTTGGGGATGGCAGTTGAGGAAGCCTGAGGGTTTGGAACAAACACAGGCTGTGGGCCCAGACCTGAGTTGGAACTCTGGCTCATCACTGGCTGGTTTGTGACCTTGTTAAAGTCCTTGACTTCCTTGCTACTCATCATGAGAGACTAAACATAACCTGTAGCATTGGAGACAAACTATGTCTGATACCTGTCCTGCTGAGAGGCAGGCACCAAGTAGATGGTAGAGGTGGAAGGAAGGGGTGCTGAGACCATGCGTGGGGGGAGCATGTGAGGGAAGAGGAGATGTTCCGGTAGAAACAATGTGGGCATGTCTTTTTTGATCGGGTCAAAGTTGGTCTAGGTAATAGAGTTCAAATACGAGGGACAGGTTTGGGTCAAGACATGGAGGGCCTTGATTTCCAGTGAAGTGGATTTAGACCACATCCTGTAGACAACCTGTGTGCTGCCATGGGGAGGGGCAGCCTGAGGCCATGAGATGCTGTAGGAAGTGGTTGCAGTGGTCCAGGGGTATGGCAGGTATCAAGTGTTGGAGAGAAGGGAAGGGTCAGGAGTTGGAGAGAATATCAAGAAAGAAAGAGAATTGAGTGCTGTGAGGCAGGGGGGGAGGGAGGAATTAGGAAGGAGTCCTAAAGACTGAATGCCTGTCAGTTGCTTAGTGTGAAATTCAAAGTAGACTTGAAACACTTTCAGATAATCATATCCCCAGGTTGGGATAAGAATACTTGGCAAGGTTTATTGAGATTTTTGATGAAAGATGTTATGTAAGTGGAAAATAAATGATGGTGCCCAAATCTGCTTGTTGTTTAATTTTGCCTAATTATGTTTGTCACTTTCCCACTGTTTATAAAGTTTTGTTCCTTTGAAAAATGTGTCTGTTAATAAGATAAACATACCCTTGCCTCTGATGAGATATGATTGAATACTGAGTCAGTCCTATAGTATGAAGTGTGTATTCACTGATTGTTGACTACATGTTTATCGAGGATGAAAAGCAGTTGAGCATTTTTTCTGTGACACAGGGATTGTGGTACTTACAGATACATATTTACGATGCTTTATTAATAGAACACCAGTCATAACAACATCTAAATGAACGACATCAGAAGCATCATCAAGTATAGAAATCAAAGACATTTCGGTTCATCAAATTCAGGGTAGTATCTTGAGCTGAATGAGGTTTCATAATAGTCTCAGTTAGTGAATCTTGAACAGATAGTTCTTTAACATTTTGAAATGCTGAATAAGGTAGGTGGACTCAGTTGAATTAATAAAGTAAACCACATTGGAATACTGTTACATCGTTAGCAGCCCTTGGAGTCTTAGTAAGGCCATCAGCTTCCCCAGTGTTAGGCAAAAAGAAAACTCCATCATTCATATATCTTAGGGAACCAAGCACGAGTGAAGCCTCTTAAAGGAAGTCTTCCGGCTGAGCAATAAAGTAAGTTTTCCAGCTGTAATTCTGCACATAGGCAGTTCTGTAGTGAGCTCATAACAGGTGTCCTGAGAGTTCTTGTGGTCTCATTGGGAAGTTAGGGCTCTTGGCCAGGTACTGACCCAGGATTTTGTTCATTACAGTTGCCAGTGAAGAGAAAAAAAAGCATTTGGTATTGAAACTTTTCCAAATAGCTTTCTTTCCTTCACATGCCTTTTTTCCCCCTTTACTAATGTAATTTGGATTTAAAAATTTTTCAGATGGAATTTGATTCATAATCTACAATGTGGTTAGGTATATTGTGGTGCTTTCCTACAGTCAGAAGAATCTGGGATATTTTCCAACTATGGCTTAGAGTGAGCAGAATATAATTTTGGCATACATTGAAGGATTTCACTTTTCAATCCATAAATAAAAGACAAAAGGAATCATAGCCTTCAGGGAAGTCATCTTTAGCTCCTGTCTTTTCTTTCATTTTATGTAAAAATTTTGTCCTTTGTAATCTGTGGAGCCCTCTGATAAAAAGCACCAGGGCTGTGATCACTGGAATGTATTTAGCCTCTCATATCTCCAGAAGAGAGAGGAGTAGAGATGGAATGAATTATCTCATGTATTTGTGAGGCAAAATGCCTGATTTCTCATCATGGGGTGGATATTATTATTTTAGGTGAGAACTCAGCTGTCCTTAGCCTCAAATGAGTTTTTTTTTTTAAATAGTAGGTTTGGTTATAGGATCTCTGCATCTCACACAGAGGCCCACTTAGTGTTGGTATGTGATGCAGTGTGAGCATACAGGCATATACTGACCAAATCCTACAGATTAATGGATCCTTCTTATGTCACTATGTACACAGCACTTGAACTGTATCTGAAATCCCTAAGTACAGTATAACCACATTTCTGCGTTGTTAAAAAGTTAAGAATCTAAACAGTGTATTTAAGGGAGGGTTTTATGGGTGATTTTTTTCCCCCTATGCTTTTTTGATATCTCAAAGTCTCTATTTCTCAATATATTTTTAAAGGATTTTATTTATTTGAGAGGGAAAGCATGTGTGGTGCTCACACAAGGGGAGGGGCAGAGGGAGAGGGACAAGCAGACTCCACGCTGAGCACAGAGCCCAGTGGAGGCCTCGGTCCCACGACCCTGAGATCAGGACCTGAGCCGAAACCAAGAGTCGGCCGCTGAACCCACTGAGCCACCCAGGGGCCCCTATTTCTCAGTACTTTTATGATTTAAAAAAAAAAAAATCCCCGCTTACTTTTAAAACCCTGGCTTCCCTTTGCCTACATGGGCAAGTGTCAAGTCTTGCATGGCCAGCTGTAGGCTGTTTTCTGTCTTGTGTCTCTGCCTTTCGGAAGTACTTGCCCTGTCTTCTTTTTAGCCCCAGCCTGCAACTGTACCCTGATTTAGAACAACCCATTCAGGGGTGCCTGGGTGGCTCTGTAGGTTGAGCGGCTACCTTCGGCCCAGGTCATGATTCTGGGGTCCTTGGATCGAGCCCTGCGTCGGACTCCCTGCTGAGTGGGGAGCCTGCTTCTCCCTCTACCTGCCACTCCTCCCCCTGCTTGTATTTTCTCTCTCTCTCTCTCTCTAATTAAAAAAAAAAAAAAAATTAGAACAACCTATTCAGCCCTTCTAAATTCCAGACACCTCAAGAAACCATTAGTTTCCCAAATATTCTACTTTTTGCCTCTGCGGGCACATTGTGCTCCTTGCTCATTCTTTTGGCTGATTTTTGAGTTGCCTCTTCTGTGTCCAAGTTTCATCCTCTTAGAAGCTGCCTCACCGAAGGCTTCTGGTTACTTATTTCTGCCTCTTGATTTCTTATAGTACTCATTACATTGTTCTGCAGTTATGTGGGTCTGTATGTCTCCTTGTCCAAGCAGGAGCTCCAGGGACAGAGTTTGTCATATTTACCTTTCTGACTCTCGTATTTTCAGCATATCTCCTGGCTCACAGAAGATACCCGGAAAAACATTTTTTTTGAGTGGAAAATACATATTGGGGGCTTGGGTTGGAACCTAAATGAATCCATTCCATTAACTATCAGTCAGTTCCATTAACCTAAATTAGTCAATTCCATTAACTGTCATAAAAACATTTGGCTTAAGTAAGTGAATAAGCTCTAATTGTACTTTGTGTGCTTTTAGTTAAATTTGAGAAACATTGGCTTTCTAAATAACTATTATGTAATGAACCAGGGCATTTGCAATCTGCATCAACAATGGTGTTTTGGATGTTGCTGCATTTTGCAGAATTTGGGATTAAATATCTTTGCATCTAAATCTGATATGTTTAATTATGCCCCAGATATTAGTGCTTTGCTAGTATGCCATACTGATTTCTGGGCTTTCTCTGTGTTTTGTGCATTTGCATTTTATTTTTTGCTTTTTTGAGGGATAACTTGCAGTAAAGTGCATACATCTGAAATATACAGTTGGATGATTTTTACCCGTGTGTGCCCTGCGTAGCTACTACCTGCATCAACATTGTTGGCACCCCAGCGCTCCCTGTGCCACCTTCTGGCAAATCCTTCTCCCTACCTACCACTACTTCCCAGCAAGGGTAACTGAGCACAGTTCCAGCCTCCAGATCAGGAGAATCCTATAGCCTGTACGTTTTTGTGTGTGGTTTCTTTCATTAAGCGTGACAAAGAGATACATCTGTGCTGTTAATACCTATTCATTCTTCTTTTTTAAAGATTTATTTATTTATTTTAAGAGAGCAGGGGTGGACAAAGGGAGAGGGAAAGAGAGAATCCCAAGCAGACTCCCTGCTGAGCAGGGCTCAATCCCACAATCCCAAGGTCATGACCTGAGCCGAAATCAAGAGTCAGACGCTCAATGACTGAGCCACCCAGGCGCCCCAGCTGTTCATTCTTGTTAGTGGCTGCATATGGTTGTTAACTGCTTTTTGCTTCATGTTCATTTTTGTGAGTAAGATTCATTATAAGGAAGAGTACATATTCAATGTATACTACTTGGTATGCGCTGGGGGCTGCCAGCTTCCCAGACCTAGTAATCGCAGAACGGGCCTTAGAGGTTGCAGAGTTCAGCCACCTTGTTTTCTCAAATGAGGGACCTAAGACTGGAGCGTTCACTAGACCCCCAGGTCCCCGACTCACCAGGTCCAGCTTTCTTCCTGTGGTCAGGACGAAACTATGACTGTGCTGTGTCATAGTTCAAAGCTGGTCATATGGATGATGCCAGTCAACAGGAAGGCAGTCTTGGGAATTTAGAAATCCATCATCAGCAAGACTTAAAAATGTTGGCCCTTAAATGGTAAGGATGTCAATTATCTAAAGATTTCTATAACACTTCCCTGTTTATTTCAATTAAATGAGGTGTTACTCTGTTCTTGGAATTTATTCTTTTATGAGAATCAATTCTTTTTTTTTTTTTTAATTTTTTTTATTGTTATGTTAATCACCATATATTACGAGAATCAATTCTTAAAGGAGAAGGAAGGGGAAAGTTTTAATCCATGCACATGCTTATTATGACTTTTGCAGTTTCAATGCATTGTCTTGATCTTTTGCTGTTCCCAGGTGTAGTTGTTTAAAGCCTTGATGAAAACCACAGAGCTTTTTCTTAGGATGAGGAGTCTTAGGGTATTGAGGAGCACTGGGTGTTACATGCAATTAATGAATCATTGCACACTACATCAAGAACTAATGATGTACTATATGTTGGCTAATTGAATTTAAATTAAAAAAAAAAAAGTCTTAGTGTAAATTCCAAGTCCACAGTTTCACTTTGCAAGTAAAAAACTGTTCCTTGATCAGATACCTTTACTGCTAAGGAAGTAATGATTCACAGAAAATTTCATAGAAAGAATGTTGTAGGAGAGATGAGTTGGCTCAGCAATGGAAAGTTTATTGACCTCCACTGGCCAGGAAGTAACCATAGAACATTCTTCAGTATATTAGAGCCTCCTTAAATATAATTATCAAACACAGAAACATGGGGCTTGTCTTTTTCCAAATTATAAAGCACTGTTTTTCAAACAGGATTGAATCCATTTATTGGTCATGGAATGAATTTAATGCATAACAACTATCATATTTTTATATGGAAAAGTAGAAGGAAGAGTACAGCAAATGCCCATCTACCTTATCCAGATTTAACAATTAAATTTTTCATATTTACTTTATGTAAATATGTGTGTATGTAATCTGTTTCCAAAAAGTCAGGGTACTTTGTTTCTGACATGTATACAAAAACAAATTTTTCTACATAATAAAATTAACATAGCCTAACAAAATTAATTATAATTTCCTAATGTGCAACAGTCCAAAAAATGAGCTAACTCAATTTTATTTATTTATTTATTTATTTTTACATTTTTATTTATTTGACACAGAGGGAGATAGAGAGAGAGAGAGAGCATAAGCGGGGGAGCGGCAGGCAGGCAGAGGGAGAGGGAGAAGCAGGCTCTCTGCTGAGCAAGGAGCCTGATGTGGGACTCGATCCCAGGACCCTGGGATCATGACCTGAGCCGAGGGCAGCCGCTTAGCCGACTGAGCCACCCAATTTTAAAAAATATGCTTGTATTTGGGTTGCATGTAGTAAAGATAAGTGTTGTTTCATAAAACTTGTTTCAGTTACATATGTGAGTATCCATGCACACATATGGGTATGTATTGATAAATACATATCTCTTACCGGGGAATTTAGGGCTTTATAGCGGTAATATAGCAGTGTAGAGAAGTTGGAAACGTAAATATGTGTTCGCTACTCAGTGATATGACTAGTTCTGTTCTGAGTGTCGTATGGCATCTAAAAGAGTGAGTACTTTCAGTAACCTAAAAATCCAGCAAGGAAGGTAAAACAAGTAGGGTCCCCCTTGACAGACTTAATAAGAGCCAGAATGGAGAGGAAAGGAGAGGAAGTTACATGGGCAGGAGTTCACGGAAGAAATCTTGAGGGGGACGGTAGGATTTGAATCAGACAGAGTTCTCGGGAAGGGTGCGCCCAGAAGGGAATGTCGTAAGCACTGAGGTGGAAAGGACGGGCAGAAATGTGTTCAGTGCACTGCGGTGCTGAGGTCCGTCAGGGCAGTGGTAGAAGGACGGAGGAAGACCTCGGGTAGCTGGAATAGGAAACGTTATTCAGGGACGCAGTACCAGCAGGAGGAAGAACCCAGTTTCTTTATTAAAGGAAGAGCTGTTGTACAGCTTGTCCAGTGCTCCCATGTCGAGCGAAGTGGAGAAGGAGAGGGTAACGCCTCTCCCTGGCCACACTGAAGAAGTAAAACATGGCACTGAAACCTCTTTAAACTCTTGCCCTTTGCCTGGATGAGGTAGGAAGTGGGGCTGTGGATTCAGGTAGGCAGATCTGGAGATAGCAGGGAAGGGTCGATCTAGGGAGAAATTATTGGACAAACAAGTAAGAGGATTTGGTGACAGCTTGAGTCAGGGATGGAGAGAGAACCTGGGTAAAATCAGAACATGATGCCCTTGAGAGAGAAGCTCATGGAATTCACTCTAGCCCAGTTCAAAAAACCCCACGTATCTGTAAAAACAAGCTTCTGGGACATAACGCTCTCAAGAATTAGTTTGGGAGGCTTTTTACAGAGGAAGTAGCAAGTTACAGTCATAAGGTAAGTTTTTCTAATACAGTTTTTCCTTGTTTTGCTTAAAGGCTTGGGGAAGTGTTAGACATCTCTCTTTAGGGCCTTAGTTTAGAGTCCTAGTTTCACTAAGTAGCAATGTATAGAAGACTATGATCTCTATTTAAAAACTTGAGGACCAAATACTGAGATTTTAAATTTTAGTCACTTGAGGTCTTGTACCTTTTCAAAAGTTAGATTTAATCACTCAGATACTAGGTGTTCTGCTTTTGGGTAAATGGGCATCTTTTGAAAAAATTCTCTTTACTGTTCAGTTCAGGTTCATTGAAACTTGATTCTGAAGGGGCCTCCTGTGTGCTTGGAGACCCTGCTTGTCTTTTCTCCTCCTACCTCTCCCCTGCAAGATGCACATGCACAAACAAGCAGTTCATGAAGTGGGGTGGTGAGGGAATTATCATCTTCCACTGGAAGAGCTTATTCATGGTGACAGCAGCATTGTGGCTCCTGGCTTTGGACTTTTCTGAAGTTCCCGCTTGGGGGTACATTGTGTTGGATAAACGATAGCCTGCACTTAGAGCACCTAACTCTGCACGAGGCCCTGTTCCAAGCACTTCACAAATATTCATTCATTTACTCTTCACGATTGTCCTGTGAAGTAGGTACTGCTGTCCCCACTTTACAGACGAGGAAACTGAGGCATAGAATAAACAACTTGCCTACGATGATACATTTACTATGGCCGAGCTGGGATTTGAACCTACGCAGTCTGGCTCTGAATCTGCTTTTAACCACTGACGTGTATGCTGTTGCTGGGATATAATTAGCCTCTGTTTAGGACACACAGCTTTGGAATTGGGGCTTCCCTGTGAATCTCAGCTGGCTGGTTACTTGCAAGTGTTTTGAGTAGGCCCTGGAAGGCTGTGCCCTCTGTTTGGAAATACTGTCAATCCAGATACAGGCCTGGGAGCTAAGAAAGTCACGGATACTGTTTATCTTAAAAATCACACTCCAAAATTCAGTTATTTCTTTGTAGCTTCCTTTTTTCCAGAGTATAAAACAATGTGCTCCTAGAGGACTATCTATCCAAAATACAAATCTTCAGTGCTTTTAAACTGCTGTGACTCTGGGAGGAGGAATACCTTCATCTTGGTAGCAGAGCCTCTAACGATTATATACCTGCCAGGGCTTTAACCAGAAGACAGACTTGATTTGCAGGCATTGAGAATCATCATTAGTGGTTCAAACAGAAGCAGCCTACGTGTTTTATTCAAGATATCTTGGGGTTTAAGCTAGTTTCTTCTCTGACTTCTTAAAATCAAAGTGGGAACATCTCCAGTAATTGCCTTGCGGCCCCAAGAACTGCCTAAAGCTGTTTGTTAGTATTTGCTTTTCTGGTTTCTCTCCCATACCTATTTTTCACTGTGCAATATTTAAAGGATACACAGCGATTTAAGTAAACTAAATGTGAGGGGTTGTCAGGGTGTGGGAAACATGTTTGTGTCTAGTAAAGGGTCTGGCATATCTCAGCAGGCTCTCGGTGGAAGGTGGGATGTCAGCGCAGACCCTGGAGCCTGCTGGAATCACTGCTCTGCCACTTACTGACTTTCTGACTTCAGACAAGCCACTTGCTTTTTCCATCTGTAAAGTAGGAGTAATTATTTTAATCTCATATTCTTGAAAGGAAAACTAAATAATGTATGTGAAGCATGTAGAAAATTATATGACGCTTAAAGTCTTTAACTGGTAGCTTCTCTTTTTGAAATTAATTTGTACTATTTTGCCAAGATCCTGTCCTTTCTTGGACCATTCTTGAGGCCTGCTTTTGTCCTTTAAAAGAAATCATTGCCTTCTTATACTTTGGAGTATAAAAGGACTCCTTTATTTTTGTGTTCACCTTCTATTATGATTTCCTAAGGGACAGAGAACTACACTCGTTACTGTTGCTGGGGCAGTAGATCTCTTACTGTTTCAAGTTTTTCGTTTAATGCAGTAAAAGACTGCATGCCTCCTTATGCCATCCCAAATAATGGATTGGTGTGTTAGAGGGAGCAAGCACGTGGATTCTCATTAACAGTTATGATGGTGACTGCAGGGAAAATGTCAGGGAGGAAGGGAATAGTACACCTGCGTATTCTGTACATTGTGGATCTTAATATTTGTCATTTTTTTAAAGATTTTATTTATTTATTTGACAGAGAGAGACAGTGAGAGAGGGAACACAAGCAGAGGGAGTGGGAGAGGGAGAAGCAGGCTTCCTGATGAGCAGGGAGCCCGATGTGGGACTCGATCCCAGGGCCCTGGGAATATGACCTGAGCCGAAGGCAGCCGCTTAACGACTGAACCACCCGGGTGCCCCAATATGTCATTTGTTAATTGGTCACCTGTTGTATTCTATTTGGAACAACAGAAAGCCATGCAACACGTCAGTTTTTGAATATTTGATCTTTTGCATGAATCAAGAGCTATTAACTGCCTGCAATCCAGTCTGTCTGGAAGATAATCCTGGATAAACTCGGCTGCAGGCTCTCCTTCATCTCATCGCTAGCAGCTGAGAGATTGTGAACCTGCGGGACAGCGGCCTGCTCCAGTTGGCTGTTTGTCTACCACTGACTGAGCAACGGAGACTAAGGTCCTATTGAGGAAGGAATGTGGGGCAGGACACAGGTGGCTTATTAGACATTGCGTCCCTTCAAGGCTGCAATATAGTGGGGGGCCAAATGTTCTACATATTAGATACTTAGCAGAATAAGCACTGTTAAAGGGGTAAAAGCAAATTTTGTAGAGAGCAAAAAGGAAGCGATCAATTCTAGCTGAGCATGGGAGTGGGGGTAGCTTTGTGGAAGAGGCAGTGTTTGAACTGGTCCTTGAAAGGTAAATCGGGGTGGAGGCGGGCGAGGCCGTGCTAGGGGTGAAGAACTAACAGGCAGTTAACACACTGAAATAGGAAAGTACATGAAGCATTCAGGGGCTTATTGGAGTAATGGAATAAGATAAAGGCTAAAAGCTTAGACTTTGGTACAAGTTCTCGTTCCTTAGTAGCTAGAATCACAACTTACTTGATGCCTCCCCATTCCAAATCTGTAACGCACAGCTATTGACACCTGCTTCGTGGAGCTGTGGGCATTAAATGAATGTATATAAAGCTCCAACCTTACTCTGGTGCCTTGTGCATACATGTGCTCAAAATATCATTATGGACGAGTCTCCTGGAATATGGCTAAGATAGGGCTCTGATCAAGAGAGTTCTAAATTCTTTGCTAAGGATTTCACTCTTTAGGGAATTTTTTTTATTACTTTTTTTTTTTTTTTTTTAGGCTTCATACCCAACGTGGAGCTTGAACTCATGACCCTGAGATCAAGAGTCACGTGCTCTACTGACTGAGCCAGGCAGGCATCCCTTGTCTGGGGAATTTTAAATGTTTTCAGAAGGAACACAGGACATGATCTGGTTTATCTTTTAAAAAAAATGTTTTATTTGGCCCAAGGCAATGAGAGTTTTTATATTGCTTGGCCTCATTTGAAGCCTAACACAACTTCCATACAAAAAATAAATACTAGAATGTTGATTGAATGTGCTTTTCATGGACACAAACATTTTTCTCCTTGAATATGATGCTGTTTATGATTTTGGTAGAACGAAAGGGAGATTTTTATTTCTAATTGCTATTTGGTGATAATACACCTGGCTTACATTAGAAAAAATAAAATTGCATAAAGGAAATAAGTTCCATATTGCAAAAGGGAAAGAAACTATTAAGGATCAGGTTTTTTTTCTACTTCAAAGTTAAGTATGTTATTTCTAAGCCCTATCTGATGGCTAGTTGTGTTCTGATCTATTTATAACAAAATTCTATACTACAGATTATCTAGTACGTATGCAATTTTTTTTTATGGTACCCAAAACAAATTAAACCCTGACCTGCAGAGAATAACTTAATGATGAGGCTTAGGTTTGCTTTGGGAATGTACTTTGGGGCCTGAGTATCAATTTCTGTTTCCTGGCTCAGTCTTATTAAACAACTTTTTGAAGGACACAAGCCAAGCTGTGACCTCTAGTGTGGCTTTCTCTGGGTGCCCTGGCAATGGGGGACAGAAGTAGCTGTTCCAATTTATGAGCTGGGTATGTTTGACCACATTCCCCCTATTACATATGGGAGTGAGAGTATAGCGCTCAGCTCCAGGCAGGATGACATACCTAGCAACTAGGGTATGGTCCACCTACTTCTTTCTCCTAAGAGGTTATGATAAGGCACATGGGAAATAGAGTAGCAATAATGTCCAAAAATAAAAAAAATTTAAAAAAAAGAGGGGAAGGCTAATCAGCAGGTCTAACAGTTACTCATTTGGTTCTAACTTCCTGGCACCCAAGGCACAAAGGGAAACTTGATGACTGTTATCTGATAGACACCCCTAGCGTGTTGACTGTTATATTCACTTTATGTATTTATCTAAGAAGCTGTACTTTAGTGGACAAGTTACTTTCCCTTGCAGGGACAATTACATTTTCTGGGTAAGGTACCTCTGATGAAAGGAATGTGGATTGAAATGAAAGTCACTTGGGTACATAGTTAAGCTGCTGTTTTTTAAAACGGGCATTAGGCCAAGTGACATCTGCAAGGATTCTCCCAGTGCTGAAAGTCTAACTTCTGTGGCAGGTCAGTCCCCCTCATGTGAAGTTAGTCATTGTCATGTGTGTCTGAGAGGGCGCTAAGAAGTCCTCCGAGACCTCGTTTGGATAGGAGATGCTGAAGACTGAAGGGCCGTGCTGGCTTCAGGGTTATCGTTGAGAAGCTGAGGTTAAGCACACGTTCTTCCCAAGAACCCCCCCCCTGCCTTTTGGGGATGAGGGAAGCAGTGAGTAAATGCCCTTCTTCCTGCTTACCAGCTAAGGGCTTGCAGACCCATCATTTTCTTCTCCTTCAGAGCTGCCTCTCCTGCCTCGGTTCCTGGGGTGGTTCTCCTGGAGTACCATGTGGTTATTTCCACCTCTCCCCGAGCCCTCAAGGCAAGCGTTCAGACCTCTTCCCGCGCAGGTTTTACTGACACACACTGCCGGAAACTGGTGGGGAGTAGCTCCCTGGCGGGGAGGATTCCAGCCCGCATCCCGGAAGTGTCAGGTCAGGGCCCAGGGGTTCTCACACCCCTCAGTTTCTTCTAAGTATAGGAACTAAAAGCCACAGTGATGTTTATTCTGCATTTAGTCCTAAAATTGGGGTTTCCTGCTTCCCCTTCTTTAGAACGCACCATCCCACATCTCCCCACCAGAAGGAACTGTGAGCCCTTCCTTCTAGAAAGCTGTGTTCTTACTGCCTGACCTGTAGGGGTGTGGGGCAGGTGGTAGGGCTCACTTCCCTTTCCCAAACTTGCCTCTCTTTGAGGTACAGGTGATGCCCAGAAACTCCTTTCTCCTGGAAATAGCCCCCTCTTGGTGTTGCTTCACGTGCCTGTATGGTCTGCCCCAGCAGACCATGGCTCTCATTTACCTGCAGTTGGTATTCGGCATACGTTGCTTGATTTTCGTTACCCTAGCCTTCCCCATCCAGCCTTTTCCCCCCTTTCATTGAATTCTTCTGTAGATTATACAGAGGCATTCAGGAAATCTTTACCAGGTCGGACTCATTTTGTAAGGGATGAGTTTGTATCAATCAAAAGTGTGAGTTATAAGCTATTTTGAAGACATCGACATTTTCTAGTGCGTGTAACTCAAAGTAGGTTATCACTGCTGCCTGGTAGAGGCTTAATGAGAAGCTAATTATTTCTAATTACAGTACTGGGTGTTTGTAAGTGCTTGAAGATGCTTGAAGAATTTGTTTTTGAGAGCCTTAAACACTTTGTCTAATCGCCTTTCGTCTGTTAATTTGCAGTGTCTGGATAAAGGATTGGGCCAGCAAAGCCCCTGTTCCTAATGATCCTTAATCCCAGAGTAATGAGGTGAATGTCACCTGCAGGCAAGAACTAGAACTTGTGATGCTGTCGAGTTTCTTTTGTCAGTGATGCTAAGAGAGGAAGAGGCAGGAGAAAAGAAAACCTGCATGGTAAAACTAGCGCCTCAGTTCCTGTCCTGGACGCCGTGGACTTTAAAGAAGTTCAGTCCTTTTCTGGGAAGGTTTTACTGACACACACTTGAAAGAAGTTCATGGTGTACTCTTGTCAGAGTTGAACTACAGAAGAAAGAACTGTTCTTTGTCTAAACTAATTAGAAGAAACATTTTATGGAGACACTTTACCGATAAAATATCCTTTTGGGTACTATATGGAGAGCTTTCCAGTTTTTCATTTCTAGCAGGTAGTGGGAGGGAAAGGGGCATTCTTCTAAACTATAGGCATTGAATATTCTCTATAGGTATCCACATGAATGTATTCATTGTGTCATGATAAGGATGCTCAGCAGGCCTTCAGACTTAGGTTTCCAGTGCAGATTAGCTCATTTAGCAAGAAAACGAGGTGTTGGGTGCTAGCGTCCAGAGATTTGCTTGGCTTCCCTGGGTTTCATGTTTCTTGGGTGGCGCAATATTTTGCAAGCGCATGTCCAGTTACCACAGAGTAGCAGGAGGGAAGATGGCTTAGTCGTGTCGTGTATTACTAGCAGCAAAGTGATACAAAGCTCACATTTTTTTGGTAGAACATAAGAAGTATCCCCTAAAGGGCCATGCTGGGCAGCACCTTGTTCTCGCTGCCATATCACCCAGCCTGTGGAAGGGTGGTCTTCTCTTCTCTGCAGGCAGAGCCATGGCTTATCTCCTGAGTGCCTTTCCCCATGTGCATCCAGAACTGAACCCCTCATTTGTTAGGCCCTTAGATGCGGCTTGCCTCTTCTCCATGGGTCTCTTATCTCACGTCTCTGGTTTTTGCCTTGTTTCTCTCATTCTCTTTCTTGTCTTAGTGACTGTAAATGCTTGCCCATGATTTCGAGAAAAGCAGTAAGCTTTTTTTTTTTTTAATCCTCAGAATTACTCTGCCTAACCCACTGTGCCTATTTTGCAGTACAGACGAAGGAGAATGGCTGGACAGGCTGTACCCAACCTGAGATTGGTGTGGTTGCAGCCAGCAGCCCAGGGCTGCAGGTGGGCAGTGGCATGGGGGATGATTTCAAGGCTAGCCTGTGGGAGGGAGAGTGTGCTGACAGAGCGCTCTAAACCAAACGCAGTGTTCCCACAAGTCCGGGTACCCGTGGAAGGGATGCTGTGGAATGGGTTCTCACATAGTTGGCAGCTGAGCTTAGGTTTTACATCTTGCATGTTTCATATATTGGAGTTAAGCCCCAGCTAAGCTATTTATTATCTATGGAGGATATCAAGAAACATATATTCTTTTTTTTTAAGATTTATTTATTTGACAGAGACAGAGAGAGCACAAGTAGGCAGAGGGGTAGGCAGAGGGAGAGGGAGAAGCAGGCTTCCTGCCGAGCAGAGAGCCCGATGCGGGACTCAATCCCAGGACCCTGGGATTGTGACCTGAGCTGAAGGCAGCCGCTTAACCGACTGAGCCACCCAGGCGTCCCACAGATATATTCCTTATAAGCCTTGCTTTTCTCATCAGATAGGGTTAGCATGAAGGATATGTGAATACTAAAAAAACTATGTAGCACAATATGTGACTCATCCCACAAGTACTCAGTCATTGTTAGGCAGGTAGACTCTGGAGACAGACCGCCTGGGTTTCAGTCCTCACTCTACCACTTTTACTAGTTGTGTGCCACTAGGCAACTTCTCTGGGCCTGGTTTTCTCATTTGTAAAATAGTAATAACAGTAGAACCTATCTCAGAATTTTTAACAAATGAGATGCCACGCATGTCCCTAACATGACATTTTTCTCCTGGGCATGTGGTAGGATTTTACTTCCCCTGTTGTGTATGTCCCTTGAGATCAGCTAAGTCCAGTGCAGTGAACAGGGGAAACCACAGGTGTCTCTTCTGGTGGGAGTCTTTAGGCCCCAGTGAATGATTCGCCGAGTCCCCTGCCCGGCCACGGCCACCGGCAACATGGCATGCTCCCTCATAGCCCCGGGCCTTCGGCTGATTGCCAGCCATCTTGTTAGTATGAGCTAGAAAGGAACTTTTTCTTTTTTTCCTTTCTTTTCTTTTTTTTTTTTTAAGCCACTGAGATTTTGGCATTATTGCCACAGCGAAGCCTAGCACATTATGACTGGCAAGCCACAGGAACAGCCCTGCCTCTGGACCTGAAGTTAGATTTTGGCCCAAATGAGTGAGAGGACAGAATGTCAGCTGTGTTGGCTTGGACACCTGGCCACGAGGACTTGTGAGCGCCTTTGGATACTTGCAGCTCCTTTGGGGGCCTTGCAAGCACCCTCCTGTGTGCTGGGAAGTACCTGTTGCTTGGGAAATGACAGCCGGTTTGAAGGACCTGACTCTTTCGTTGTACGCCTGATGAGCTCGAGCAGCCTTCCTTAATGCCAGAGGTTCGTCGTCTCTGGCCTCGGCTGTTCTCTCTCCCTAGTTCTGACCTGTCCGTGTGTCCGCGTGTTCTGGCCCCTCTGTGAGTCCCAGAGCCTCAGCCCGTGCCCTCCAGGCATCCACCACGCCCCTCCCCCCCCCCCCCCCCCCCGCCCCATTCTTTGCTTTGCCTTTCCCAATTCTCTTGGGTGGGGTTTTGCGTGGTGTGCCTCGGCCCGGGCTATCCTTCCCTTTCGTTCATCTTCCTCGGGAGCTTTTAGGGGTTAAACGTGCAACGTCATGGAGAGAGCCCTCTTTGGAAGCCTGCAGTGTTCGAGCAGCCCTGTACTGTCAGCGACTGAGCTGGGCCTGGCTTCCCGGTGAGCAAGGTGAGCTCACTTAACGCTGTGTTGGAAGCTTGCATTGTTGCAGAGATGACTCAGTGTCCGTTTTTGACATTAGTCCAGGGCTTAGGCTTTTCTGTAGCCTTTGTTCCAGAACATTGAGGTGACAGGGGAAATGTTTCTGCTGCCGGAAGGAAAATGTTATTAGGAATGGCTTTTCACTAGGATGCTGGTGGTCTGCCTTTCTCATACACTGAGAATAACCGGGTAATTCCAAGTGTACTGAAAGGGGCTAGCAGTCATTTTTTAAAAATAGCATCTCTTCTGCCAAAATGGTAATTTGTGTTTATTATCTTTTTTGAGTTGGAAAATACGGAAACATAATAAGAAGAATGACTCCCCTTAACCCCACTGTGCAAAGATAACCATTGTGTGGAGCTTGTTTTCCTTTCCATTTTTACACACAGGTACATTTTTAAACGAGATTAGAATGACAACAATAGCAAACCTTTTTTTGAAATCATCCTCTGTGCCAGGAGCTCTTTAAGTACTTCGTGTGCCTTGTCTCCTTTATTCCTCACAACTCTTTGAAGAAGGACTCTCTCTGTTTGACAGAAGACGAAACTGAGACACAGAAAGGCGAGGTCATTTCTCCAAAGTCACACAGCTCATAAGAGTGGCGTCAAGACCGAAACCCAACCCTTGTCTCCAGAGCCCAGGGTCTTGACTATTTCATGATAACGTGTCACCGTAAAGATAGCTTGGATTAAATTTCATGGAATTTTCCAGTGTTAGCTCTGAGTGCTCTGGCTTGAACTCCTTATAGATGAGGAAATTGAAGCCTACAGAAGTGACCTGATTTAGCTAAGAACACATAACCAATTGCTGTCAGTGCCCAAACTGGAACGTGCGTCTTCTGTTGCACACAGTTCATGTGCACGTTGACGCCGGTCAGCCAGGAAGATTTGTCCTCCGTGGGTCCTGCCCTGAAATGGCTGTACTGCGTGCAGGTACCCACAGGGCTGGCTCCAGATTAAATGGAGGACGGAGGACGCCCACAGCCTTCTCCCCAGCTCATAGAGGAAATTTCCCTCCCGAGTTTAGGGAACATATGGGCAACTAGTAGTGATGTGTACAGCTGGCTCTTAATTACCCTGCAGAGCTAGGGCTATAAAAGGCTATAAAAAGGTGTGGCCCAACAATAGTTTCAACCTTCTACCCTCATCAAACATTTTTAACTGAGATTTGCTGACGAGCAGTAAGATTGATTGATTTGAGCTTTGAATGCTGTCACTTTCCCCCAACCTGGACTCTCGAGGACATGCCAAGCATTGTTATAAGTTTAAAGTGAGTCAAAAGTCAGGCAACTCTCTGTGCGCAAACATTCCTGAGTGTTCGAGGCTGTCCTGACCCATCGGGTCGCCAGTGCTGGATGGCGCCTGTGGTGGGGTCGAGGATTAAAGGAGGAACAGGTGGTGATTTATTGCTGCCTTTGGGAAGGTAAGGTGTAAAAGCCTCTGCATCTTCCAACATGGTGGACTTCTCAGTACCAAGCAGGTTTGGGTGGTTTTTCTTAAAATAACTTAATCTGATCTTTGAGCTCCAGTAAAAACAAGGTCTTAGAACTCTCACGGACAAAGTGGAGCAAAAAAGACAAGAAGAATGAGTGATAACTCGTCAAAACTAAGGCATGCTGTTAGAAGTGAGGCTCGTGGTTACCCCCGGAGATGGGGGTGAGGTACTTATGATTGAAGGGGGTACGGGGAGCTTCAGTTTTGTTTTATTGGGCTTTTTTGTTTGTTTTTTAGAGAGGGAGGGAAGGAGAGGGGTTGAGAGAGAGAATCTTAAGCAGGCTCCATGCCCAGCACAGAGCCCAACTCGGGGCTTGATCTCACAACCCTGAGATCACGACCTGAGCTGAAATCAAGAGCCAGAGGCTTGACTGACTGAGCCACCCAGGCGCCCCTTTGTTTTTGTTTGTTTTGTTTTACTGGGTCCTGGTTATACAGTATATCCAGTTTGTGAAAGTTCATTGAGCTTTATTCTTCTTAAATGTGTTCTTTTCTGTGTGTAAATTATACTTCAGTTAAAGTTTAAAAGTCTTTATTTGTATTTGTGTTACCTTGTTGCACACTGATCCTCAGAAAAATCTCCATTTAGTTGAACCAGTCTGAAATGATATAGAACTTATGACCCAGCTATTGGGAAAACAGCTCTGCCTGAAATTTTCAGGTCCATACGTTCTGTCCAAGGTCATTTTCTTGATTCTATTAAAATATATCTTAAGTAATTTCAGTGTGACTCTCCTAGACTAAAGAATGATGTCATTTGAGTTCAGCAAACATTATTGACAGCCTCGTGTGAATAGGGACAGAGCTAACACTACAGACTGGGTATAGTATGACACATCTCTCACCTGAAGGAGCCTGTACTCTGTGGGGGGTCGAATCCACGGACAAGGGATAAAAGGATGCTTCAGGTGGTGCCACAAAAGCAACATGGAAGATCACAGAAAGAATAGGCAGCTTTCTGATGGACTAGGAACAGCTCCATGGCATAAGTGGGATTTTTAAGAGGATCTTCCAGAATATGTGAGATTTTGATGAGCAGAAGTGGATGGGTGGTAGGTGGCACCCTTCATATGAGAAAATCCATAGATAATTCACATACATTCTGGGAACTTTGGGTTGTATGGTTCACTTAAGATGATCCATTAGGGTGCCAGGTGAGGCCTGACAGGTAAGCGAGGCCTTATAGTGGCCGGGTTGTATTATTTAATTTGGGAGGCTTTGGGGAGCCGAAGAAAGTTTCTGAGAAGTAGACTAGCATAATCAGATCAGTGAATATCTCCCCTGAAATCAAATTTTGTAGCTTCTTGATTGTATAGTTACTACAGATTGCCCTGTCTGCCCCAAATAGTCATTTTCTAGATTTTGTGCATTCTGTGTTACTGTATTTGAACCCATTTCTGTTTGGGTTCACTAGCGAGCCATAGGTACCTAGTTTCCTTGAGCTCCCCGTGGTCATCTCTCTGGGACTTGAAGATGATGATCCTATACTTTCTTTATTCCCTACACCCATCCTTCCATCTTGACCAGGTGACGTCACAATTTTTTTTATCCTTTTTTCTAGTCTTACAAGTGATTTGGTATTTATTGCCTTCCAGCCTTTCCTACATGATGCTCTTCTGCCAGATAAAAACACCCAGTGTTTCTTATTTGTAGCAAAATTGTGTGTTGGAGGAGAGGGGCCAAGAAATAATGTTAACAAACTTTTGTGAATTGTGTAGGAGGACTGACTCACCAACCTGGGATTGTGTCCCACTATGCCATTGGGCTCCTTTTTCTGGGAAAAAGCACTGGGTAGGATTTTTTGTGGGACAAAGTGTTAATACTTCATTGTTGGAAATGAATGCATTCAAGTCTGGGTTACTTGGGCAGGGGGAGATGTGTTAGTATCTTATTAATGTTTTGCTGTTTCTGCCTACTCTTCCCTAAAACACAAGATAACTTGTGCTGAATATTGTCTCCCGTTTGGTCTCCGTTGAGACTCTGTGTCAAGGCATTATTTTAATCAAAGGGCAGTTAACTTGACAAGTAAGTTGCTTTGGTTGACATGTTATGAACCTTTGTTTAGAGATTGCATTCAGACCCTACAAAAGCTTGTCTTTAGTCCTTGGGGACATCTTGGTAGGGTGTCCTGATGTAGAAAGAGAATCCAGTTAGGGTGACTTGGGTTCAAATCCTGCCTCTTGCCATCTCAATTTGTATGTACATGGGTTTAATGTAGTCTCTACCTGGCATGGTAGTGAGGATTGAACAAGATGACACATACAAACATCCATAGTACCTGGCACCCAGACTACCTTTGCCTTTCCCTTTTGGAGCGCAGACTAGTTACGCTCCTCGCCACGGTGCTCAGTGATACTTTGCACTTCTTCCCCAGGTGGCCCTTCAGGGAGAAAGTCACTTCGCTTGGTATTACCACTTGTTCTTGTTTTTAAATCACTTCAGTCATGGTTCGAGGTTGTTCGTTTCCACATCTAAATACAGTTGTATTACTCAGTAAAATTAATCTCCTATCACATCTGTTTAATGATTCCATTAAGAAAATAATTTCTTGTGTTGATGAATGTACCTGCTGGAACTATTTTCTCATTCTTCTGTTACATGATTGGGTTCTGAATTGGGTGCATTTCCCACAGTGCTGCAATTCACAGTGAATGGGGCGTGGCAGACACCCCAGTTACCTGGGCATTTTGGGAAATTAGCACTGATTGGTAACCTCATGCCATTATGCATTTTCTACCCTGGCAACTGGCAGTTGTCATCTAATCAGACAAAGCATCAGACACCCTGGGAGCCCAGCATCTCACAGTTTGATAGTATACATGGATGCAGGATGGAGTTGGACTGCCCTCTATTCAACTGGGGAGGATAGTGTAGGGAGTTTTTATCTCATGAATACTTGCAGTTTAAAGATGTAAGTATTTCCTTGAGAGAGAGAGCGCGCACACATGAGTGGGGAGGGGGAGAGAAATCTCAAGCAGACTCCCTGCTGATCACGGAGCCCACACAGGGCTCGATATCATGACCCTGAGATCATGACCCAAGCCGAAACCAAGAGTCCGACATTCAACCGCCTGAGCCCCCCAGGTGCCCCTGAATACTTGCAGTTTAAAAATCTGGGACCTGAAGTATGTCTGTTGTGTGTGCACAGATTCTCTCCCCAAAAACTGTGCCTTTGACTTCCAACCTTAAAGTGCTTCTTCCCTGTCTCGTGCAGGTAGAACGTCATGACATGAATACCTTAAGCCTGCCCCCGAACATTCGCCGAGGGGGGTCAGACACCAACCTCAACTTTGACGTACCAGATGGCATCCTGGACTTCCACAAGGTCAAACTCAGTGCAGACAGCCTGAAACAGAAAATCCTGAAGGTGACAGAGCAGATAAAAATTGAGCAGACGTCCCGCGATGGGAATGTTGCGGAGTATCTGAAACTGGTCAGCAGTGCGGATAAGCAGCAGGCCGGCCGCATCAAACAGGTCTTCGAGAAGAAGAATCAGAAGTCCGCTCACTCCATCGCCCAGCTCCAGAAGAAGTTAGAGCAGTATCACAGAAAGCTCAGGGAGCTCGAACAGAACGGAGCCTCCAGAAGCTCCAAGGACATTTGCAAAGACAACCTCCACTCTCTGAGAGATGCCTCCGCGAAGTCTCGAACTGCTCCCCATGGCCCGGAGTGCGGGAAGTCAGGCATGCCAGGTGTGTCCCTCACTCCGCCCGTGTTTGTCTTCAGCAAGTCCAGAGAGTTCGCCAACCTGATCCGGAATAAGTTTGGCAGCGCCGACAACATCGCGCACTTGAAGAATTCCTTAGAGGAGTTTCGGCCCGAGGGGAGTCCCCGGGCCTACGGGGGCAGCGCCACCATCGTGAACAAACCCAAGTACGGCAGCGACGACGAGTGTTCAAGCGGCACGTCGGGCTCCGCCGACAGTAACGGGAACCAGTCCTTCGGGGCCAGCGGAGCCGGCGCGCTGGACAGCCAGGGCAAGCTGACCGTGATCCTGGAGGAACTGAGGGAGATCAAGGACACGCAGGCTCAGCTGGCTGAGGACATCGAAGCGCTCAAAGTGCAGTTCAAGAGAGAATACGGTTTTATTTCTCAGACACTGCAAGAGGAAAGATACAGGTATTTCAGCTTATTCTCCTGCAGTTCTTTCAGAAGCGTGACTTACTGCCGCCAGATTGCCTTCTTGAAAGTGGTATGCCGATGGTTGTATTTTCCACGAATGTGGATATGGATCAAAAAAGTTAAGAATCAGTAGTTTTTTTTCCTACCTCATGGTGCTAAGCTTTATAACTTGTGACTTACAGTTTGACACTTTAGAGAAAGTCGTGTGAGTCTTTTAAAATATCACTGTGTGGTCTATGACTCGTGCACGCTAAGCTCCTGATTCAGTAGACTTCTGTGTTGCAGTTTCATTACACTAATTCACAGATCTGTATTTTATTTTCCCCTGTCGTAACTGTCAAGTAAAAAACCACTGCGTTGTTCAACAAGGTCGATTTTCTTTGCTACATCAATCTTAAGGTCTTCATGTAGTACACATTTTTTTATATACTATATTTTGCACATTAAACTTTTCTCCTTAAATGAAGAGTCTTCAAAAGAAATCTTAAGAGTAGAATGTAAATTCAAATCTTGAGAATTATATTAGCTGATTTTAAAAGGTATTTTGTAGGCTGGTTCTGTGTGCTTATAAGTTATTAATAAAAATATTAATAAAAAGTGATTTTCCACCATTTCCCCAGTATAAAGATTCCCCAAAGTTTTTTTTTAAGCTTTATTTCTTTTTTAAGTTCTCTCTACACCAGCGTGAGGCATGAACCCACAACTCTGAGATCAAGAGTTGTACATTCCACTGACCGAGCCAGCCAAGTGCCCCCAAAAGTTAATTTCTTTTTTTCGGACAAAATGAATATGTTAACTTGTAAAAATGTAGATTAAAAATATTCAATGCCCATTACATATTGTAAGATTAAACTTTAAATTTTACTTACACATTTTATATCTCCTACATGGTATTAATTTAGAAATGTGGCTTTTTTTCCAGCTCTTATGTTTTATTCAACAGTTTTTTAAAACTTTCAGCGTACATCTTTGACTTTGGTTTCTTTGTCACATAACTATTATTGAGTCACAGGTTTTCCAGAGAATATTGACTTTAATTCCATCTGAATAGTTTGGCATACAGTACTCTTTGGATCCAAATTTTATCCCATCACAAATATCCATTTACATAAATGTAGGACAGTTTTTGTTCTTGTTTGTCATATAGATATGTTTGTGATCTTCAGGAGTTAGCCACTGACTGTATTGCTTGCTATAAGAGATCTTTAAAAGGCTTTTACACCAACATTGGATACCTATGAAGTCCTAGCTGAGAATAATCATTAAATCTGCATTAAATTTTTTTGGTCTTACTTTTTTTCCTGAGGTATAATTGACATATGATCTCTCAATCTCTCTCCCTCCCTCCTTCTCTCTCTCTCTCTCTCTCTTGCCCTTTAATGATTCTATCAGGTGACCCCTATAAGCATCTAACACTGACATTGGTAGAAGTCATTTCGGACTAAGGCATTCCCCAAATAGTGCTTCCTGTTTTCAAATAAACATTATAAGTTTTTGAATATAATAAGACCAGTCCCTCTTCTGTGAGGAAAATGGGAGGTGGGAATGGAAATCTTTGTTCTTCTGTCACTTAAGATTTGGACTTCTGGAAATGCCAACTGATAAGCTATTTATAATTTGTAATGCGCTTAATTTTTCATCGGCACTTAAGTTCCAAGAACTGAAACATGTTTTCAGAATTAGAGGATACATTGGGAAATGGTGGAATTGGCTCTAGTCGAGAAGTTGGTTCTCTCCTCGTGGCCTCTGGTGTGGAGAGCCGTGCTCATGAACCAGAAGGCTCTGTGCAGGCAGGAGGCGGGGGAGCCCTGGGGTGCCAGGCAACCCTGTCTCTTGACCAACCCTGGTGAACGTGTCAGGTCTGTTCTGTCATCAACCACAACCAGTGAAGGTGCTTGTCTGATGTGGGTGGAAATGCCAAATTTGGTGTGCGTGTCACCTCAGGAGTGAGGACAGAGAAGTTAAGATGGTAGAGACCGGTCCTTCCTAGAGCTGGAATTCAGTGTTCTCCAAAAGTGTGTTCCCCACAGCTAGATGTAGTCTTTTTTTTTTTTTTTAATTTTATTTATTTATTTGACAGAGAGAGAGCACAGCATGGGGGGCCGGAGGCAGAGGGAGAGGGAGAAGCAGGCCCCCCGCCGAGCAGGGAGCCTGATGCGGGGCTCCATCCCAGGACCCCAGGATCGTGACCCGAGCCGAAGGCAGACGCCTAACGACTGAGCCACCCAGGCGCCCCTAGACCTGTTTCTTTTGGAAACATAGTCTTCCAGGGACTGAGAACAAGGAGGCATTTGGAGTGTCACACTCAGAATCAGCTCCTCTCTTTGCAAAGGTACGAGCACCTGGAAGACCAGCTGCATGACCTGACAGACCTGCACCAGCACGAGACCGCCGGCCTGAAGCAGGGGCTGGCCAGCATCGAGGAGAAGGTGGCCTACCAGGCCTATGAGCGCTCCCGGGACATCCAGGTACCGTTCCTCTCATCACGACACGCTCACACGGGCTCGTCCCAGCCTCTAACTCATTTAACAAACTGTAGACGCATTACCCCTGAGCCCTAAAGGATTTCTGGCACGGGGAGCAAAATGGT
Organism: Callorhinus ursinus; assembly: GCF_003265705.2. NCBI lineage: Eukaryota > Metazoa > Chordata > Mammalia > Carnivora > Otariidae > Callorhinus > Callorhinus ursinus. Next base: position 14,425,554 of record NW_027397076.1, read on the forward strand.
TTCTCGGCACCATCATCTTCCACCTCATTAGCCCCATTAGCTCATGTCAGAAGTGTCACTGAGTAAAGCGGCTATTCTCTGTGTACCTTTTTGGGTTAACAGATATTTATTATCTACCCAAGACCGTTGCCTGTAACCTCTCCCGCTCCCCCACCCCCACCACCAAAACTGCTAAAACTTTCTAAACATGAGGCAGACCTTGCCTTCAAGAAGCTTACTTGAGTGGTGGGGGGAGTCAGGATTAGGTCAGCTGCCAAGCAGCTCAAGAAAACATGAGCAGGGGCCAAGTGACACGGTGCAGATGGTGAAAGCCACGGAACTCAGACACACAGTGGCCAACAAGCTAGGAACTAGTGGGGCAGTCGGTCATTCTGTGGTGAGATCTTGCATTTCAGTCTCAGGTCTGGCATTTACCAGCTGTGTAACCCTGAGCAAGCCTTGAATCTGTTTACTCATCTGCACAATAGTAGATTTGATAGCTGTAAGAATTTCCAGGACTTGAGTGCATACCATGTGCCATGTGCTAGCAAAACACTCAACATGCCTTTTCCCTCCCCTTCTACTCCTTACAACAACAATTGCTTTAAAGCAATTCCTCCTATTTTCCCCATTCCTCAGATGTGGAGACGAAGGCAGAGAGGTTAAGTGACTTGGACCAAGATCTTGCCAACAGTCCTTGAGTAAGGAATGTGAAAGAATGTCCAGAGGGAGTGGGACTTGCAGGGATGGCAGGATCTGGAAGGAAGGAAGGAAGGAAGGGCGTGCGTCAGTATAAATGAAGGCATGTTTCAGTATTAATATGATGGTAGCATGGTAGTGAAACAACCGTAGGCTTCTGGAATGCTTTTTTTTCCCTACTACCAGAGGGTCTCTTTCTTTTCTCTCAGTTTTACTGAGCTGTGATTGACGTATCACTTTGCATTACTGTGATCTCCACAGTCTCCTTCACACCCGTCACCTCACACAGTTAACTCATTTTTTTCTTGCGATGAGAACTTTTAAGACCTATTCTCCTGGCAGCTGTCAAATATATAAGACAGAAAGGTTAACTAGTCACCATGCTGCACATTACATCCTCAGGACTCATAACTAGAAGTTTGTACCTTTTGCTCCTTTCACCCGTTTCCCCTCCCCTGCCCCCCCCCGCCCCCGGCAACCACCCATGTGTTTCTGTGAGTTTGGTTTTGTTAGATTCCACACATAAGTGAGATCACAGAGCCTGTTTGTCTTCCTCTGTCTGACTCATCACACTCAGCACCTTCCCTCCAGGTCCATCCATGCTGTCGCACACGACAGGATTGCCTTCTTTCTCGCGGCCGCATAATACTCCGTGGTGTGTTGTGCGTACGGATACCACATTTCTTTGTTCATCTGTGGGTGGACTCTTGGCTTGTTTCCGTGTCTTCACTGTTGTCGGTAATGCTGCAGTGAACATGGGGGTGGGGATCTCTCTTCTAGGAACTGGTTCCATTTCCTTCGGGTATATACTCAAAAGTGGAATTGCTGAATCGTACAGCAGTTCTATTTTTAATTTTTTAAGGAACTGCTATGCTGTTTTCCATAGCGACCGCCGAAATTTACATCCCATTGATCTTTTTTTTTTTCCAAAAAGCAAAGAAGTATACTCTCCACGTAGCGCTCAGCTCCGTTTTTACAACTTTCCTTTGTAGGCAGTGGTTATTTTCTCCACTCTGCGAGGGAGAACACTGAAACATAAAGGGAGATTTTCCCCCCCAGTGTGTGAGCTGGAGTCTCAGCTGCCCACGTTCTGTTCTACTCTGTGTCGTGGGCTGTGAGTCTGTGCCAATCCCAGGCATCTACTTGGACGGTTCTGGGAGCCGGAGTGTCCGACCGAGCTGGTGGCGGACACTGGCCTCTGAGGAGCGTGGTGGAGATTTTGCCCCTGCTCTGGGTTAGGACACTCTCCTTCACCACGGACCGGTTGAAGGAGTTTGACCCATTTAAATGTTAAGTGTTGCAAGGTGAACAGTGCAGTCGGTTTTATTAGAACATTCTGTTTTTAGAACATATCTGGGATGCCACTGGATTATGTCTAAATATGTGGTTTTCTTATTTAGGGGAAAGTTTGGGTTAATACTGTTCTTTTTTAAGGGAACCTACTTTAGGGATGCATGGGTAGGATAAAGGGAGGGACGTCACAGAGGGAGCTTCACGATTCAGAAGAGTTCATTTGAACATTTTTCGGGTTTCATCTCTAACTCAGAAGTGCAAGGAGGACATCTGTGTGAGTGACTGGACAGTCGTCTTTGTTAAGAGAGTGAGAACCCTGGGCGCCTGGGCGGCTCAGTTGGTTACAGATCTGCCTTCGGCTCAGGTCATGATCCCGGAGTCCCGGGATCGAGCCCCGCATCGGGCTCCCTGCTCAGCGGGAAGCCTGCTTCTCCCTCTGACCCTCTCCCCTCTCATGCTGTTTCTCTCTCGCTCTCTAATAAATAAATAAATAAAATCTTAAAAAAGAGAGAGAGAGAGAGAATCCTGGCTCTGCACTTACAGTGTGACCCTGGACAAGCTGGCTCCCTCTGCCTCAGTTTCCCTTTGCCTCAGTGTGTAAAATGGAAATAGCAATGAGCTTCGCCTCAAAAGGTTGTCAGGAGGATTAGATGGGATAATACACAGAAAGTCCTTAAATCTTTGCCTGATAATAGGCAGCCAGAAGAGAATTCTTACACTGGGGAGAAGCCATGTTCCTCGGGGCTCTTGATGGTTGGGCCTGCTCAGCTTCCTCGTTCTTTCTCGGCTGTTTTGTTCTCCCAGACAGGGCTCCGCTGCGCACGAGCCGGCCTGGGTGAGGGTGCCTGTTGCCCCTGGGACACCAGGGTTTTACTGTGTTAAGAAATCGAGTTTTGTTTTTTATCACCCTTGAATTCCCAATTAAAAAAGGCTTAAGGGTAATTCGGTCTGTTGTCCGTCCTCGTCCCGGTAAGTGACACACTGGACCCGAGGAAGTACTAGAGATGGTGGGGCCGCGTCTCTCTTGGTGGGGGCTCTAACGAAAATTCCTTGCAATTCACTAAATTTTCTGGATTTTTTTTTTTGATAAAAAATGAATAGCAGTTTTAAGGTGATTCAATTCTTAGATCAGCCTATTTATATATGTAATTTGTGTACCCAGCTAAAGATGGATGAATTTGCCAAAATGTTGGTCTTCCGTCTAGTCTGTCACCTTCTCCGTGGCGTGTCTAAAATGGAGGACACGTTGGGCTCGAGCAGTTGAAAAGAATGCAGGGTTTCCGGGGCACGTGCCTATCCTAGAGAGCCAGCACTGCTTCGGATGTGAAGATCTGAGGACGTTTTGCCTTCTCTGTTGCTGACCCATGTAATGGAAGTTACTATAGTGACAGAGAACTCTGATCTTCGACGCACAGTATATTCAGCAGGAGAAAAGTGAATCAGTGTCACAGCTCTTAGGGTTCTTTAAAAACCTGAGAAGACAGCTGTGTTGTAATGGAGCAAACACATCTTGGTAAATGAGTCCGACGGTAGGCCAGAGAGCTCAGAGGGGCTCGCCGTACTGCCTCTCGTTGGGTCCGTTTCTCCCGAGACGTAGGGTCCTTCCTGGCACGCAGCCTGCACCTGGCTGATGGCCGCCCTGTCCTCCCGCAGCTGTGGACTGTCGGTTGGGGGAGACTTCACCGCCCCTGATGGCGCCGGGAGGGCTGCTCTCAGGACAGGACAGTGGAGGAGGTGGGACCTGAAAGGGGAGGGAGATCCACCGGTGAAGAGGGGAGGGAGTGGGGAGGCAGACATTTCAGGCACAGTACCAAGGCCCCAAACGTGATTCTTTTCCAAACCGGAAGAAGCCTGTATGGCCAGAGCCTGGTGAGCGGGGCAGAGGGCTGGCGTTACGTGAGGCAGGAGAGAGCAGGGAGACAGGGGAGAGAAGCGGCCCTGAAGTTAGATACCGGCTGCGCATGGGTGGGCTTGGGTGACCAGAGGAGAGCGGTGTCTGGTAGGAGGACCCGGGCGGGTCAGGTGCTGTTTTCTGAGGAAAGGAGCACCAGAAGGGGGTCGGCGCTGACGGCAGGCACAGGGGAAGGTGCAGGACACGAAGCCACATTGGCACATGCTGCATTTGAGGTGCTTTTAAGAAGCTTAGATGGAGAGGGGCGCCTGGGTGGCTCGGTCAAGCATCTGCCTTCGGCTCAGGTCACGGTCCCAGGGTCCTGGGATCGAGCCCCGCATCGGGCTCCCTGCTCAGCGGGGAGCCTGCTTCTCCCTCTGCCTCCGCTCCCCCCCACCCCCCAACTCATACATGCTCTCTCTCTCTCGTTCACTCTCTCAAGTGGAATATCAGGGAGGCAGGTAGATATGTGAGTCAATCTCACAAGAGACGACTGGGCCAGAGAGGTACTTGGAGTTAGCTGTGACTTAGTAATGAAAGTGTTAGAAAGAACGAGAACTAGGGAGAATGTGTGGCCCTGGACGGTGTCCTGAGCACCAGCATTCAAAGAGCGGACGAGAGCAGGGTTGCCCGCCGTCTGTCCTGTCCCCATCCCGTCTCCCTTCGTCCTCCAGGCTCTGCAGGTGGCTGCACACAGTCTGAGCAGTGGAAATAAGGACTAGCAGTTGGAGATAGCACCTGCTGTGCGGCTGGAGGTCGTCCGCTGTCCCAAAATGGAACCCCACCACTCCTCTCGTTTGTCCCCAAGGATACCAACAGATGCCAATATTTTACGTACTTTATTTCAAATACAAGTAGACTCAACACACTTAGCTGTAAGCCCCCATTGATGGTATTTTATGGTTGCATACACATGCTCATTCTGTCAAGAAAACAGAATAAATGAGCCTTGGGATTCTCGTTTTCTTGTTTGTCATCATCATCATCATCATCGTCGTCGTCGTCATCGTCGTCATCATCACCGTCCGCTTGGCTGTTGGCAGCTGCCTTGGCCTCGAGCATCCTGAGCTGGGGGCTTTCACGCATGTCTAAGCATGCGCTCACATGTTGCCCCTGGTCTCAGCACTGTCTGACCCTTGCTGTCCCTCTTGCCCCCAGGAAGCCCTGGAGTCCTGCCAGACGCGCATCTCTAAGCTGGAGCTGCACCAGCAAGAGCAGCAGGCTCTGCAGACAGATGCCGTGAACGCCAAGGTCATCCTGGGGAAGTGCATCAACGTGATCCTGGCCTTCATGACAGTTGTGCTCGTGTGCGTGTCTACCGTCGCCAGGTTTGTCTCGCCCATGATGAAGAGCCGCCTCCACATCCTTGGCACCTTCTTTGCTGTGACGCTTCTTGCAATATTCTGTAAAAACTGGGACCATATCGTGTGTGCCATAGAAAGGATCATAATACCCAGATGAAGCCACCGGCTCTTGTCTTCACGTTCTTTCATGTTTCTGTGTTAAAGACAACTCTGTGCATACTACCAAATTTTAAAGCGAACACTTGTGCTGACTCGAGCCGACCAGGCCTGGGCTGTGCATTGTAAACATCTCCGTCCCCTCACGCCGTGGTAGCTGCCAGGTCCGCCCCTGTTCTCGGTGAGTGTGGACCTGTGGCAGAGCTCGCCCCACGTTGCTCACTGCCTTAATCAGACCAGATTTCCTGCCCACCTGACTAGCCCAGCATGGTAAACCTCTGGTCATCGAGTGTTTGGCGTAATTAATGACCCGCACGAAACGGGGTGTTAAGTCTCTGTCTCCCTTAAGTTTCCATCAAAATTGAGCTTCACAGTTGCTGGTGGTGGCATTTTGCCTGAGTCCCGTAAGCAGCAAGGATGTGGCAGGACTTGGGCAAGGGACGAAATGCAGGCGTTGGCCACTGGACATTTGCGGCCTATGGAAGTACAGTAAATCCTGTGTAACCCATTCCGCTGGTCCACAGAGGACACTAGGTCCCATGTGTTCCCCTTGTCCACAGTGGTCCATTGTGTGGGACTCGCCATAACGTGGAAATTTGACAGCACACCTGTGTATCCATAGAAGTCCAACTTAGATGTTCTCTTGCACTTTAAATGGTCACACAGGAAGATCTATGAGCGAGGCTTTGGCCTTCTTACACCCAGGGAGCCGCATGCCCGATTCTATCTTAAGTGGCTCCTGAATGCCTCGCTTTCAAGCACGCAGAAATGCTTCCAAATCCCACGTCAAAATGTGGCTCGAACATGAGTGTAGGCTCCCGTAAGCACCACTCTGGAGGTTTGCTTTGCAGCAAATCTTAATTGTGATAAACCCCCTGTGAGGATGTGATTCACTTTATTCACCGGTCTTGGGAGGGATTGTAAAGCTTACCGCACATGTGAAAACAAGTGATGCTCATGTTGTGGGTTTTTGTTTTTTTTTTTTTCTTTAAGAAGGACAGCAGAATTGTACTGTGTGAGGTGAAAGTCCACTGAGGTAGGGGCCCTGGAAGCAGGAGGAAGACAGGGCGTGTGATCTAAGGGGGTGGCAGTCGGATGAAGACTGAGGGGGTCCTTGGAGAACCCCGTAAGACCAGCCACAATCTGATGAATTAGACCTGGTGTCTGGTTGTCCATTGTCTCTTAGGATCTCACTGAAGTGCCACAGGAATGGAGAGGCCACGCTTCTTCCCCTGAGGTGAAAGCCTTCAAAGGTTAACAGCTTCTGCCTGTTAGGGCGATGCTGCTCACTACTTTCAGCCCAGATGATATTTCCCTTTAAATCTTTTTCTCTCAGATGATACTTCCCTTTAAATCTTTTTCTCTCTGTACCTAATGAAGACGAAGCTAGAAGATTTTAATGGAAACTGCTGTTCGGTCCTTCCTCCCACCATCCGCTCTGTTATCTGAAGGCGTAAAGATGTATGTTAGTGTACATTTTCTTCCAGAAAACATCGAATTGCCTGGATTTAAATTAAGTGCAATATTTTGCGAACAGCTGCTCTTAGGGAAACCTCCTGAAAAACATGTGACAGTGTACCATGGTTTGAGAGAATGGAATAGTCAAGCATTTGGTACAAGTCCAGTGTGAGTGAGACTCAGACAACTCAAGCTTTCTTCTTCTTTTTTTAACTTTACAGTTCAGTGTTCTTAGTAAATTCACAAACTTATGCAACTATGCCCACTATCTTAATTCCAGACTCGAGCTTTTTAAAATGGTAAGCATCATTACATGACATTTTTGCCCGTACGGATTTCGGATTTAGGGACGAAGGAGCTACCAGCCCCACCCCCGTCTCGTGGCTGTGTCCCCTTCCGCTGTCAGACTCTCCCTTGTTCTGCCAAGTTGGCTGTAAATACGCTGTGATCCATCACATCCAGGGGACAGAAAAGAGTTCCAGATCCAGGGAAGAGAAAGAGAAAGAATGGTGTGCTTCCTTTTGCTTCTATATTTTAATGGCCAGCATTCCCCTTTACCTGTGGGCATCAGGCTCCATTTGGCCGAGGGCAGGATGTAACTTCCCTCGGGTCAAGCTGGATCCTGGTGGGTGCCTCTCGATGTCTGTGAATCTTTCTGAGGCACTTTGGAGATGCCAGGGGTTGCGGTGGACGTAGCTGCTGCTGTTAATTTAGAGAGAGTGAGTGAGATGTTTAACCCACAGGCCACCATGCTCCACTCAGCCTTGGCTTTGACGCTTCCCAGGCCTGCTCCCCACTGAGAGAAGGAGGGAAGAAAATGGAAAACAGCACACGCCACCCCCTTCAGTCTGGAGCTGTTAACAGAAGCTGCTAGAAACTGGCTCTGTTCTGAAATATTCCAGGGGCTAAATCATCCCACCTGGTCATGACTTCTTTGCACAGAATTTGTATTTCCAGTGATTCTTATTAGATGTCAGATAACCTTATTTTCACTTGGATGTGCTCAACCTACATGGTATATTTATTTTAGAGTCTTGTTGAAAGTTCATGAAGCTTTTTAATAAGCTGATATACTCCAAGGAGACCTTTACTCTCTGCAGTTTACTGTTCTCTTCTTAAGGAATAAACCCTCCCATTATGTGTTTTCTTTCCTGTGTAAGGGGATTAAATACAATTTTATAACTTATTCAATTAAAAAATTGTGATCCAGCTAGGACGTATCCTGGAATTGTTTGTTTATATTTAAGTCAACGAATCCTTTTTCCCCACCTTTCATTGGTAGGAAACATCTTGTACGTACCTGAAAACAAAATCAGTTGTGAGATGGGCAGGCACCTGCTCACTTAGCGAACTGGATGTTGCATTCTAGCACAGGATTTTTTTGTGACATGCTATTTTCATGATCACCAAGATAATGATAGTTTGCTGGGGACAAAACAAAAACCCAAAAATACTCTTCTGTGGGCTTTAAGTTGGTTATTGCAGCTTACGTTTTGAGTATGATGAAGCCAGAATAAAACATCCTACCCATCCCCCGCCAAATTCAAACTGCAATGAAGTAGTAAGTAAAAGTCCTCCATTGCTGCTTTTGTATGGAGAGTAGGATCAGTCCCAAGTTTCTAGCATGTACCATTAGTGGTTTTGCTTCTGTGATCACAATGAACTATTGATAGACTGAGATTTTCGGAAACTCCCCGCCCCTTCTCCCATAATGCAGTTAGTTATTCCTTTCTGTCAATTAGCATCCATGGGACCTCAGCCCTTCTGCTTTGTCACTCTTGTTTTCATTGAAATATTGCCCTGCTAGGTATGTTGATTGCCCTGCTATTTCTTCAGCATATCAGGTTTAATTATGGGATTGATAACAGTGACGGGAATTGGATTCCCTCAGGCACCTAATTATCTGTGTCCTTTTGGGTTGGATTTTAAATACCGAAATGTTTTGCATCAAAGAGGAACATGTTTGTGTTGAATCTAAGTATAGTTGTTATCAGTTTGGAAAAGCATTTCAAGATGCTTATTAATATGAACATGTGTAATTAAACAACCTATTTTGCGTATTTCTATAATTTTGAGGAGTGAGCCAGGGAAGAGCAAATGGCATTATTTAAAATTCAGAGCTTTATCTGGAGAGAGGTGTTTCAAAAAAAAGTTTAGCTCATGTGCTAAGGAAGGAGTTGGTCTAAAGAGATAAATCACCGAAAAGAATAATATTGGCCTATTTACATCAAAAGTAGTTAAGAAACTAAAAGGTACAGTTAACACGAGTTTGGTAACCCAGAAGACACAAAGCAGATCTAACCTATAATTTTCTAAAGTCAGTGCAATTCTCTGTTTATAAGAAGCTGGAAAGTAATGTACCTTGATTGTTTTAGGAATAATTTATATGTTGCAATTTTAATTTATTTAAAATGTGTCTCCTGTCTTTGTCCTAAGAGAAATATTTCAACAGAACGTGCTCTGTGTTTAAGATATGTTTAGGCAGTAGTTAACAGTTCTGAAATGGAAACTAGAAATGTTCATTGTGAGGTCTTTTGCAGAATTTCCATTTTGTGAGATACTATGTAGTTCCACGTCAGCCTACAATTGTAAATTCTCTGTAGATTGTCACCCTCTTCAAAGCTGGTGCCATTATTTTTTTAAATAAACATTTGATGTTAGCTTTGATGTTAAATAAAGAGTTAGATTTCTTAAATTGTCATATTTGTCAGAGCACATCTCAGTAGAAGTGTGTGTGTGTGTGTGTGTGTGTGTAAAATCAATTTTTCACTGGGCTTTGTTTTTTACAACATTTTAAGGTTCATAGCAAACTTGATCAGAAGGTACAGCGATATCCAGGGCGTCTGGGTGGCTCAGTTGGTTAAGCATCCTACCCTTGATTTCTGCTCAGGTCATAATCTCAGGGTCATGAGATCACACCCTGCTTTGGGCTCCATGCTTAGTGGGGAGTCTGCTGGAGATTCTCTCTCTCTCTCTTCCTCTGTCCCTCCCCCCTCCTCTGAAATAAATAAATCTTTTTTTAAAAAAGATGCAGAAGGTGCAGAGATTTCCCATCACCCCTGTCCCCCCACCTGCATAACCTCCCTGCTATCAACACCCCCCCCCCCCAAGAGGGTACATTTGTTAAAGTGCTGACTACAACCTACGCTGACACATCATTGTCACACAAAGTCCGTGGTTTATACAAGGGTTCGCTCTTGTGCATTCTCTGGGATTGGGCCAGTGTATAAAGGCTTGTGTCCCCCATGCCATTAGCATCACACAAATTGTTCTGTGTTCCACCTGTTCATCCCCGCCCCCACCAGCCTCACTGCCCCACTGTGATCAGTTTTTAAACTACAATTCTGTTTCATAGAACGTTATTGGGGTGTGATGTATGGCCCGTTCCTCAGTCCCTGGGTGGAAGAGAATGGTTTCTTCACAGTGCCTGGAATGCTAGGAAATGTATCCCGGTGTCATGGAAACGGGGAGTGCAGAAGGGTGCTGAGGACAAGGCAGAAGCCTTCACGAGCTGGAGTAAGAAAGAGTGAGGGCAATGCTCAGACAGGTGTGTACCCAGCAGGTGGTAGAGGAGTGAGCACCCCTCTGGCTGAAGCAGTCTGGTTAGTGGGGTTTCTCATTTGTGTGTTGTCCTCATCTGAACCAGTCCTATGATGTGAGCACCATCATCCCCATTATATGAATGAAACTGAAGCTCAGTCACAGCTAGCGAAAGGGTCAGGATTCTCCTTGCTTTTGCTTCTGATCCTGCCTGGTCAGCTGTCTGCCTCCAGTCAGCTCCAGGTTTGGAGCAGTTTTCTCCTGGTCATCCAGTAACCACCTTCTACAAACAAAATAGAATGCTTAGATGATAGAAAAACCCATAATAGATCAGCCCATTCCCTGCCCTAGAAAACAGTGCATTTGAATCTCTGGAAATCTTACAGGATCTACTGTTCTTTTGCCCAGCTGTTGTTATTGAAATCTGAAGATGTAGAGACAGGAAATGGAGGTGATTGCATTAAATGTGTGTCCAGCCCAGCATATTCCCAAATGTTGTTCTAGGGAAAACACCAAGTCTGTATTTCCTCAAAAAAGAGATTGAGAAAAAGTTTAATTAGTGGGTTCTAGCTAATAATAAAAAATAATGCTATGGAATAAAGCAGTGCTTTCTAATGTTGAGTAGCATATGGACTCCTAACCAAAAATCTGGGATGCCTGAGGATGCTGAGTCAAAACTTGACAGGTATTAAAGCCTAATAACATTTCATAATAGCTTTTCTTTTCTGAAAGTCCACTTACAAAGTTACCTTTTTTAAAAAGATTTTATTTATTTTAGAGATAAAGAGCACAGGGGGAGAGGGAGAGAGAACCTCAAGCACACTCCCTGCTAAGCATGGAGCCCAATGTGGAGCTCCATCCCACCCCCTGACATCATGACTTAAGCTGAAAGCAAGAGTTGGACACTTAACCGACTGAGACACCCAGGCACCCCACAAAGTTACTATCTCATAGGTATGACCGTGAGATGTAGAGATTTATAGGACGACATGGTGAGACCAAGCAGCACCTTTCTGGGCTTTCACGACCCAGGACGAAAGCTCACGTTCTCTGAGCATTTACCGAGTACAGTGCTATGTACCACATGCTTAGCGTGTAATATCACATGTCATTTTTCCAACACCCAATAAATTAAGCACTATTACCCCTGCTGAACAGATGGGGAAACAGGTCCAGAGTGGCCTCTTCGGCCCCAAGCTTGCGTGACTCTCCAGCCGATACTGGGAGCCGCTGCCGCGCTGTAACCGAAGGGACCGAGCGATTGCTCGTAGTCAGCGCTAGGTCGCCGCCCCTGCAAGCTGCAGGAGTCACTGTAATCCCAGGCCTGAACACTCCGTACTCGGTGCAGGTGGCGCACTTACACGTTTGCCTGGTCGGCGTACTCTGGTGAGGGCAGTTACCTGAAGCTGACGTCTTTGAAGAGACCTGGGCTCATGGATTTGTGGATTAAGAGAATGGAAAACTGCTAATTAAAGAAACTGGTATGCCTCTCTGGCTTCCTGAGCTGCTTTAGGTGTAATATGGGCGGTTGGCTTGGCTGAGGGTCCGTCTTCTTGCTCTGCTTTGGGACGGCGAAGTCCCCGGTAGCTTCTGCTCTGTGCTCCATGGCGTCAGCTGCTGCCTTTGGTGACCACCTCTGCAATGGTTTTCCCGTAGAGCCGGCCAGAAAGTCTCTCCTGCCAGTCCTTTAACTTAAAACGGTTAACAGGAATGAGCATCGGCCATGTGAACAGCTGTTTTGTTAGTGGTTATTCTGCTCTGGCCCAGGCACTGGGAATTGGATTTTTTTTTTTTTTCTGTTCTGCTTAAAAATAAGCTACTGAGTAGTAGAAAAAAAAGCAAAGTCATGCCTTGTTCTGTATGAACAATTAAGGGACTCCAGTTAGCAAAGGAACTCTCGGGCACTTGGATTCTCCTCTGATTCTCAGACGGACGGTTACTTACAAGCAGGGATGCTGACTGAGCCACGGGGCTCTTTCCTCCCCAGAGTGGTTTTGACTACTATTCGCTCGTCATACTTCCCCCATGGCTTGAAGCCCAAGCCCTCTAGCTGTGGGCAACAGAAGTATACCACAGACACCCAAAATTTAGGTCACAGGGCAGGTATACCCCCCTACCCAGTGGCTCAAGCCAGCAGCGACCCAAACACAGGCCCAGATTCACAGGGAGGTGGCCTTCCCCAGATGCTATGGTCAGGATTGTGGCAAGATGACTTCCTGCCATGTGTAGGGTTTCCCCTTGTCAACAAGGTACAATAACCTGAGAGAGTTGATGAGAACCGTGTGTGGAGTGGGAATGAAGGAGCCCCATTCACTTGCTCAAGGATTGTTCCTGAAAGGAAGAGTTGGAAGGACCGAAGGAGGCCGAAGGCTGGTGGCTGGCTGTCCTGGTGAGCTGGAGGGTAGGCAGCAGGGACCCCGACAGGCCAACGGCAACGGGTCTTCTGTGTGTCCAGATCGTGGAGCTGGTTCATGGTCTCCCTGAGAGTACTGGGCTCTGCGCAGGCTCGCAGCCGCCCTGGGGGACATTTGGCTTCCTTAGTAGTCCTGTCTACTGGGGACAGACTGAGCTGACTAGCTGGCCTGAGCATTTCAGCTCCTTGGAAGCTGCTTATATTTGAGTGGAAATCAGTACATTTGCCTTTTCTTGTCCGGGATGTCCTGGTCAGGGCTGGGCTAGCATGAATCGGTTTCACAGGAAGAGTCACCTGATAAACTCCTAAGTAGGCTTTCCCCTCCCCTGCGATCTGATTAAGCTGGGGAAATGTTCCGCCTCTCACGGTCCCCCTTCCCTCCGCTGTGAGGGGCCGAGGGCTGTAAGGCTTAGAGAAAATGCTCAGAGGGGGACTTGTCATCATTTCATGTGTTTGTTAAGCAGCTGCTGTGTGTCAGGCTCCTTTCTAGGCACAGGCATACAAAGCAGCGTTCCTGTCCTCGTGCGGGTTACCTTCTGGTGGAAGGACATAGAGGATAAACAAAATTACAGTATTTCACAGGAGGAAGGGCTGTGCTCGGAGCACTTAACCTAGAATTAAAATTTACCTCTATATTCTTAGAGAGGAAATGAACTTCCTGAGTGGTGGTTTTTTTTTTTTTTCCCTTTCTTTCTTTCTCAGCTCAATTTCACAGACAGCCATGTGGGCATGACTGAATAGAGCCCTTTAAAAAGGAAATATGTCTAAGTCAGAGAGACTCAGCACAACAGCAGGAGCACTCGGAAGATCTGGGGTGGTTCTGTTTGGAAAGGGGATGAGATGCTCCTGGTATTCCTGCTCATTTTGGCTTGAAATGAATAACATGCAAATGAGCACCTGGGTCTGAGTCAGCAGTGAGTAACCCCCTCTGCGGGATGCTGAGCCCTGAGCGCACACAGCCTCCCCTGCAGGCTCCTCTGAATCCCGGAGGAGCTGCTGCACCCCCACCCCTGGCCCGTGCCCGAGACACCCTGCGCCTGGCCCGAGACACCCTGCGCCCTGCCCCGGGCCACCCTGCACTGCACCCAGACACAGCCCCGGCTCAGGCCACCTGCTCTCTGCACCTGAGCCCAGGCCTCTGAAGGAGGAATACCTGGGGGCCCTGAGCCTCTTCACCCCAGCAAGTGCCAGGGACCACACTCCCATCTGGAGCTCCCTTCACTACTAGCTCTCCCACCACAGAGGCCTGGGAGCCCCACTCCTCGTGCCTAACCTCCCTCAGCGGCTCCCTCCTGCTCCCCTTCTTCACTTGCTGCCGTGAGCCCTCCTCCTGCCTCTTTTGAGAGCTTGCTCCTGAGTCACCAAGTCCCCGAGCCACACTGCTGCTGCCCCAAAGCCACCGGATCCTGCCTTTTCTCGTCTCTCCCCTTCCTCTTCCGGCCTCCTCACCGGCATCAGCCTTCCAAAGAAACCCCCAAATCACCCACCTCACTCTACTCCACCTGCCACTACCGTGGTTCGGGGCACTGTTATTTCTCCCCAGGACAGTCGTAACCCCCAATCCATCCCCTGTGTGCCTGCCAGTGTGCTTTCTGGAATACAAATCAGACCACCTTGTTCCACTCCTGAAACCCTTCCGTGATTCCCCACCACCCACAGCGTCAAGTCTGAATTTCCGAGTGAGACCCACAAGGTCCTTGAGGTACCAGAGCCAACCCAGCTCCCCGGTCTCATCCCGTCGTCCTGCCCCATGATCCCCCCAAGCCCCCCGAATCCAGCTTGCAATGTCACTCCCGAGTGCCTCCTTCAGCCTGTGGTCACACTTCTGATTATCAGTCTTCCAGACCCTCTCACAGTTTCCTCTCCCCACGGTGTCCTGTGAGGGAATGTTCTGGTAGAATACCTTGATCCTAGGGCTTGGGAGGTGTCTGTGTTCTGTCTCTCTCCTGTAGTAAACTGAGTTCTTTGTGGCCGAGCCACATCCTACCCATCTGGTTCTCCTCCTAGGACCTCACCAAGTGCCAGGCACATGGGTGGTGTTCAAAGATGCGATGAACAGGAGCTGCAAGTGGGGCTGCCTTCCCTCCCCTCTGTTCTGTGAGCACTTGGGCTGGGACTGTATCTCTTCCTTCTTTATCTGCCATTCCTAGACAGTTTAGTGTTCAGTAACCATTACTGAACATGGACTGGGTTTACTCAAACTTCCTACCAGAAACTCTTCCCAGTGCAAAGAGATAAGGATATCTCACTAGAACGGTGACACTTCTTTCTTTTTTTTTTTTTTTAAGATTTATTTATTTATCCCAGAGAGACAGAGACACAGGGGGAGGGGCAGAGGGAGAGGGGGAGAGAGAATCTCAAGCAGACTCCCCACTGAGCGCGGAGTCCAACGCACAGAGCTCGTTCCATGACCCTGAGATCATGAGCCGAGCCAAAACCAAGAGTCTGCCACCCAACCGACTGAGCCACCTACATGCCCCAGAACAATGACACTTCTTAAACGCTTTCCTTCAGCTTCACTTTCCCTGATACTGACCTTTACCTTACCCTGGCTGGACCTCACCCTGTCCCAGAAGAAAGTCTGGGACCATAAAGAAGGTCTCATAAAACCTTGCTGGGGTCAGAAGTCGACCCTGGCTGAAAAGAGAGCATACATCAGAGCCCAGGCCCAGGCTTTTCACTTTTATCTCGATGGTGAGCCACATTTCAGGACTTAAAACAAGGAAACATGAACTTTTAACTGATGAAGAAAAACAGTTCCTGTTCGTGGACCTTGTCGTCTACCAGGCTCGGGGGCTGGGGGCTTTCGGGTTACGTCACTTCAGCCCCCCCACGGCCCTGGGAGAAGGTACCAAGGCACAGCCCAGACGGGGTGGAGCTGGGACTCAAACCTCCACTGTCTGCCTCCAACCCCTCAGGCCACCATAAGAGCACGAGGCTGTCTGTGTCATGCGTTGGGGATCCTAAAATAGGAGAATCTCTGGGATTTCAATGATTTCTGAGGACGGTGGGACAGAATGTTGGAAACTTTGAATTTCTGATAGATCTGATTCTCTAGGATTTTTGAAAGCCTTGATCTCAGAAGTGGGTGGCTAGGTGCTACAGGAGGGGCCAGCATCCAGCTGAGGTTACACGGCCCTCCCGAGGCTGGCCCACCTCTCTAGAACTTTGGAACCCCTGGAACCGCAAGGGTTTGCCACCGCTTTTTTCCCACAAGGAGGTCCAGGACTGTTTCCAGGCCCCAGAACCATATGTTTACACGTGTAGCATATTGATATGTTGTCAGTGCATTAATATGTATATATAATCACATATACTACATATTTAGGGATATTTAATGCAAATATGTAAATATAATTGTTTTTTTGTGATTTTTTTTGCTAAGAGAGAATAGTTCTTTTTTTTTTAATATTTTATTTAGTTATTTGAGAGAGAGAGCACAAGCCAGGGGAGGGGTAGAAGGAGAAACAGAGTCCCAACTGAGCAGGGAGCCCAATGTGGGGCTCCATCCCAAGACCCTGGGATCATGACCTGAGCAGAAGGCAGATGCTTAAGGACTAAGCCACCCAGGCACCCCGAATTTACTGTTTGTTTGTTTGTTTGTTTTTAAAGATTTTTTATTTATTTATTTGACAGAGAGAGACACAGCAAGAGAGGGAACACAAGCAGGGGGAGTGGGAGAGGGAGAAGCAGGCTTCCCACTGAGCAGGGAGCCCGATGCGCGGCTCCATCCCAGGACCCTGGGATCATGACCTGAGCCGAAGGCAGACGCTTAACAACTGAGCCACCCAGGTGTCCCCTGAATTTACTGTTTTTTTTAAAAAATATTCTTAAATTGTGAAAGGATCACAAGCTTAGAAAAGTTGGATATTTACTACAATGAATTATATATTTCCTAAACCACTTGAGAATAAAGTTGCCAATCTGATGTCCAATCACCTGCAAATACTTTAGTGTGTAATTCCTAAAGATAAAGACATTCTCCTTCATACATACAATATAACCATCAAAAGTCAGGAAATTAGATGCATATATTACTGACATCCAACCCTCAGACCTCATTCAAGTTCTACCAGTTGTCCCAACAATGTTCTTTGTAGCCAAAAGGTCCCATTCAGAAGTATGAGTTGCATTTGGTTGTCACTTTTGTCTCCTTCGATCTGAAACAGTTCCTCTGCCTATCCTTGACTTTTGTGATCTTGGCACTTTTGAAGATTACAGGCCAGTTATTTTGGGTAGTGTCCTTTCCGGTGGGGTTTCCTTATGATTAGATTCAGGTTATCCATCTTTGGCAGGAACATCAGGAACCACAGAAGTGGTACCGTGTTATTGTATCCTCTCATATGGGCCGCAGTTTTGGTTTGTCCCATTACTGATGATTTCACTTTGATCCCTGGATTAAGGTGGCGTCTGCCAGGCTGCTTCACTGTAAAGACATTTTCCCCCTTGGTAATTAATACTTATTTGTGTGGGTAGGTAGTATGTTGCTCCTAGTCTTTATCAAACTTTCAATTTATTCACTTCTTATATCAGCATAAAATCATAACTTTCTCTTAGATTCAAAGGGTTAAGACGCATGATTATTAGTCTTCTTTACAAGGGCCCCTTGTCCCCTGTTCAGCTGGTGAGAACTCGCTCAAGTTGTCTTTTGTGTCCTTCTGACAGTCCTTTAGACCACACCTTGCTTTTTGCTCCAAGCTCATTTTGTGCTTTCCCTTCCTAGAGCTGGAAATGGCCACTTTTTGCAAGGAATCTGAGTTTCTTTTAGTGGAAAATAAGTATGTAAAAGCCAAGATTTGGGTGCTAGCTTTGCTCTTTGCTATTGGGGTGTCACCCCTCTTAGGCCCACTCACTGGACAGAGGTAAGGAATCCATGTGGTGTTTGTATATGGATAGATGCATGTGTGTGTAATATGTGATATGATATATGTTCATGCATATACATCTGCTATGGACTGAATGTTTGTGTCCCCCCAAGTTCATATGCCCTACCCTCCAATCTGATGGTGTTTTGGAGACGGGGCCTCTGGGAGGTAATTAGGGTTAGATGAGATCAGGGAGTGGAGCCCTCAGGGTGGGATTACTGGCCTTATCTAAAGAGGAGAGAGAGATCTGCCTGTTGGCACAGGAGTGTGCTGAGGGAAGCGAGGTGAGCAGAGAAGGCGGCTGTCTGCAAACCAGGAAGAGCGCCCTCCCCAGGAGTCATGTTGGCCGCACCTCGCTCTTGGACTTCCCAGCCTCTTGAACTGAGAAGTAAATGCCTGCTGGTTAAGTCGCCTAGTCTGTGATATTTTATTATCCCATCCCAAGTTGAGACAACATCTTTATTTCCTTAAACACAAATTCATACAGATCCACACTGAGTTCTAAGCTTGTTTCTGCATCTCTCTGTATATTGAAAACTGTGAGCGCACACCCACACCTCTGATCCCCATCCAGCACCCCTGAATTCATTCTCCTTTTCTTCCTTTTCCTGTTTGCAGCTCCCTTCTCAACAGTGAGACACAGGATTCCATTGCCTCTCCCCTCCTCGCCCGTTTGCCCACCCCCCTGTGTGTCTCTGATTTCCGTCTCTGCTGCCCACACCTCCTCCACGGGGGGTGGTTTTGGGTGCTGGCGCTCCTGGCCAAGCTGCCTTCCACTGGCTCACCCTCCCATCCAGCTGGGCTTGAAGGCACCCAGGCTGGGTGGCCCGCGACGCGGATGGCCTCTCCCCGAGGCCAGTGCTGCGAGGGCGTGCCCTGCTACCTTCCGTGCATATAGAAAACATCTGTGTTACACTTGCCACCAAACTGGACTTTGACCTTTTTTGGGGTACATATTTCCTGTTAGCCTTTTTCCTCTGCCTATGTGTAATTTCACAAAATGAACATTGTCCTAGGTTGCTGTATTTGGATATTTCCAAAGTACTCTTGTAAATGGCTGCCGAATTTTCCATCAGATACATGTGTCCTTTGTTTCATCTCTTGTTGTTGGACATTGACCATGTTTTCCTCTTACAAGTTACCAGCTTTGACTTGACTGTGTCACGACAGTCGTGCAGCCGCGTTTGGCTGCTTTCCACACCACCGGGGAATAGACTTGAGCTAAGACAATAGAGGTTTATTTTTCTCGCTAATAAGCATTTCAGAGGTGGGTGGGTAAGCCAAAGTTTTGAGCAAGAATACAGAACGTCAAATGCCAGAGCCAGGCTGTCAGATGCAGAGCTTCCAAAGAGGGTGATTGAGGACCTCTCCAGAAGCTCTTGAACCGCTCCCGGAATGGAGAGCACAGAAGGATTGAGAGGGGAGTGACAGAGCATTCTCGAACAGTTCTTCCTTCAGATGTCTTCTGCGGTGGCTGGGGTAGGGGTTCTACCATTCTCCCCTTAAAGCGGGTCTCCCCATTAAAGCGAGTCTTGACTGACAAGTGAGAAAGTTAAAGGGGCCTGTGGCTGGTAGAGAGAGGGGGGTTGTGTTGGGGTCAGCCTCAGGATGCCCAGTGCTTCCCCTCAGTCTGACATGGGCCCCCAGGAGAGCAACTGGCATGGGATAAATCAGACTGGGCAAGGGTGGGAAGTGGGGGGAGTCACAGCAGAAGGAAGCTAGAAGTGGGCACAGCCTCCCTGTGTGGCCGAGGAAGGAGACCCCCAGGACGGATGCATCTTCTCAGGTCAAGGGAACTGCAGAGAAGAACCCTCAGAGATGGGAATATTCTAGAAGCCCACAGAAGCACCTGCAAGAAAGTCAGCTTTCACATCTGCCTTGACCAGAGAGCCTCAGCGGGCTAATGGCGGCACCTGTTCAAGAAAGACCCTCCCATACCCTAAGGGATCAAATGCGAGAAGGCTGGTAGAGGCGAGAGTTGGGTGTGAAGAGGAGAAACATGAGGTAGAAAAAGAGAGAAGCCAGCTATGTACCCCCTTCCACCTCAGGCTTTGGGCCTGACACAGGCCTGGTGGTGGAGGGGAGACTTGATGCAAAATCAGGTTCAGGGTTTTTTAAAAAAAATTTTAATTAATCTTGCACCATGTGAATTCCAGAATTGTGAGTGCATTTGCTATGGAAAGTGACTTCAGACTGTCTGTCACCTAAGGGACTGCCAGATTTTTCATCTAGGAGTATGGAGATATGATCCCCTCCAAGTAGTTTCCAGGGATGGTAAGAAACAACTGTAAAGTTCATTTTTATCCCATCTCAGGAACAGGACGCCCAACATACCATTTATAAGCAGAATAAAAGTGGCTTAAGCAACAGGGGCTTATTTTTCTCACTTAAGAGGAGGTTGGGAGGTAGGTGTCTGCAGGGTTAGTTTATTAGCTCAGTCAAGACCAAAGACCAAGCTCATGTCATCCTTCTGCTCTGCTAGCCTCAGTGTATCAATGATGTCTCCCCTCCTGGTCACAAGATAGCTGCCCCAGATCCAGCCATCACATCCTCACATAGAAAAACACAATAGGAGCCGCAGGCTCTCCTTACTCCTTGCCTTTTACAGGGAGGAAGCTCTCTTCTATAAGACCCTCAATAAGACCAACCTTACAACCCCTGGGCCAGAATGGTTCATGTGACCACACCTCTCATGTTTCCTGAAGGAATAGGCTCCACTACCCCATTTCCTCAGATGTCTTAGATGTCTCAAACCACTAGAAAGTAGAATCAGGCCCTCCCTCCCATAAACTGCATTCAGTGAGGTCATCTGTTATCTAAGAGCCAAAATCAGGGCCTCTATTTCACAGCCCTGGTCTTCCTTGATTTCGAGGTCACCTGGCACTGCAGATCTCCCTGCTTGTTCAATCGCCGACCTCCTTCAGGGGGTTTCCTTGACACTCTGCTCCTGGGTCTCCTTTTACTTCTGCACACATCAGGGGTCTATGGCTCCATGATCTCCATCCCACCTCCACGTGCTCTGTATGGTTTCAACTCTCACCAGCTTGACAGAGGCTACCAGCAGTGCATTTAGTGCCTCCCTCTTTTCTGACTTAGGATTCATTTTCAGATTTCTATAAAATATCTGAACATGGAGGTTAGAGCACCTCGAACTAAAAAACCAGGATCACTGCTTTCTCCTTACCCCAAATCTGTTCTTTCTGTACTCCATTTCCATTAAAGCCACCACCACCACCACTGTCTACCTTGTCACCCAAGCTAGAAACCTCAAATCGTCTTCCTCATCTTTGCCACCATCGAACCATGCCAATTCTGCCTTCTAAATACCTCAATTGTGTCATCTTTCCATCTCCACCACCACGAGCTTGGGTCTGATTCAGTTTGTCCCAGGGCAGGTATAACAGTCTCCTTCTATTGCTCCTTCCCCCTCTTCCCCCTGCCTTGTATGAAGATATGATACCTGGAACTATGGCAGCCATCTTGTAACCATGAGGTGACAAGAGCGAGAACTAATAGCAAATGTGCTAAGGATGGCAGCAGAAAAATGGAAAGATACTGGGACCCTGTCAGCTCGCTCTGCTGAGCAGCTGAGTCAATGCTAGGAGTCATCCACCTGCAGACTTCATGTGACATGAGGTCATAAATGTCTGTCTTGCTTAAGTTCCTCTTGGAGGCCACCAATTAAATCATAAGGCGTTTCTAACTGACTCCAGGAGTGGGAAGCTGAAGGATCCAGTTTGAGCAAACTTGTGGCATGTTAACTTGGCAATCTTGAAGCAGCTATTCTAGTGTGAAGGATATTTTTTAGGTAGCTGGGAGAAAAAAACCAAATGATTAAATATTGAATTTGTTGTTGTTGTTGCTGAGTAATGTGTTCAAGAGAGATAACATATCCATCTCTCTATATCCACCTCTCTTCACCCAGTCCCTCATTTGTCCCTTTCACTTAGAATCACTTTTAAGTTTTAAGATAATGCAGCATTTTGAGTAATTTCGAAGAGGGTGTTTTAAAGTGGTCACATGAAACATCTCCTGGGTCAGAATGGTCACATGGAGCAGGCCTCCATCAAATGTGCCTTTAGGGTAAAGACGTGTGGAGGCGGAAATGTGTGGAGTGGTTAAGGCTGTATCGAGTTGTCCCCTTCGGCCAAGTGTGCAGGCCCTGAGCCTGGAGGGTGTGGGGGGTGGTCAGGGGGGTCTGGTTGAACTCAGAGAATGGGTGATTTGAGAGTAGCCTGGGAGTAAACCATGCGGAATGCAGGGCTTGGGAAAGAGAGAACCCTTTGTTCCCAAGTGGGGTGCCATTCTTGGGCTCCATCTCATTTAACCTCTCTGTCCTCAGTGTACCTCTGAGGTGACTTCTCTCAGGTCACCCATGGGACATCCATAATGTGGCTGTCCCCATGTCACGCAGGGGCCATGATCATCTCCTGCACCGGGGTCTAAAGTCCGGCTTGGGGTGTAGGAGTGACGATCTGGTTGGAAGCAGGGCTGAGGAGACTTGTCTTGAAGCTACTGATGTTTCCGGTGGCTGCTATTGTTTGCTTAGGGAGAGCATCAAGCAGAATCCCTATTGTGCCACAGGCTGAGGAGATGCAAAGCTGAGATCCAGCGCATGGAGAGAACAGAAGAAGCCGAGGCCGATGGGGACAGTGCAGAACTCTGGGCTCCTTTGGAAGCATCCCTGCTCATATTCAGAAGTGTAGATTGATTTGAGTGTGTGTTATGATGATGGTGGGCCATCCTGGCAACTTCACCGATGGTCAAGCCTGGGAAGAGAGAGTGAAGCCTCCATCACAAAGTACAAAATCCCCAGGGCCAGCAGACACCTGGTTCCTAATCACGAGACCCCCAAAGAGAATGGTCCCTGTCTCCACACTTCACCACTCCCCAAACTGCCCCTGCCACGTGGCTGTTCTGGCCACAGTATTTTCCAGGCTTTGTGAGGCCTAGTTAGTTATTGCTGAAGAAACTGTTTCAAGTCCCAGTGTTGGAGAACTGCCCTTGAGCAAACGGAGAGAAATAACACTTAATAAATGTTCAGTTATTAAATGTTGTACAGTTAATAAATGTTGGCCACTGGAGAAGTGTCCTATGTGTTCATATCCCTTCTTCTAGTATTTATCTTTCCCTCAGAGAAGGGTGTTAGGGGAATGGGCATTCCCCCTTCAGACCTCATCAGTGCAAGCATTCCATGCAAGCGGAGACCATTCCCGATCTCGCCCCGGCTCAGCCATGTCCCTGTCTGGGGAACCAGCAGGTTCCCTGGGCCCAGCCATCCTCATAGCTGAGCTTGCAGCAGCCTCTAGGGGTTGCCACGGGTTACTGAGTGCTTGCGACTGGTGTCTTGGATCAGTTTAAAGCGAGAGGTCAATCAGTATTTCCTCCAGGTTTCCCCAGGGGGCAGAGATGACCCCACGGCAGGACCACAGCACCACCTCCATTCACTGACCGGGCCTGCACCTGGTTAGCGAAGGTATAAAGGAAGGAAATAGAACCCGAGGGCAGTCAGCTTGCCGAGATCCACCTAAGAATTACTCCGAATACATGCCCACGTGCCCCCCCACCTCCCCGACACACACATACACAAGCACGTATGCGAGTGCGCGCGCACACACGCGCACACACGCGCACACGCGCACACGCGCGCGCACACACGCGCACACACACACGCGCACACACGCGCACACACGCATGCGCGCACGCAGCAGCCTGCTCTGAACGGGGCACACATTCAAGTATCACCCCCCTCATGGAGGCCCCTGAGGCTTCCCCAGTTCTCCCCCAGGGTCCCGACCTCCTCATTCTCCAAACACAAGCGGGCGAGGCTCTGGAGAGCCGGGGCTGAGCGGCGTTGAGCTGTGTCCTGAGCGTCAGTTCCGGGCTCCGGTTTTTATGATTTATCTCAGAATCAAATCCAGTCCCGTCACTACTAGGCGCTTAAGGGCCTTCAGGGCTGTCCTCTCCCACTGCGATGGCAGTGAGGCTCCTCAGTGTGACTTCCAAGGCCCACTTTCCCAACTCATCTACCCTCTGGGCCTCACCTCTCCCGACACCATCTCCACATCCCAGTTGGGGGATGTCCTTTCCGTGCTCCAAAGGCTGTGCGCTCTCCACTCCCGGAGCCTCTGCAGCACAGCCCCCTTTGCTCACAGCTCCGTGTACTGCAGGGGGAGTGGCAGAGGGAGAAGCAGGCTCCCCACCAAACAGGGAGCCCGACGTGGGGCTCGGTCCTAAGACCCTGGGATCATGACCTGAGCCCAAGGCACACGCTTAACCCACTGAGCCACCCAGGCGCCCCCAAAAGGAGTTTAAGATACGGGTCCTCCTTCCGTAGAATTTCACCTTCTGGTTGGCTAAATAAGACATGAACACACGAAGCAACTAGAAAAAGTTAAGTGTGAAACCAGAGATGGCAAACTGGTAGCCTGTGGGCTGAACCTAACCCTTAAATGCGTCTTGTTTGGCAATAACAGCTGTAGCCAGCAAAGGTTTCCCCCCTCCAATTTTTTTATTCTAGTAAAATATGCATACCATATAATTTACTATCTTAACCATTTTTAAGTGTACACTTCAGTGCTATTAAGTACATTCGTAATGTGCAACCATCACCACCATCTATCTCCAGAACTTTTCTCATCCTACAGAACTATAACTCTGTCCCATTAAACACGAACTCCCCATCCTTTCCTCCCTCCCCCAGCCCCTGGCAATCACAATTCTACTTCCTGCCTCTATAATTTTGACTACTTTAAGGATCTCATATAAATTGAATCATGTAGTATTTGTCTTTTTGTGAAATAAAATAACAAGCTTGGCTCGTTTCACTGAGCATAATGTCTTCCAGGTTCATGCATGTTGTGTTCATCCATCTTCTTTTTTAAGGCTGAAGAATATTCCATTGTACGTATATACCACATTTCACTTATCCATTCATCTGTCAATGGACACTGGGTTGCTTCCACCTTTTGGCTATGAATATGGGTGTACAAACCTCTCTTTGAGACCGTACTCTCAATTCTTTTGAGTATATACCCAGAAATGGAACTGCTGGATTATATGTAAGTCTTATTTTTAATTTTTTGAGGAAGCCCCATGCTCTTTTCCTCAGTGGCTGCACCATTTTACATTCCCACCAACAAGGCACCAGAGTCCCGAATTCTCCACATCTTTGTCAACACTTTTGTTTTTTGGTAGTAGCCATCCGAATAGGTGTGAAGTAGCCAGCACAGTTTTTAAAATTTTTGAATAAGTTGTCAATATTTAAAAAAATCAGATTTCCGGGTGCCTGGGTGGCTCACTCGTTAAGCGTCTGCCTTCGGCTCAGGTCATGATCCCAGGGTCCTGGGATCAAGTCCCACATCGGGCTCCCTGCTCAGCGGGAAGCCTGCTTCTCCCTCTCCCACTCCCCCTGCTTGTGTTCCTGCTCTCGCTGTGTCTCCCTCTGTCAAATAAATGGATAAAATCTTTAATAAAATAAAATAAAATAAAATAAAATAAAATAATAAAAAATCAGATTTCCTGTGTGTGTGTGTTTTTTTTAATGGAGATTTCCAGCTTCTTTTGAAAAATTGGAAAATTCTAGCAGCCCTGATGACAACTGGCTGGAGCTGAACAGCTCCTGCCCCTGTGCCTAGCTCACTTCGCCCCTCCCCATGGGCCCCTGCCCCTGGAGGATGAGGGCAGGTGCCTTGCTCCCCTAACTTTGCCACTTGACCCGCAGCACTTCCAGGAAGGGAGAAGAATGTTTCTTGTACCCATCCTCAGTGCGAGGTGAGGAAGCTAAAGGCAGACAGGATGGCTGGGAGCAAGCTACTTTTTGTGACAGTGTGTGTCACGGAGGTGCGATTTGCAAGCATTGCAAGCACCGGGTTTCTTATACTTGGCCACTTCACTCCTGTCCGTTCTCTTCCCGGCCCCTCTAGGCATTAGGGTTTGTGATCCTTGTGTTAAACTGGGGTGACTCTCAGCCACCAGGTTTTCTGAGACAAAGACTGCACTGTGGGCTGGGCTCACCAAAGGCGGTTTGTGAAAGGAGGTAGAATTTCACCGCTGCCTTGGAGGATGGTGTATCCTTTCACTGCCATAACAAATACCCCAGTCTGGGTGACTTCAACAGCAGAAACATCGTCTTGCAGTGTTCTGGTGGCTGGAAGTCAGAGATCAAGGTGTCTGCAGGGCTGTTTTCTTCTGAAGCCTCTCTCCTCGGCTTATAGACAGCTGTCTTCTACCCATGTCTTCATATCACCTTCCCTTTGTACGTGTCTGTGTCCTAATCTCCTCTCATGGTAAGGACACCAGTCTGGCACTAGGGGCCACCCCTATGACCTCATTTTATCTTCATCACCTCTTTAGAGATCCAACCTCCCAATACAACCCAAATACTCCAAATATAACATTCTGAGGGGCCGAAGGTTAGAACTCCAACCCATGAGTTTGGAGGAAACAATTCAGCCCACAGCAGATGGGTAGGACTAGCGGGGAGCAGAGAGGGGGCTCAGTGGGCATGCGTTTTATCGTCTGCTCAGCACCTGTATTAGTTTCTTTCTGCTGCTAACAAATTGCCACAAACTTACTGGCTTAAGTGACATGCATTCATTTTCTTACAGTTCTGGAAATCGTAAAACCACTTGGCAGGGCTACAATCCTTCTGCAGGCAATTGGGGAGAATCTGTTCGCTGGCTTTTTCCAGGTCATGGTGGCTGCCAGTATTCCTTGGCTCATGGCCCCATTACTCTGACCTCTGCCTACATCAGCACATCTCCTCTTTCTCTGACTCCCCTGCCTCCTTTTTATAAAGACCTCCTGGGGGCGCCTGGGTGGCTCAGTCTGTTGGGTGTCTACCTTTGGCTTGCGTCATGATCCTGGGGTCCTGCTCAGTGAGGAGCCTGCTTCTCTCTCTCCCCCTGTTCATGCTCTCTCTCTCTCTCTCTCAAATAAATGAAATCTTAAAAAAAAAAAAAGACCTTTTGATTATATTGGGCCCATCTGAATAACCCAGGATAATCTCCCTATTTCAAGATCATTAACTTAATCACGTTCACAAAGTCCCTTTGCCATGTAGGGTAACACATTCTCTGTTCCAGGGATTAGGGCTGGGACATCTTTGGGAGATGGTTGTTCTGTCTACCATAGCACCCCTCCCTTCTTCCCTACTCCAACCTTGAACGTCTAGTGGGGAGCTGCCCCTCAAGGTGCTGGAGTGGCCACGTGATCCACACTGGCCCAGTCTGAGTCCCTTGAGTGGCCACGCTCTGGGGTTGCTGGAGATCAAGCCTCCCGTAAGGGCGAGGCATTAGTCTGTGCTGGTGGAGATGGAGACCGAGATGTGGAGAGAGTCCTGGGAGCCTATAGTCACTGGTTCCAGTTGTTCCCGAGGCTGGCAGGTCATGAATCGGTATATCCTCTGTTCAGTTGGTTTCAGTTGGGTTTCTGTCCCTGGAGATTAAAACCGTCTCTACATGTACACAAGTTATTTTGAATGAGGGCCAGACAGTGGGGGATGGGGACAGCAGGGGCAGAAGTGCATCTCTGGAAGCAAATGAAGTGTAAGCTTCAAGGCCACTCACTCAGGGGAGACCCTCCACAGCCCTGGCTGGGACTCAAGTTCATATGTTTCTGCGCCATTTTTAGGGGCTACGTTAGCTGCAGTTGGGAGGACCATGTCAGCCTCCATCTCCACTTTCCCTCTAGTAAACCCTCGCTCTCCTTAGCTTTGCCGTGACCGTGGGCATTTTTGAGAACCAGCGCTGGGCAGGTGGAGATGAGGGTCCGTTTACTGTGTGTTAAATGCAATATATTTATACGGCCTCCAGTTGTTTTCAGTGTGTTTGTTGGCCGGGTGTAGGAGTGGTTTTTAAGAATATTCCCACGGTCCTGACTCCCCCAGCCTGGTGACAAGGAGCAGGGCTAGGGGTGGCCTCATGATACCAGCGTGTCCCATGGCGACTGCCACCAGGAATATGTGGGGCAAGGAGGAGAAATGAGTTGGAAACATACAGAGCCAAATGTTGGTCCCTTGAAAAAGAATCATAAAGCGGGGGATTGAATTCTTGACTTCTGGCCAAAATTTAAATTCTCCCCTCTCAGGAATATACCAGATAATGCTACATAAACACACTATACATGCTTTTCTCTTTTGATGGAAACCATGGAAAAATGGAATTTATTCCTGTGGATCTAACCCTACAAGATTAAAACAACAGTGAGCGCGCGTGCACGTGCAGGTGCACGACTCATGCATTCTATCGTAATGATATGTTTTAGACTAGTGCTAAACATAGTGCTAGACTATGTTTGAGCACGACGTTACCAGTACCAGGTCATGAAGCTAAAGCACACTTTTCTAAATGATCAGCCATGCTAGGAAAAAGCCTGAAGTCTCTTTCTACATTTCCTATGGATAATGGTATCTCAAACTTATTGTCATTGTCATAGGAAGAATCTCAGCCAAAAAGGAGGGGAAAAAGTATTTTAGAAGCATGTCAGACAACTAGCACAAACTAATATGTAATTTTTCTGTATTTGGTGTTTTTGTGGTCTTTTCCAGCTTTCAAAACTTTATGGTTTTTGTTGTATTCTCCATCTATGTATTTTCATATTTAATTTTGTTCTGGTAATTTTGTATTCATTTTCTTCAAAAGAGCGAACACGACTCAGGCCCCAGCCAACCTGGGTGAACTCCTGTGCACAGGCTACAGTGAGGAGATAGGAATGGCCAGTCTGCCGAGGGCAGAGGCCAAGAAATGAGGAGTCGCAGCAGGGAGAGAGGGAGCGAGTGGGGGACACCCATGTTGGAGGCCGTGGAATGCCAGGCGCGGGGAGAGCAGGCCCACTGAGGTGACATTGGGTGCGTGGTGGGTGCCTTGCATGGTGTGTCAAGGAGAGTGACGTGAGGGAGGGGATCCTTTTCTCTGGGAACAAATGCTCTCCAGCTGCTTCAAACTTCTGCACCTGTAACGAGTGGAGAGATGATTAAAGACCAAAGCAGGTGGTACATTCTGAAATCCTGAAAAAGAGTCAAAAAAATGTCACTCTCTGAAACAGAGATTTATAAAAGCCAATATCAAACAGATGAGGATTATCACAGTTTGGGTACTTCCCCAAAATCTCAAGATTCTTCAAGGTATAGGGTAGTCTCTCAATTTGTCAAGAGTTGAGAGTGAATCCTAAAACCCCATCCAGGAAGCACCAATTTCAATGTAACTGATAAAAGATGCAGCTTCCAAGAAAACAGTTAAACACAGAATAACATACAATCAAGTATTTAAAAAGTGAACTAGAAGGTGGCAGTCTCAAACACACACATATGAACACAGTAGAGCACAAATACTCTATAAGGCAGAAAACAGTGGCTTTATCCGAAGGCAAATGGCATCTAGGGGAAAATATTTGTGTCTTATATCACGGCCAACATTCATTTTTCTAATATGTCAGAGCTCCTATTGATGGATTTTTTTTCAAAGACCAGCCTTCTAATAAAAAAATGGGCAGTTCATGAGAAAGAAAATACAGATGCCTCTCAGACAGATGGAGAAATAGTGACCCTTACTCACAAGAAGAAAATGCAAAATAAGATTACACTGCGATATCTCTTTTCAACTATCCAGTTGGCAAAGATAAAAGAAAGTTTGGTGAAGGTGTGGGGAAATAAGTTCCCTTGTAAATTGTTGGCAGGAATGTAGATAGGGTTTCTGTAGAGAGCAGTTTGTTAATACCTATCCAAATTACAGGTGCACATACCCTTTGACTCAGCAATTTGATTCCTAAGGATCTATCCTGTAGATGTGATCACGTATGCACAATGCATCATATACACAAGATTATTTGCAACACTCTGCAGCAACAAAAGATGAGAGGCAGCCTACGTATCCATCTGTGGGGGACCAAATACATAAATTCCTGTACATCAGGATATTCCATACATTGGAATATTGCTCAGTGGTAGAAAAAAAGGAGGAAGTTTTATTTGAACTGATACGAAATGATCTTCAAGATATACAAAGCAAAAAAAGCAAGATGTAGAAGAAATAGAAAGTACTCTACTATTACTGTTTTATAAAGGACGGTTGGGAGGAATATAGCTCTGTATGTGTGTTTGTTTGAATAAACATAAAATATCCTTAAAGATACACCAGAAACTCCTACATCAGCTCCTCCAGAGAGAAGTTCTGGGTGCCTGGGGGATGTGGATGTGAGAGCCTCATGCCTCTCTGGCACAGAACGGAAGCACAGGAATCATGATGACTCCGCAAATGTGGGTTGAGGGCTGGCTGCATGGCCCGGGCACCCACTGTGGCAGGTGTCAGGGGGGCAGCAGATGTCCTGCCCTTATGGGGCTTATGCCCTAGTAAATGAGACAGGCAGTAAACAAATAAAATATATGGGTGGACAGACAGATGGACAGAAAAAGAGAGAGGGAGAGAGGGAGATATGGAGAAAGAGGAAGGAAGGAATGGAGGGAAGGAAGGAGGAAGAGAGGGAGGGAGTGAGGAAGGAAGGAAGGAAGGAGGGAAGGAAGGAAGGAGGGAAGGAGGGAGGGAGGAAAGGAAGGAAAACTCAGGGACTTTGAAGAATATTTTAAAAAATTGGCATGTGGAGAGATTAAGTGGGGATGGTCGATCTATTATTTTAGACAGGGTGGGGTGAGAAGGTCTCATGTCGTCCACATATCTGGGGCAAGGGCATCTAGGGGACAGTGCAAAGGCCTGACATGGGGAGTTTGGAGCAATAGTAAGGAAGACAGCGTGACGTGAGCAAAGCGGGGGAGGGGGCACCGTGACAGGTGGCTGAAATGTGTCCCCCCATGTGCCATTCTCCAGGGACACCTGCTGGGGGTGGTGCCAGCCCTTCAGGGATCCCCAGGGAAGACGATTCCCCTTTTGGAACTTCAGACATTTGACCAGGACAGCTCTCGGACTGTGGAAGATAAGTGGTTTGGTGGTACAGTCCACATTCTGGGGTGATGTCTATCTTTTCAGTCAATGCTTGGAATGACTTTTTTTGAATAGACCCAGGCAGCCCTTCGACAACTCCAGTAGCACATCCCAAACCTAGTATTTGCCCTCACAGCACGAAAGCAGCCGTCCATCCTCCTCGAACGCCTGTGTGCCTTAGAGGGAAGCGGATGCAAACACCTAGTATAATGTCGGCTATTCCTGAGCCTGCACGCACCGCAGATGCAACAGGCTTCTGCACTTCCCTCCCGGAAGATGACTGGGCCCCTGTGGGACCACAGCATCCCCAGTGGGAGCCTTTCCTCTGTAGGACACGTGCTATGTAAACTCTCTGGTCACACCGGGTCCTTGCTCTTTAAGACGACAAATCCCCAGAGGAAGAGGCTTACATCTTGCCTAATTGGACAGTTGGCTGTATTCAGAGAGAAGTGTTTGCAGAGCACATTGAAAGCTAGCCCAGGGACCCACATGTTTGCTCAGCATCCACATGGCAAACAGCAAGAGCCTTCCTTGAATGCAGGGGTCAGAAAGGGATTTTCCTCAAATCTGAGCAAGCCTCTGGGGTGATGGCTCATTCAAAAGGCCATAATATAGGGAAGGGTGTTCTGGAATATCTGTGCCAGACCTTCCTCCCATCTGAGATGAACACAAAGAATCCTTTCTCATTTTGCTTTCTTGCAGCGGAGTCCACCCTGGATTACTGAGGGGGTCCCGGGCTTATTTCAAGGTCCAAGTGTCTGGAATCAGAGCCCAAAGGCCAGCTGTGGGGAGCAGGGGGTGGGAGAAGGGGGGAGGCCCACTGGCTGTGCAGAAAACGAAGACCCAGGGCTTTTATGCACATGATTAGTGATGAGGAGCTAGTTGCCTGGCAACAGCAGCCCCTTCCCCCCTCTATCCGTACCCCTCAGGCTGTGTGTAATGTTTGGTGACATTTTTCTTTTCATAGCAGAGACAGGGAGTCGCCCCCTTAATTAGCTGAAGATGCCCCCCCCAACTGGCTTATTGATCAGACTCCTGTTTAGAAATCATCCCCCACAAAGCACTTAATTATTAATTGCACATTAATAATTGCTGTGCCGGGATAACTCTACAGATAGCTGTTCATGTAAGTGAAGAGCTTAGACTAAGACCTGACACACGGAGGTGCTGTAAAAAAATTAGCTGCTCAAATAATTAACATTGTCTCTTTCTTCTAGGAGGTTCAAGTAGTAAGACCTACACTGGGCAGATTTTACTGTTTTCAAAGAGCTTTGCTATTTTCTCTCAGACTCTCAGAATGCTACAGTCAGAAGCGTCCTTAGAGAATCCTCACCGCCCCCACCCAGCTGCCTCCTTTGACAGCTGGGGAAACTGAGGCCCAACGAGGTGACACAACTGTGCCAAAGTCACACAATTCATGATGCCACAGAGACTGAATCCAGACCTCCTGGTCCTTGGTCTCTTTCCACTCCTCTGGCCTTCCCAATTCAGGGCTACAGAGAATCTTGCCAGGAGTCCGCCAGGAATGCAGGTGCGTAGTTACTGCCCTCCTTGCCTGGCTTGCACTCGGGGACCCTGTGTCTGCAGCAAGTCCCCAGACCCTGCACTGGGGGCAGCTAGAGAGGGCTTAGGGAGGCACCGCAAGTAAATGACGTGACTGCCAGAGTAAGGTCATTGTGTCCATTTACAAGATGGGAAGCTCAAGGCTGAGAAAGGTGAATTTCTAGTCCCAGAGGACTTGAAAGCCACATCCCTCTTCCCACACAGTCACCACCTGGTTCTCCTGTGCAACAGACGCAAGACCCCGGGGCCTGGGCCTCTCCCCTGACGCTCAAGGAAACCAGGCCTCAGAAGGAGTCGAGGGGCCTGCCCAGGGCTCTACCTCCTGGTACGGCCGTGACCCCACTCCCGGGGGAGGGGGGGAGGCCCAGGAGAGATCACCCACCCCCTTCGCTTTTCCCCATGGAGGTTTATCCTAACCAATCTGCTGAGAAACACTTTTTAACACGCAATAAGATGGATATGCTAAATTAATTTCAAATACACGGGACAGAAACAACATCTGAGCCTTTGGGTTGATTATCTACACAGAACAGGCTGATGGGGGTTAGGGGCTGGGAAAGACAGGGTGTCAGTTCATGTCCTAGGAAGAAAAGAATAACAAAGGAGACTCTCAATTGCCCAAGTGTGTGAGTGAGCACTAGGGGGCGGAGTGAGTCCAGGAATGGGAGAGCCAACGCAATTTTCCTTTGGTTTTAAGGGTGATTTTAAAAGAGCGAGCTTGTAGCGTGAAGGGTCATTGCCTTTAGTACAGCCTTAGTCAATAGGTTTCTAATTGGGCTATTAATCTGGAAATAAGTGTAAAATAAGAAACCCAGAGGGTGGGTTGAGCGTGAACGCAATGTGAATAATGAACCTCCCATGAATGATTTTTTCAAGGGTCGATAGTCCCATAATCTTTGCTCTTCTTTAATGTGAATTGACTCCTGACCACGACTTGGCAATATTTGTCATAAAGTGGTAGGTCTAAGTCTTAAGAAACACGAAATAATATTATAAGAGTTTTCTAGTACATGGTCTCTGCAAGTGGAAAACATAAAAAGTAATTGTTTTTTGGCAAATTAATGTGATTGTGCGTACGTACCAATCCATAGCCACTCCTTGCACCTGCTCCCACCCTGTCTCACTGCATGCTTGGAACAGTCATGCCAGAGATGAAAGGACCACAGCGACACACCGGGTCCCCGGTGTGGGAGTTCACCCCGGTAATACATGACTCAACCCCCTGCAAGGCAGTGATGTTTGGACCTATGTGAGTTTAGCAGTGGCCTAAGGATAGTTTCTTATTTAGAACAACAATAACTCCCATAGGACTATAGTTAATAATACCGTATTGCATATTTGAACGTTGCCAGTAGAGCAAATCTTTAAAGTCCTCACTAGGACGATTAAATCGTAACTGTGTATGGTGACAGATGTTATTGTGGTGATAGTTTGGCAGTATATACAAATAGCTAATCATTAAGTTGTACACCTGAAACTGATGCTATGTTATATATCAATTATGCCTCAATAAAAACAACAAAAACAAAGGCCAAAATGAAAGGGCTGCCATCAGTGAGAACTCATTAGGTGCCCAGCCCTGGGCTTTGCTTAGCGTGGTCTCACTGAAGCAAAATAAACCTATAAGCTATACACTGTTATTCTTCTTCTGATTTTACAGATGAGGAAACTAAGTTAACTAAGTTGTCCAAGATTGCCTGGCTACGCAGTAGTTCGTCTAGGACTCAGACTGAGATCTGACAGCAAAGTCCGGGTTCTCAGTTCTGGTCCTTCCAGAAGCCTGACCAACCCTATCCTGATGGGAAAATGCTTGGGCCCTATACTCTGACACTAAATCCTTTTTTTTAAATTTAAAATTATTTATGTATTTATTTTAGAGACAGGATGGGGGCGGGGGGCGTGTGCAAGGGGAGGGGAGGAGCAGAGGTAGAGGGACGAGCTGACTCCACACTCTGAGGATTGGGGGGGGGGGCTTGATCCCAGGACCCTGAGATCATGCCCTGAGCAGAAACCAAGGGTCAGACAGTTAACCAACGGAGCCACCCAGGCACCGCCCCCCCTTAAGGTTATTTATTTATTTTAGAGAGAGAGAGAGAGCGCAATGACACTACATTCTAATCTGAGCATGGTGCTGATTTGGTGGGTGGTTTTAGGAAAGTGACTCCACCTCTATATCAAATCTTAAGCTCTTATAGTGAGTTACTAAATAATGCAAGTCATCAAAATAAATGTAATATAAAGACATGTAGGTCATCAAGAGCCCAGATGAATGTACAGAGTCCAGGGCTACAGCAGCTCTGGGATTGGTGATCTGCAGGAACCTGGCACCCGGGGCTATAGGATGAAAATGTAACAGGATGGTGTGAGGCAAGTGGGATCATCCTCTCAAGCTCCTGGCTTAAGAATAGGGATGGATCCTTCTGCTCACAAGCCCTAGAGTTTGGGGGCCGTAGACATGCAGGAAGGTGGCCACACGTTGGGCAGAGAGGTGTGCTTTGGAGCAGTGCTGCACAAGGCTGTCGGCTGGGGCCAAGCAAGAGGAAGCCATGTTTCTCAGGGGACCACCGGAAGCTGCCTGGCACGGAAGGCCAAGGGCAGGCAGGCCTTGGGACCACTTGGTGAGCCCTGGGGACCCAAGTTCTGCCACAGATCACAAAAGGGCATATTCAGCTTTGCCCCTTTTCTTCCTCTTTCCCAGAAGCCAGAGGGGTACGCAGGAAGGAGAGGAGTGGGAGAGAGAAGGCCATGACCTCACTCCCCTCCCCACCCGCAACTCTCCGAAAGCCTGCAGCCTCGCCTACATTCAAGACAAAGAGGAAAGCTTTGAATCAACTAGAAGACTGAAATTTTAAGTTGGACAGAGATGAATCATAATAACTGGGGAGAAACGATTTTGATAACTAAAATGATGAAAAGTTATAGAATCAGACTGGGGGAGATATAGCTAGCTAGCTAGCTAGCTAATGGAGCCTGCTACCCAGTGGGAAAGGGAGGTTTCATAGAGCATAACTGATAGATTTTGGGGGGGAATATCTATTTCATGTTTATCCCCCCAGAGAATTGACAATCTTCACTAAACCTGTTACTCAGAGGAAAATCAATAAATATCATATATCCGGCCACAGGTGAAAGACTACAGCCTGCCGTTTCATACCGCCCGGCTAGGGGCTCTGCGTGCACGGGGTCACATGGCCCTCTGGGACTCCAGTCTCACAGGAGCGCCCCAGGTACCTCAGATAATGGTGGGAAAAGCCGAGCGTTTCTCTTCTTATCGGGATTGTAATTATGGCTCTTTTTTCTGTTCTCACAACAAATGCTAGGTTAGGATACTCATCTTTTTTTTCTTTTTTTTTTTAAGATTTTTATTTATTTATTCATGAGAGACAGAGAGAGAGAGAGAAGCAGAGGGAGAAGCAGGCTCCCAAGGAGCAGGGAGCCCGATGCGGGACTCGATCCCAGGACTCTGGGATCATGACCTGAGGTGAAGGCAGACGCTTAACCATCTGAGCCACCCAGGCGCCCAGGATTCTCGTCTTTTTAAGTGCCCTCCCTCTGCTCAGAGGCTTCTGCCCTCTGCGAGGTCTGGATCGATCCCCCTGTGACTCCCTCCTGAATTTTCAGAGCTCATCTTGAGACCTGGGCCTCAGAAAGGCTATGCAGTATGAACTTAATTTGCAGGCATAATGGCGATAATCTCACCCAACCCCGAGTTCCTTCCACCCATTGCCTATGTAGAGTCGGGCAGTGCAAGAGCCCACAGACAAGAAACGTCAATGAAGC
The DNA here is from genome assembly GCF_003265705.2 of Callorhinus ursinus. NCBI lineage: Eukaryota > Metazoa > Chordata > Mammalia > Carnivora > Otariidae > Callorhinus > Callorhinus ursinus. The sequence continues at coordinate 14,461,430 of NW_027397076.1, forward strand.
AAAGACAAGAACCCAGAAGCAGACCCAAGGACTGTATCACAGTCCACTCTGTGATAAAAGGTGATACCACCAATCCACGGGAAAAGGAAAGAATACTCCATTAATAGTGTGTGGATAGTTGGTTAGCTACATGTGTAAAAACAACCATTTAAATTCTTCCTTCACATTCATCAATTTCCAATGGATTAAAGACCTAGAGATAATAATTGCAAGAACAGAAATGTAGAAGAAAACCTACGTGAATATTTATCAGACCTTGGAACTGGGGAATAACTTTAACAGCATGACAACAATAAAGAAATCACATAGGAAAAGAACAATAGCTTTGAATATATAACAAGTTTAAATGTATACCAAAAAGATAATAGAAATACAATCAAAAGGTATGGTAGTAACAAAACCAGTAATCCCCACTGCACCAGCTGGCTGTGAGCCAACAGCCAATATGTGAGTGAGACCATCCCAGACCATCTCTTCCCTAACCATACCACCAGCAGACAGCAGACTCGTTAAATGAGCCCAGCAGAGATCAGCCACGCCTGGTCCAGGCCATCAGATACATACTGCTGACACAGATTCATAAGCAATAATAAATGTTTTTCTTGGTTTAGAACACTGTTTTAAGGCAATTTGTTATGCAGAATTAGATAAATGATACAAAAGAGAAAAGGAAAATGATAAATTGGAACAAATATGTGTAACAAATATGAAAGATAAAGATTAAAATCTTTAATATGTAATGAGGCCTTATAAATCAACAAGAAAAACAAGATCTGCCTTAGAGCAATAGATAGAGGACATGAGCAGATAAGTCATTAAGAAAGAGAAATGGCTAATAAATGAAAAATATTAAACCTCACAGAAGTAAAAGAAGTGTAATCCAAACATTAAACCACACATACGTTTTTTTACTCATGAAACTAGCGACAATGTAAAAATATTCAATAAAGATGAGTGTGGTAGTGTGATGGGCACTCCCAGATCTGGGGATGGAAGTCAAATTAAACCATTTCCAGAAAGTAATTTAGCAAGATTTAGAAAAAGCCTTTGGGGCAGATACAGTTGGTCGGTGTGGAATATTGTGGTATTGTTCCCAATTCTTCATCATGTTCTTTGCATGATTTTGTAGTTTCTTTCCCTAGAAACAAAGTATATTTTCTGGCATGTTGATGTTGTACTTGGCTTTGTGGCTGTTCTGGGCCAAAGGAATGTTAATAGATGTGTGCTGCAAGCAGAGGTTGAAGCATCCTCTGGTTTCGAGTTTGTTCTCTTGCATTTCTCCTTTTACCACAATGGCTTCTTCTTTGTGTTCCTGCCCCTTCCGCCTGGGCCCTGGAGTGAACACATGAATTTGGGAAGACGAAGGGGTAGTGGCAGAATAGTGGTTAGCACCTGCCTAATCTCCACAGAAAGGCAGACAGAACAATTAAATAGCAAAACCAAAACCCACAGGCATTTCCAACAAAGCCAGGTGAGAAGGGGTTCTCATGAAGTCTAAAATACAAGCGAGTGGGGCTAAGTCATTAGCAGTCACAGCAACTGTGCTGGAAGAAGCAGAGGAAAGCAGCGGGGCATCTAGCAAACCTGCCAACAAACCCCCCTAGAACATCCAAGAGGCATTCCCTGGGAAGCTCAGCAGGCTCATTTTAGAACAACAGTTTTGCCTGTTTTGCCTGCTCTGATTAGCGGGCGCTGCAGGGGGCCTGGGGTAAGGTCTGAAAGTCTGGAGCAGTCTAGCCCCTCGGAGCTCTCAGGATTCACCAGCTAGGTGAGCTGGCCTTTCGGGACAGGGCCTGTCCCCAAGGAACCTGCTGGGAGAGAAAAGGCATGGTAGAGATGAAGGAAAAGAAGGTCCAGATAAAAGTGGGTCAGGGGAATATAGCCAGGAAATCTCACAAATCTCGCACTACATGAAAAACAACAGAATAGGTAACTTTATGAAGTTAGAAAACTTATCCTGTGCAAAGGTTCCTTCTGAAAGTTCATACTTAATTCATACAAAAATGATCAACAGAAATGTATTGAGACTAAATCTCATACAAAGTTATTGGAAGGAAAATGAGAATGAGAATAATGTCCCCACAGATAATGAAGGCAGGCATAAAGACTTGCTTAAAAAAATGAGACAGAAAAAGGAAAAAATGAAATTAATGAACTATTTCAAAATGAGCTAAAAGACTAATATCTTCAGGAAAGGAATGTCATTAAGAAAACAATATGAAACATGAAAGAAAATATTAATGAGAAATAGAGAAACTCAGAAGTGAAGGGAGAGAGATCAGCAAAAATACAGAAATAAAATAAATGGGGAATAAACTATGAGGAATCCAGTGAATAAATAGATATTGACTTAAGAGAAATAGAAGGTGAAAAGAAGGGAATTTTTAAAGAAAATTATTTATTTATTTGAGAGAGAGCAAGCATGAGCAAGGAGGAGAGGGAGAGGGAGAGGGAGAAGCAGACTCCCCACTGAGCAGGGAGACCAATACGGGGCTCGATCCCAGGACGCAGGGATCATGACCTGAGCTGAAGACAGACACTTAAGTGCCTGAACCACCCAGGGACCCCAAGAAGGGAAATTTTAAAAATAAAAGATAAATTAGAAAGAGATAAAGATTTGAAAAACAATACAACTATTGAATGAACATAGGAAAAGAAGATCCAACACATGGTGAGCCGAAGTTCCTGAATAAGAAAACAGAAGCAAGAGAATTGAACAAATACTACATGGTATAATTTGAGAAGGTTTTTCTGAAATAAAGTAGATTTGAAAGCACATATTAAAAGAGCACACTATGCATATGGAGATATTGAACTGAATGGTCAACACTAAGACATATTCTAGTGAAATTTCTGAACTTTTTAAAGAAAAAGAAAAAAGCTCTTCAGACATCTAGGCCAAAAGAATATGTGGCTTATAAAGGAAGGAAGGAAGTTTGTCATTAGACTTTTAAAAATTTTTGTATTTAAATTCAATTTAGTTGACATATAGTGTATTATTAGTTTTAGGGGTAGAATTTAATGATTCATCAGTTGCATATAACACCCAGTGCTCATCACATCAAGTGCCCTCCTTAATGCCCATCATCCATTACCCCATCTCCCCACACACCTCCCCTCCAGCAACCCTGTTTGTTTCCTGTAGTTAAGAGTCTCTCATGGTTTGCCTCCTTCTCTGTTTTTATCTTATTTTATTTTTCTTTCTCTTCCCCTATGTTCATCAGTTTTGTTTCTTAAATTCCACATATGAGTGAAATCATACGGTATTTGTCTTTCTCTGACTGACTTATTTCGCTCAGTGTAATACCCTCTAGTTCCATCCATGTCATTACAAATGGCAAGATTTCATTCTTTTTGATGGCCATTCTTTTTGATGGCCATTGTATATATATATCACATCTTCTTTATCCATTCATCTGCTGATGGACATCTGGGCTCCTTCCATAGTTTGGCTATTGTGGACATTGCTGCTATAAACATTGGGTGCAAGTGCCCCTCTGGATCATTACATTTGTATCTTTGGGGTAAATACCTAGTAGTGCAATTATTGGGTTGTAGGATATCATGTCTATTTTTAATGTGACACTTTGTCAGAAAAAGAGTATTTGGATACTTAAGAAAATGTGACATTCAAGTATAAAGGACACAGGCAAGCTGTTATGAACATGCAGGCACTTAGGGACTATTATTCCTATGAGTACTTCCTGAGGAATTTATTAGAGAACAAGTTTTAGGCAACCAGAATGACTAGAGAGTTGTTTTTGTTTGTTTGTTTTTAAGTAGGCTCTGCACCCAACACAGGGCTTGAACTCATGACCCTGAGATCAAGAGTCACATGCTCTACTGACGGAGCCAGCCACGCATCACTAGAGAGAGTTTGATAGAAGGAATTGAACTGGCAAAGTTCTATTTCTTAACCTGGTTGGTAGTTACAGGGGTGTTTGTCTTATAATAATTCACTAAGATATATATATATATATTTGTTTTGCATTATTTTCTTTGTATTTTATTTCACAATAAAAGGTAAAAGCAAAAACAAACAAAATGACCATGCAAAGAGCACACCTGAGCCCAGCCATAGGCAAGACTAGCGAAACCCAGCCTAGTTCAGTCAGTTTTTAGTTGTTCCAAGATGTGAGCAAGAAAAAAAAATGTTTATCGTTTTTTAACTCTAAGTTTGGGGTGATTCGTTATCCAGCACTATTGTGAGTTTTGCTATCTAATAAAGCTGAGCCTTCAGCAGTTATATCAAACCTCTTATTTCATTATTGAATCTGGAAAGGACCAGATCCTTGTGTTCTTAGATTCCCTAACAGTTAATGAAGGTTATGTGACAGATATTGGAAATAACCCAGTAAAGGAATTCTGCTAGGTTTGTTGGAAAATTTTCTTTCCTGATTAAGGATAGTGGTATATGAGGAGTCGCTCTCACTGTCTTGTCTTCATACACCTCTACTTTCCTGAATTTTGCTCATGTGACCATGGGAGACTTGGAGCCATCTTGCTACCGTAAGCAACAAGCAAACAGATAAAAAGTCAACATTCTGAGGATGTTGGAGCAAAAAAATATGAGATTTTGATTTCTTGACGATTTCATTGAGTTTCTCTACCTTCTTTCAGACTTCTTGGTTATGTAAGTAATAAATATCCCAGTTGTTAGTTAGCTTTTCTGTTACTTGCAGCTGGCTTTCTATTTCTTCCTTACTTAGACAGCTTTAACAATGTTTCTTGTCTTTAAACCAGCATTCCTGGATCCATTAATTTAGATTAAAAAAGGATTTCAAGATATAGTCAAAAAATATTTATCAAATCATTATCTATAGAGAGGCAAAATAGAAAACGATCTAAAAGTTGCAATATAAAAGAATGATTAAATAAATATCAGTAAGATGATACATTATGCATCTGTTAATATTCATGTTTTTGGAGAATATTTAAGAACATGGAAAATGATCATGCATAATAAAAAATTAACATTTAAAACTGTCTGGGTGAGGGGCACCTGGCTGGCTCAGGCAGTAGAGTATGTGACTCTTGATCTTGGATTTGTGAGTTTGAGCCCCACATTGGGCATAATGTTTACTTTGAAAAAATAGTAAAACTGTATGGGGTGATGTCAGAGAAAATGGCAGAGTAAAGATGTCCAAAATCTTTTCTTCCATAAAAGCAGTGATAAAATTGGCAAAATTGTCAAAATCAAGAGAATGTTAATTCAAGAAAAATTATTGGATTGCAGTAAAAATAGTGAGCTTTGTGGCATTTTAATTTGCCTTATTCTCATCCTCCTCTGCCCAGTTCTGCAGTTGCCTTGAAAATGAACACCCTGTAATCCTGTCGAAAACAAGTAGACTGGCAGCCACCAGAAGGTACAGAACAGGATTGGAACTACTTCATAGACCTGTTCCCAGAGAAGTGTCATTATTTGACCTGTCTGGTGGTTCCCTGGAAGATTCTACTCACAAGGCTGTGTCATTATTTGACTTGACCCAGAGGTCACCCAGTGTGAACAGCCTTTTCCCCAGGGGCATTTGTCAAGAACAATCAGAGATAATTGCTTAACATCGATGGGTGCCTTAGTTGGTGGATAACATTGGGCAAACAGGCTAACCAAAAAACTTAAAGGAAAATCTAGAGAACGAGATCATCATAAAGGACTTTGAAAATCTCCAAATATTTCTGGGAGTCTAGAAGGCTGTGTTCATACATGTGGCTGTGCATATGACCAGGGCTGTGTGCATGCTCAGGAAGACACAGAAAGGCCTAAGCTCTCACCTCGGGCTAACCTTAAGGCTCTGTGCAAGCAGGAAGTAAAAGCTCAGGCAGAACTGTAAATTGCCTTTCCACTGTCTGAGTGTTGAAAGCATTCTCCCCAATATATACACAGAGCCCCTCAACAAACACTGGGCAATGTATTGGTTTCAGGCATTTTTTGGGGGGGTAAAGATTATTTATTTATTTGAGAGAGAGAGAGAGAGAGAGAGAGAGCATGAGTAGTGGGGTGGAGCAGAGGGAGAGGAAGAAGCAGACTCCCCAGTGAGCAGGGAGCCTGATGCGGGGCTCAATCCCAGGGTCCTGGGGTCATGACCTGAGCCAAAGGCAGATGCTTAACCCACTGAGCCACCCAGGTGCTCCTTGGTTTCAGGCTTTTAAAGAAATTGACCATTAAACTAAGTAGACATTGCAGTGGTCACACACAACAAAGAATACAAACTTTACAGAATTAGGTCATAAGCCACTAGACAAACAAACAGCAACTATCAGAAGTAATGACACCAATAAAACCTGGGATTTCCAGAGTTATCTCATTATATTATTTTAAAATAGGTTTGGTTTTCAGTAAAAAAAGGGAGAAACATGCAAAAAGCTAACCTAAGAAAATATGGCACTCTTAGATATATACTCAAGAGAAATGAAAACATATGTCCACAGAAAAACTTGTTTATGAGTGTTCATTGCAGTATTATTCATAATAGCCCAAAAAAATTATAACAGCCCAAATTTTCATCAGCTGATGAATGGACAAATGAAATGCAGTATATCCTTACAATGGAATACTATCCAACCATAAAAAGGAACGAAGTATTGATAAATGGTACAGTGTGGATGAACCTGGAGAAGATTAGCCTAAGGGAAAGAAGCCAGATACAAAAGGCCACATATTATATGATTCCGTTTATAGAAAATGTCCAGAATGGGCAAATCCGTAAAGACAGAATGTTGATTAGTGGTTTCTGGGGATTGGAGGGAAGGGAAAATGGGGTGTGATTGCTGATAGATATGGGAGTTCTTCAAATTGAGGAAAATGTTTTGGAATTAGATAGTGGTGCTGGTTGTACAACTTTGTGACTACACTAAAGACCATGGAATTGTGCACTTTAAAAGGATGAATTTTATGGTATATGAATTATATCTCGATGATAAAAGTAACCTGTGTGGTATGGTCCCAGTTTTGTTTAAAATACTGTTTTTGATACAAATCTTGTGCAACTTCTGAAAATCTCACTGCCTTCTTTCTCTTTGTTGACTGGTGCGTGACGCTAAGTGGTCTCTTCACTTCCAGACTCTGTTGAAATGTCACACACCATGAGACACAGGATCTGGTTTCCCGTGCTACGAGGCTGTTTGATGTAACCTAGAAGTTGCAGAAAGTTAGTTCCACATGGGTGAAGCCTGATCAATAGGAATGAGGTGACAGAAAGGAGTGAGCAGTAATTTCCCGTATTTCTCCATTCCTTGGGCTACTCCGATGTGCAAACCTTTGCGAACCTCCCAGAGTCCCTCCCGCCATGTGAACACATCTGCCGAGTGGCATGCTGGGACTCTATCGTGGCTTGTCATGAAGTGGTGGCCAGCATGATAAGACCTCACAGGGAAATACTTTAGATCTCCCCTTGCCTCGCTCTTGTTCCCTTTTCTCTTCACCCTGCAACCCTTCCAAATAAAGTGTCAGTACTTCAATACTTGTTTCTGCTTTTCAGAGCACTCAGGCTAAGAAAAATGCATAAAAAATACATTAAAAAGCTAGAGTTTATCTTTGTGTATGGTGTAAGGAAATGGTCCAGTTTCATTCTTCTGCATGTGGCTGTCCAATTCTCCTGACACCATTTGTTGAAGGGACTGTCCCTTTTCCATTGGATATTCTTTCCTGCTTTGTCAAAGCCTTAGTTGAGCATTGAGTTGAGAGTCCATTTCTGGGTTCTCTATTCTGTTCCATTGATCTATGTGTCGGTTTTTGTGCCAGTACCATACTGTCTTGCTGATGACAGCTCTGTAATAGAGCTGGAAGTCTGGCATTGTGATGCCACCGGCTTTGGTTTTCATTTTCAACATTCCTCTGGCTATTCGGGGTCTTTTCTTGTTCCATACAAATTTTAGGATTATTTGTCTAGCTCTGTGAAAAAAGTTGATGGCATTTTGATAGGGATTGCACTGAATGTGTAGATTGCTCTAGGTAGCATAGACATTTTAACAATATTTGTTCTTCCAATCGATGAGCATGGAATGTTTTTCCATTTCCTTGTGTCTTCCTCAATTTCTTTCATAAGTGTTAGGTTTATTCCTAGGTATCTTGTGGTTTTTGGTGCAATTGTAAATGGGATTGACTCCTTAATTTATCTTTCTTCTGTCTCATTGTTAATGTATAGAAATGTAGCACAAAGATAAACTCAAAATGGATGAAAGACCTAAATGTGAGACAGGAATCCATCAAAATCCTAGAGGAGAACACAAGCAACCTCTTTGACCTCAGCCACAGCAACTTCTTGCTAGACATGTCTCCAGAGGTAAGGGAAGCAAGGGCAAAAATGAACTATTGGGACTTCATCAAGATAAAAAGCTTTTGCACAGCAAAGGAAAGAGTCAACAAGACTAAAAGACAACCGACAGAATGGGGGAAGATATTTGTAAATGACATATCAGATAAAGGGCTAGTATCCAAGATCTATAAAGAACTTTTCAAACTCAACACCCCTTGGGGACAAATAATCCAGTCAAGAAATGGGCAGAAGACACGAACAGACATTTCTCCAAAGAAGACATACAAATGACCGACAGACACATGAGAAAATGCTCTGCATTGCTCGGCATCAGGGAAATCCAAATCAAAACCTCAATGAGATACCACTTCACACCAGTCAGAATGGCTAAAATTAACAAGTCAGGAAACAACAAATGTTGGTGTGGATATGGGGAAAGGGGAACCCTCCTACACTGTTGGTGGGAATGCAATCCAGCCCCTCTGGAAACCAGTATAGAAGTTCCTCAAGGAGTTAAAAATAGAGCTACCCTACGATCCAGCAATTGCTCTATTAGGTATTTACCCCAAAGATACAAATGTAGTGATCTGAAGGGGCACATGCACCACAATGTTTATAGCAGCAATGTCCACAATAGCCAAACTATGGAAAGAGCCAAGATGTCCATCAACAGACAAATGGATAAAGAAGATGTGATATGTATGTATGTATATATATACATATATATATATATGTATATATATACACACGATGGAATATTACTCAGCCATCAGAAAGGATGAATACTTACCACTTACACCAAGGTGGATGGGACTGGAAGGTACTATGCTGAGTGCAATAAGTCAATCAGAGAAAGACAATTATCATATGGTTTCACTCATATGTGGAACATAAGAAGCAGCACAGAGGATCATAGGGGAAGGGAGGGAAAACTGAACGGGAAGTCATCAGAGAGGGAGACAAACCATGAGAGATTCTTAACTATAGGAAACAAACTGAGGGTTGCTGGGGGGGGGATGGGTAATGGGTGATGGGCATTAAGGAGGGCACGTGATGTGATGAGCACTGGGTGTTAAACACAACCGATGAATTATTGAACTCTACATCTGAAACTAGGGATGTACTATATGTTGGCTAATTGAATTTAAAAAGATCTTGAATGAAGCTTTTTTTTTTTTTTAAGTAGGCTCCATACCCAATGTGGGACTTGAATTCATGACCCTGAGACCAGGAGTCACACCCTCTACCAGTAGAGCCAGCCAACCGCCCCTCTTTTTTATTTTAAGTTTATTTATTTAAGTAATCTCTACACTTAATGTGGGGCTTGAACTCACGACCCCAAGATCAAGAGTCACATGCTCCTCCACCTCAGCCTGCCAGGCACCCCTTGAATGAAACTTTCTAATATCAGTAGTGGTAAATGGGAATGGAGTGGCTTTTATTTTCTTCTTTACTTTTTGGTGTGATCCAAAGTTTCAGTAATGAACATGTTTTTCACAATTAGAAAAATAAAATAAAAACAAACCCCACAAAGCAACTGGGTTTGGCATACTTCCTCTAAGAGAATCCTTTTTACTTATCTGGAAATTAGCCATCTAATTAATCTCTTGGTTTACTATCTTTTGGCACTTGTGGAGGGTAGGTAAAATTCATTCATTTATGCATCCAACAAGTATATTTTGAGTGCCTACCATATGTCAGGCACTGTTCTAGGAACATGGGATCTATCGGTGGACCAGACAAACATCCTTATTCTCAGACAGCTTATATTCTAATGGGGCCAGCCAGACAATACCTGAACAAATAAGAAAATACATGTCAGTTTTGGTAAGTGCTTTAAAGAATAAAGCTGGTTTGGGCACCTGGGTGGCTCAGTCGTTAAGCGTCTGCCTTCGGCTCAGGTCATGATCCCAGGGTCCTGGGATCGAGTCCCGCTTCGGGCTCCCTGCTCCTCAGGGAGCCTGCTTCTCCCTCTTCCACTCCCCCCTGCTTGTGTTCCTTCTCTTGCTGTGTCTCTCTCTGTCAAATAAGTAAATAAAATCTTTAAAAAAATAAAAAAAATAAAGAATAAAGCTGGTTAGAGGGATGGTGAACAATGGAGGTGGGGGTGTGTGGTACTTTCGTTAGGAACTGCTGCTCTAAAAGTGACATTTGAGTAAGGAACAGGATGAAGTAGAGGAGATAGACAGGTGGACTTTTGGAGGGGGAAGATTCTAGGCAGAAAGAATAGCAAACACAAAGGTCCTGATGCTGGACAGTGCTTGGCATGTTTGAGTGGGAGTGTCAGTGTCTTGACTGAGAAACAGCAAGGAGGTCAGTGTGATGGGCAGAGATGGTAGCAGAGGAGGTCAGAGTGGTGGCAGGAGGTAGGGCTTCGTAGGACTTGATAAGGACTTTGGATTTGACTGTAAATGAGACAGGAAGCCATTGGAGGCTTTAGAATTTCTTGGATAAAATTTATCATTCTCACCATTTTTAAGTATACACTTCAGTGGGATTAAGTACACTCATACTGTTGTGAAACCATCATTACTATTCATCTCTAGCACATTTTCATCATCCCAAATTGAAACTTTGTACCCATTAAGTAAAAACTTTCCATTATGTTTCCCCCCAGTCCCTGGTAACCATTGTTCTACTTCCTGTCTCTGAGTTTGACTAGTCTAGCTACCTCCTATAAGTGGAATCCTACAATATTTGTCCTGTATATCTGGCTTATTTCACTAGGCATAATGTCCTTAGGGTTCATTCTTGTTGTAGCATGGGTCAGAATTTCACTGGAGGGCTTTGCGGGAAGAGATGGTAGGCAACAAAGGTGGAAAAACAAAGACCACTTATAAGACTGTTGTAATCATCTAGATGAGAAAATCCTTTCTGGACTGAGGTGGTAGTGGCAGAGATGATGAGATATTTCAGAATCAAGCTATTTTGAAGGCAGGGCTACCCAGATTTGCTGATTGACTGGATGTCAGGTATGAGAAAGGGTACAGGTGAGGATGACCCAAGGAGTTGTGCCTGACAACAGGTAGCATGGAGTAGTGATTAACAGAAATGGCCAAGAATGCAGGTGAAGTAGGATTTGGTGGTGGTGGTGGTAGTGTGTGTGTGTGTGTGTGTGTGTGTGAGGGAGAGAGAGAGAGAGAGAGAGAGAGAGAGAGAGAAAACTTAATTCTGAACATACCAAGTTTGGAATGATTCTTAGGCCTCCAAGTAGAGCTACAGAATAGACAATGGATATAGAAATCTAAAGGTCAAGGGAGAGGAGAGAAAAGTTAGGGCTAGAGATACATAGGTTGGTGTCATCAGCTCATAAAAGCCCTGGATCTGGAAAAGATCCTTTGGGACCTGAGAACAAATCTAGACAAGAAGAGGCCTAAGGATGGAGGCCTGGGGCCCTCTGTTGCTCAGAGGCCAGATCGATAAAGACAGAGATGGCCCAACAAATGAGACTGAGAGGGAAGGGACAGTCCATTAAGAACACAACCATGAGAGAGAGGGTCAGTGAAGAGAATATTTCAGGAAAAGGGAGTCACAAGCAAGGTGAGATTTCCAATGGGGAAGTCTTCTGGGACCTTATCAAGAGTGGTTATTCATTACTATTCCACATTCCTCGTGAACCCCTTTTGGGAGCTTTCCTTTATCCTCCTACAGCATCTTCGAAGAGAGTTGAAGAGGGTGAGAAAGTGTTCTAAATCTAATGAATGCCACTTCCAAGGGTCCTCCCACCTTGTACCCAGTTTGAGTCGCTTGAGACCTTGCTGCTGAAGTCAGCGGTTGCATTGATTCCTTTCGACTAGGTCACTTAGGCTCTCCTTGGGCTTCGCATCACCCTGTGGCTCACAGACTGTCCAGTGTGTTTAGAGCTTGTCCTTGTGGCCCGTGCCCTGGGTTTGGGGGTTTATCTCCTCGCTTTGTCAAGTTTGACTTCCTCCAACTCTGTCTTCTTGGCTATTCACATCCATTAAATGTTTTCTCCTCTCTTGCCTCTGACCACATGTCTTCTCATCATTTAAATTGTAGTTTTACCTTCATCTCCATTTCCTGCCACACACTGTCAACCTGGAAAATGTCTATTAGTCATTCTGTGAAAATGTTTGAATGTCTACTGTACAGAACCCTGTCAAAGATGCTACACACTATACCAATAATTTTGACACAGTCTTTGTCTTCAACTTCCTTCCAAGGTAATTTGGGAGAGGAAAAAATTAACATGTAAAATGAGAGGTAATAAAACTAGACAATAAATCATGTTTTCTAAACATTGCCATCAATTCATATTGATACCAAATGAGAGTCAGGGAAGATGGTAGTTGAGCTGGGACATTGAAAGTTGAGAAGGATTTGAGTAGTAGGAAGGAAAGGGGTGGGCAACCCCAGAGGAGGGAACATAAGTAAAGCCTTGATGACAGCAAGGTGCAAGGAAAGGTAGATTCGATCCGTGTTGTGGAGTAGGAAGCAAGAGGTGCAAGGAATTTAATGATGGGTGCTCAAGAGTTTTTGAATAATGTAAAAGCAGCACTGAGAAGAACAGCTTGGGAGCTTTGGTCAGCACAAAGAGTTAGGAGACAAGGGGACCAGTGAAAGGACTAGTGTGGTGGTCCAGCTCTGACAGGATAAGAGCCTGGGTTTTGAACTGGTGTAGATCGAGAGCACCTCTTTCCTCAGAGCTCCAGCAGCCCATTTCTCACGGGCCGGGATTTGGTCATGAGCTCATCCCTGAATAAATCTCCATGGCCATGGATATGTGGTGATCTGACTGGCTAGGCTCTGGAGCTGGAGGTGGGGCCAGCTCCACCCAAGCAGGGTCTGAGAGAGGGGTGGTTCCAGAGGAAAATCAAGATGGTGTTTCCAGAAGGGAGGGAAGGTGCTGAAAATTTAAAACCCGTCTTCTTCACCTTCTTCCACTCATTCTTCCCCCTACCACAGGCGAATCCACACTCCACTGAAACTGTTCTCACCAAGATCTCTCCTAGTTTACGAAGCCGAAAGACCTTCCCAGGCTGCTGAAAGATCTTTTGTATCTGACTTCTCGGCTGCATTTGACACTGTTCTGCCCTCTAAATATTAGTATTTTCCAAGGTCCATTTTCAGCTCAGTTTCCTCCTACTCTCCCATTTTCTCCTTCCTTGGTTCCCTTGGAAGAATGAGGACGCTCTCTCCCACCATCTTGGATATGCCTCTATTGATGCACATTGTCCACTGTATTGTGATTATCTGTGTGTTCATCATGTATCTTTGTAGCTCCAGCTCCTGGCAGTAGGGGTAGAGTTAATGACTAGAAATGGGGTATACAAGCAACAGGGTGAACAAAAAGACAAAGACAATGTCAAGATTTTGAGCCTACACCTCACTAACAGAAATAAGGAAGTCAGTTTTGGAGAAAAGAGAGTGAATCTGAGTTTAGAAGTGTGTCAGGGATGGTGGGCCCGCCAAACAGAAACAAACAGAATGGAGACCATTGAAGATACTGTGCCAGGAGCCGTCCACTGCAAGTTTCATGAGAGTAGAGACCTTGTCTGTCTTGTTCTAGCTTCTAGAACATGGCACAGCTTAAGTGCTTAATACACATTTATTGAGTTACCGAAGTAACCAGTGAAGCCATGTTGAGTGACGGAGATTTCTAGGACTGGGCACAGAGCCAGGCCTGGCCCGGGGGAAGCATTGAATGGAAGGGATGAAGACAAGATGCACCCAAGACATCCCCTAGCAGCAGACACATGTCCACCAAACAAGGAGGGAGGCCATTCTTTCCTTTTTTCCATCAGGAAAGAAACCTTTCTTAGATGCCTTCTATCCGATTTCCCTGCATTCCATTGCCTGGAATCAGGTCACATGTCCACGCTCGGCTGCAAGAGAGGTTGAGGAAGTAAATGCATTCATGGCATTTTCAGACCCTATAAAGACTCCATAGTTTGATTTGGATGACCAGGAGGAAAAGGGGAGGTGCAGAGATGCCTAAAGGATTTGATCTGCCTCCCAGAGAGAAGGGAAAATTTAAATGAGGAGGAGGAGGAGGTACAGAGTTTTTAAAAATACAGACCCACTTTGGGGACATTCTTGCAGGTTCAAAGGATTCTTCCAAATTACTTCTTCTACTCTAGTAGACAATGTGCAAATGACCTGGGGGAAGAGACAGCTCCTCTCCCAGCCCCTGCTATTTACATCCTTCCCGTCAGCAGCATCAGGGACTTCGTTGGAACACTTAAAGTAACACAGGGATGTTTGTTTTCATCCAGGTCAGGGAGAAAGTTGAATTTAAATACTTCCAGTTTGGAGCAGTGGTGCCCTACAGGGGAGTTGACTTAGAGATTTGCCAGATGGGTCAGGCCTGTTTGCAGTCTTGAAAAGGCCTGAAATCCCAGCCCCGACACAAAGCTGCAGGGAGTAGAGAATACAGGCTTCCCCTCCCCAAAACAGCATCAAGTAAAATGTTACCGCAAAAGAATTCATTTTCCTATTCCTTATCCCAGCTTTGCAGTTGGGCCTAGACTCTTGTTCCTGGGGGACCTGTTACAGCTGTGGAAGATGGGAAAAGGAGAAGAGCCAATGACGTTTTAATGCTGTATTTATGAACTGAAGGAGACTATGCTAATAGCTAAAAAAAGAAAAAGTGCTGGCAGCAGGAAGTAAGCAGGAGAACTGCTGGCCTGGCTCAGGCTGGGGAGAAGCCACTCTAGATTGACAGCAGGGCAGGAAAGGCTTATGACAGAGGCAGGGAAGGGAGAGACAAGCAGCCAAGGTCAAGGGCAAGAGGGACTTTCACTCACGTATATGTGGATTCTTGAAGAAAGAAAAAAAAGCCGAACTCATAGAAACAGAAAGTAGAGTGGACGTTACCTGGGGCTTTTTGGGGGCGGGGGTAGGGGGGACTGGGTAAAAGGTACAAACTTCCAGGCATGAGATTAGCAAGTTCTGGGGGCTCTAATGCGCAGCATGGCGACCACGGCAAACAATACTGTAGTATATGCTTGAAAGTTGCTAAAAGAGTAGATCTTAAATTTTCTCACCATACACACAAAAAAAGTAATTATGGAATGGGATGGGGGTTGCTAGCTACTGCTATGGTCGATCATTTTGCAGTATATTACTGAATCAAATCGACGCGTTGTACACCTTCAACTTACACAGTGTTGTATATCAGTTCTACCTCAGGAAAGCTGGGGGGAAGAAAAGACGGCCTTCACAACATCAGGATTATGGGGGAAATGTCTGCAAAACGCAGCAGTCCCGCCATGATAGCATTTTTGGAGCCCTGACTGTGCCTGGCCCTGTTCGAAGTTTTTACGTGTATAATTTCTCTTACTCAGGAGGTAGTGTTACGTCTCTTCTGTTACAGATAAAGAAACAGAAGCAGAAGCAGAGAGAGGTTAGGAAGTCACTGGCTCCAGGTTTCCTAGTTACCAGAGGGGGGAAGGCAGGGTGGGAAGGAAGGCTGTCTGACTCATATTAGCACTTGTGAGCCGCTCTGCTCCAGTGCTTGCAGCTTGGTGACTAGGCTTTCCTATCACCTGACAGAGATTTGGCTGGTCACCCCGGGGGGGTCGCTGAATTCTAGTGGAGAAATGAACATCCCCAGGGCTGGTTTGCCCCCCTTGCTTACGGAGGGCAGATCGGGAAGTGGGTGCCTCCTTCCACACTAGGTGCAGAGTTAGGGCTCACATGCGGGATCCCACTTGACGGGCGTTTGTATACGGAGCGGGGAGAGGGGCTCGATGTTGTGCTCAGGGACCCGGGCCCTGGGGCCACACTGCTCGGACCGAATTCTGGCTCTGCTCTCCTTAATTTTGTACCCTGAGTGAATTCCTTAAGCAGCTGTTCTGTGGTTTCCCATAGTGCTGCTGTGAAGATGGACTATATCTAGCTATATGTATTTTATATAGATAAAATGATATATATTTTAGATATTGTATATTTATTATTTTAAACATATATTAAATGTAGAGATTTTACATACAAAATCTATTTACATATAGATATAATTATATTAAAATTATATTTTATATATGTTTATATATATAAAAGTTCAGAACAGGGCCTTATTGTTTGTAAGTGCAATATTAAGTATTAGCTTTTGGGACACCTGGGTTGGCTCAGTCGTTAAGCGTTGCCTTCGGCTTGGGTCATAATCCCAGGGTCCTGAGATCAAGCCCTGAGTCAGGCTCTCTATTCATCGGGGAGCCCGCTTCTCCCTCTCCCTGTGCCTGCTACTCTGCCTACTTGTGCTCTCTCTCTCTGTCAAATGAATAAATAAAATCTTTTTTTAAAAAAATAAGTATTAGCTTTTGTTATCAGTGGGTCCTTCTTTCTTACTCTGAAGGGACCAACATTGTGGAGGAAGTCTGGAAGTTCCTGCACGACCCGAGGACTCTACTTTTCTGAGCCCCTGAACCATTTCTTCAGCAGAGCGGTGTGACCGCCATACTGTTACACAATGGATCGGACTAAGTGACTCTGAGAGTTAGTTGGTTTGTGTCTCTGGCAGAGGTGCTAATGGTAAAAGTGTAGACACAGGATTCTCTCTGGTAACTTCTCCTATGAATTCATTTTTAGAAATTAGTTCTTCAAGATGGTGACTTGCCAGGTATCATTCACATTCCAGGCCTGGCTTCAATATGAACATTTCCTCCAAGCTTTCCTGATTCTTGCTTGGAAACAAATTTTCCTTATTCGGGGCTTTATCCTTACATCTCCTGTGGCACCGATCATCATTTTAAAGGAAGCTTTGAACATTTTTAGATATCCTTTTAGGTTTATGGAGGTATACTTTGGGTACAGTTAAAACTCATCCTTTTTAAGTAGGCAGTTCTGAGTTTTGACAAACACAGTTGCCACCAGCAGCAGAGTCACATGGGGGAACAAATCCAGTGCCACAGAATTCCCTTGTAAGGAGTCGAATATAATTTCTTTTGTAGTCAACCCCTCCCACAACCGCCAGCCCTAGGCAGTCAGGGATCTGTTTTCTGTCACTGAAGTTTTGCCTCTCCCAGAATGTCATAGATTCAGAATCGTCTAGTGGGTAGCCCTGTGAGTTAGAATTCTTTCACGCAGCGTAATGCCTGAGATCCATCAGAGTTGGTGTGGACTCCTGTTCTGTGCTGAATGGAGTAGTAGTGTTCTGTCGTGTGGATGTGTCACAGCTCATTTATTCATTTGCTTGTTGAAGGACATCTAAGTTCTTCCAGTTTTTTATAAGCTAATGAGTAAAGCTGCTCGTCTGCAGACACGTTTTTGTGTGAATATGTTTTTCTTTCGAGTAACTCCTTGGAATGGGATTGCTGGATCACGTGGTCAGTGTAGGTTTAACTTGGTAGAAATCTGTCAAACTGTTCTCCAGAGTGGTTGTACCATTTGGCAAGCCTGTCCAGCAGAGAATTCCAGTTAATCTGCACCCTTGCCAGCACTTAACATTAGTCACCACCCTTCCTCCCTCCCCTCCCTCCCCCTCCTACTCCTGGTACCCCTCCCCTCCCCCCTCGCCTCCCCCTCTTCCTCTCCCCTTTCCCTTCTTTCCTTCACTGACACTGTACTAGGTGTGTCGGGGAGCAAACTTTGTTGAGGTATAATATACACACAGAAAAGTGCACACATCATGTGTCAAACTTGATGAATGTTTACAGAGTGAATGCACCCACGTAACCACCACTCAGATCAGAAACCAGAGCATTACCAGTACCCCAGAACCACCCCTGGGCCCTCTCTCCCAGTGTCATGGTCTGAATGTTTGTATCCCTCCCCCAAATTGATATGTTGAAATCCCAATTCTAAGGGGATGGCATTAAGAAGTGGGCCCTTTGGGAAGTGATCGGGTCATGAGGAGGGAGCCCTCATAAATGGGATGAATGCCCCTATAAGAAGAGATGCTAGAGAACTTGCCTCCTCTCCTTCTGCTCCATGCCGAAGGCAACCATATTCAGACTCCTATCACCATAGATTAGTTTTTGAACCCTCTAAAAACAAAATCATATGCTATGTAAGCCTTTGTGTAGCTTCTCTTGGTCAGTATTATGTTTGAGAGATGCATCCATACTGTCTCATGTAGTTGTAATTTTGTTTGTTTTCTTGCTGTAGAGTGTTCCACTGTACGAACATACCACAGTGTGTTTATATATTCTACTGTTGATGGTCATTTGGGTTGTCCCCAGTTTTTATCTGTTATGAATAGAATAATGCTTCTATGAACATTCTTGTTGATCTCTGGGAGGTACCCCAGACCATCCTCTGGTTCAACAGCACACTGGCAGGGCTCACAGAATTCGGAAAGAAAGCTGTTATATGCACAGTTATGATTTATTACAATGAAAGAATAGAGACTAAAATCAGCAATGGGATAAGGGTTACAGGGCAGAATCCAGGAGAGTTCTAGGTGGGAGCTAACGGTTGTCCTCTCCCAGCACTTACTTCTCTCAGCAATTATGGATAGCAATAGTCATGGAATATTGCCAACCAGGGGAGCCCACCCCAGCCTTTGTGTCCAGGGTTTTTTTGGGGGGGCTGGGGGATAAGTTATGTAGAATATGGTGACTGCCCATGTGGCTGTCCTTAGTCTATAGCTCTTCCAGAGGTCAAGCTGATACCAGGTGGCCCAAGGTCCTAACTATAAGTCATAAGTTCCTGGCATAGACATTCTGGTAGAGCCCAAAGCCCCCAGGAGAGCAAAGACACTCTTCTCAGGCAGGACATTCCAGGGGCTTAGAGGTTATGTCCCAGAAGCTGGTGAGGGACCCAACCTTTCTTGAGGCAAGGTTAATCCTTTACTGCACACTTATTTGTATGTGTCTGTTGGTGAACACATACAGCATTTCTGTTGGATGCGTACCTAAGACTAGAGTGTGTGTCATAGCTTAAGCACATGCTCCACGTAAGTAGTTATTATCAACACGGTTCCAAAGTGGCTGCATCGATCTACGGTTTCGGCAAGTATGAGAGTTTCAGGTGCACCGTGTCTTCTCTGACACTTGCTGTTACCGGATATTCATTTGATTTATTTTAGCCATTCTGGTGGGTGGGTGGTGAATTCTCACCATGCTTTGAATTCACGTGTCCCTGCAGAATAATGACGATGAGCATGTTTCTATGTGTTTATTAGTCATTTGGATATCCTCGGCACTTATGGTCAATTTCCTGTATTGTAATGTCCTTTTTTAAGATGTTTTATTTTTTTAAGTAATCTGTACACCCAACATGGAGCTTGAACCTACAACCCCGAGATCAAGAGTCGCACCCTCCACCGACTGAGCCAGCCAGGTGCCTCTCCTATATTGTAATTTAATTCGAGTCATTTCAGCAGTCTTATAAAGCTCCTGCCATGTGCCAGACCCTCTGTGAGGCAATGAGGAATGTGACAGGGAACAAAATGTAGTTCACGCCCTGCCCCCCACCCCCCGCCCACATGCACACACACAGAAGCAGCTCCTTGTGTATTGACATAGAAAGATCCCAGAGGGGCGCCTGGGTGGCTCAGTCGGTTAGGTGATCGACTCTCAGTTTTGGCTCAGGTCATGATCTCAGGGTCGTGGGATCAAGCACCATGTCAGGCTTTGCACTCAGCAAGGAGTCTCTTCTCTCCCTCTTCCTCTGCTCCCCACCCCTGCTGTCTCTCTCTCTCTCTCTCTCTCTCAAAATAAATAAATAAAATCTTTAAAAAAATGAAAGATCCCTGAGACATTCTAAGGGAAAAAAGGTACAGAAAAATGTGTATAGCATGCTACCATTTGTGTGAAATGACTGTAGAAGAAATGAATACACACATAATCTTGAATATGCATAAACATTTTCCAGGAGATAAACAGACACTATAATAGCTACTTGTAGAAGAAGAAAACTAAGTGAATGGGAAATGGTGGGAGGAGGGGAGACAGACTTTTCAGGTATACAGTTTTATACTCTGATTTGTGAGCAGTGTCAATTTTTTTACCTTTTAAAATCATTGTATAGAAATATTTAAGAAAAAACAAATATTGCTTGTGTTTGGTTTATAGTACAGTCGGAAATGGTTTATGGTCCAGTTGGGAGGGATTGTGGCAGAGTTATGGATGCTAGTGAGCTGAATCCTGTCAAGGGGAGAATTCAGGATTCCTTTGGGAAAATACACAAGGGCCACCTAATCCGTGATTTTTTGGAAGAAAAAAGTTCCCAAAGGAGTTCACATCTAAGTTGAGACTGAGGGGCCAGTGGGACCGAGTCTGGCAAAGGAAGTGCGAAGTGGAAAGGGTGCTGTTGATGGAGGCTCCATGCTGGGTCTGAAGGTGGGGTGCAGGGCTGTGGGCTCCAGGCTGGTCTGGTAGGGGGGAGGGTGGGGCGGAGGAGTGGCAACAGTCAACTGGGGCCACATCTTCACAGCTCTGTAGACTCTGGAGGCCTGGGGCTTGGGGAGCCTCTTTAGGGTGTTTAAGCAGGAGAATGACAACAACAGACCTGCATTTTATTATTTATTTATTTATTAAGATTTTATTTATTTATGTGCTTGCTTCGGCAGCACATATACTAAAATTTTATTTATTCATTTGACAGAGAGAGACATAGCAAGAGCAGGAACACAAGCAGGGGAAGTGGGAGAGGAAGAAGCAAACTCCCTGCTGAGCAGGGAGCCCGATGCGGGGCTCGATCCCAGGACCCCGGGATCACGACCTGAGCCGAAGGCAGACGCTTAACGACTGAGCCACCCAGGCGCCCCCAGACCTGCATTTTAGAAAGATCACTGTGGCTGCAAAGAGCACGGACGGTAGGACCACAGGCTGGAGAGGCAAACCCACTCACCCTGCTTCCGTCCACGGAAAAAAATAGCGCCTCCCTCAGAATTATTAGGAAAGTAGAATGGGAAAGTGCTTACAGGGCCAGTATCACAGTGCCTAACACAGAGTAAACTTTCAATGAATATTAGATATTATTATGATAGTATCCTGAGTTTGACTCCTTGTCACCATCCCGACCCTCCATTTCTAACGCCAACCGCCATCTTCTTTCACCTGGAGCTTTAGAGTGGCCGCTCACCAGCTCTGCCGGATGCCTTGCGTGCCCCCATCAGTCTGTTCTTTACAGTAGCCAGACTGATTCTTTCAACACATGATTCAATCACAGACAAAGCCTAATTTTCCTAGTAGGTGAAGAACTACAATAGGACTGACAACCGAGCAGGAAAACAGGCAATTCAAAGAAAAGAAATACTGTTGGCTTTAAACTATATGAATAGGGCGCCTGGGTGGCTCAGATGGTTAAGCGTCTGCCTTCGGCTCAGGTCATGATCCCAGGGTCCTGGGATCGAGTCCCGCGTCGGGCTCCCTGCTCCTTGGGAGGCTGCTTCTCCCTCTGCTTCTCTCTCTCTCTATCCCTCTGTTTCTCATGAATGAATAAATAAAATCTTTAAAAATAAATAAATAAACTATATGAATAATTGCTCAACTGCACTCATAATAAGAAAAGGGCAAATTAAAAGCATATTTTCACCTATCAGATTGGCGAAGACAAACAGCTTGATAATACCGTTTGCTAGTTGCAAGTAACATATTACCAGCAGGATGGTAACTCTTACAACTTTAATAAAAGGCAATTTGGTAATACCTACCAAAATACCAAAGCACAAGCCTTACATAGGATACGAAGATCCCCAGCAACCTGTTTGACCTAATTTCTTATAGCTCTTTGTCCTGGAACACTAAACTCAAGCTTCTCTGACAAAGTTACTATCACTGAACTTGCCAAAAATTCTGCCTCAAAGCTCTTCACATGCTACTCCCTCTGCCTGGAATGTTATTCCCTCCACCTGAAACTGCTCCCTCAGATAGCCAACTGCCCCCTCAGATAGCCAACTGCTCCCTCAGATAGCCAGCTGTTCCCTCAGATAGCCAGCTGTTCCCTCGGATAGCCAGCTGCTCCCTCGGATAGCAAACTGCTCCCTCAGATAGCCAGCTGCTCCCTCAGATAGCCAACTGCTCCCTCAGGTAGCCAGCTGCTCCCTCAGATAGCCAACTGTTCCCTCAGATAGCCAACTGCTCCCTCAGATAGCGAACTGCTCCCTCAGATAGCCAACTGCTCCCTCAGAGAGCCAGCTGCTCCCTCAGAGAGCCAGCTGCTCCCTCAGATAGCCAACTGGTTTAATCCCTCTCTTTGTGCGGCTCTCTGTTGAGCTGTTATCTCTTCAAAGAGGCCTTCTCATCTCTGTCTATTCCACTGTAATGCTCTTGCAGTTAGCTTTTGCTGAGTAACAAAACATACCCAAACCTACTGGCTTCAAACAACCGATGTTTATTATTTTTTTAACCATCCTGTGGTTTGGCTGGCAGTTCTTTTGACTAGGGCTGGCTTGACTGCAGCTGGATCATCTAGGTGACCGTATTCACATGTGTAAGATCTTAGGACAGCTGAAGTGGTTGAGAGAGTTAGGACTTGTGGACATGGTGGCAGAAATGTTCTCAGAGGCAAGAGAAAGCAAGTCCAGTATACAAGCACTTTTTAAGCTCTTACTTGCTCCACCTTTGGTAATGGCACATTGGCTAAAACATGTCCTATAGTTAAGCCAGAGTCATTGTGGGAGGGGAATATCTAAGGCATGATTGGGGACCCTTACTGCAATATTGGGCCATAGATTGTTCATAGCATTAATCACTGTTAGACATTATATTATGCATTTGTTTGTATATTAACTGTAGCCTTCTATGACAATAGAGTCTTCATGAAAGAAATGGCTTTGTTTTGTTCACTGTTTATCTCTCCAGCACTTAAAAGAAGTGCTTGGTATATTCTGGGCACTCAGTACATATTTATTGAATAACTGAATTAATGAATAGAGGGAGAGTTAGAAGGCTTTTGCAATTAAAAAAAAAGGGCTGGAGAGGTATTAAGTGGGAATGTAAACAAAATGTAGTGATTGCTTGTATGTGGGAGGTAGGAGAGAGAAGTCAAAGATATACCATGCTTCTGACATGGCCAGTATATTTATTAATAAATACCCTTAAAAGCAAATGACACAACTCCATCTTGAAAAGCCTAAGCAAAAGGGAAACCCATTGAGAAGATATTGAGGAAGATCAGATCATCGAAGGCTTCTATAACCAAATGGCGAAAGGGAGGGGGTGAAGTTGTGTCTTGCGAAAACTGTATCTGGCTTCAAACATGACCATGACTCTCTAATTCTCTTCACTGTATGTCTTTTTAGGTATTTGCTCTCACTGCCAATTGGTTCCCTAGGTTTCACAATGTAAGGACAAGTGCTTTTTCCTACTTTCAGTTATAAAGAATTCTATGGTAGAACTCTTACTCACCTATTCCTCCACCAGTCAGCTGTGGCCAGTGAGGTAGGGTATCATGAAAGGCCCAACTTAGGTCAGTCATCCACTGTGGACTAATAAGAGCAGGGGGATGGGACCATGAAGAACTTGGTAGTATAGCTGTAACCACGTGGTTGGTGTAAGAGGGAAAGAAGTTCACTAAAGAAGGGCCTGCCATTTACACGTACAGAGAGCACAGGAGATTTTGGATAAATATATGTGCACACTGAAAGAATATCTGATATTGGACTCTGAGGCAGAATCTGTGTCTGATTCATCCCTCACAGAAACTGTCTCTCTCTCTCACATGCACACTCTTCACTAAAAAAGAAATCTTATTGTCTTAGTACTTGTTTCCTTTTTTTTTTAAGATTTTACTTTTAAGTAATCTCTACACCCAACATGGGGCTCAAACTCACAACCCCAAGATCAAGAGTTGCACGTTCCACCAACTAAACCAGCCAGGCACCTCGTGCTTGTTCCTTAGTATACCACTTAAACATTCTTCTATAGGATTTTAATGGCAATAGTATTCTAAATTGTGGATATACCAGAATGCATTCTACTAATTTTCTATTGATAGACAGTTAGGTGGTTTCTAAGTTTTGTTTGTTTGTTTTGCCATTATAATATGTAATATTATGTACAAAGTTTGCGACTTCCCAAGACCATTCTCATTTCTGATAGCAACTGCAAGTTTGGGGGTCCAGAAGACCCCCGCTCTGAGCAGGTAGCCTGACGTGGGATCATGACCTGAGCCGAAGGCAGACGCTTAACCGACTGAGCCACCCAGGCGCCCCTAACTTGTATTTTATTAACCATTGACTAGATACCAAAAAATATTTACAAAGTAAAAAGAAGCCTTTTATTACCAAACACCCTTAGCTTACCACCAAGGGAAAAAAATAAACATTTTTGTTACCTTTAGAGCCCCTGCGTGCCTCCCTCCACCCTCCTCTGCCCTCCCTTCCCTCAGGGGAAACCACTATCCTGAGTTTATGTGTCTCATTACCTTGTTTTCAGTTTCACCACATATATGTTTCTCTAAACAACATATGAATGAGTTTTGCATGTTTCTAAACCTTATACAAGTGGAATCGTGCTGTATACATTATTCTGCAACTTGTTCCTGAGATCACCTATGTCAGCAGATGTAATTCACTCATCTCCACTGCTGTGTTTATGTCTCTGTTCCATTGTTGATTGACAGTTGGGATTGCTTTCTTGGTCTTACAGCGGGGATATGAACACGTGTACAAAGGTTTCTCTTGACTGCGTGCCCAGGAGTGAAATTGCTGAGTCATAAGATATGCACCACTTCAACCTATCAGATGTTCCAAAGTGGTCCTGCCAGCTTACCTTCCCACCAGTGGTGTAAAAGTGTTCCCATGACTTTGCATCCCCAGTGACGCTTGATAGTGTGTTTGTAACTTGATGAACCACCATGCTATTCAAAGAAAAATTAGAAACTTATGATAGGTATTGCTAAATTGCTCCTCAACAAGGTCTTACCAGTTTATACTCCCATTATTTATATTATATGAAAATCTGTTTCCTTATGCCTTAGCCAATGCTGAAACTATGATTTTTTAGTATTTGCCAAATGGTGGGGTGAGAAAGTTACTTAATTTGAGTTTGCATTCTTTGTTTACTAGAGAAATTGTATAGTTTTAATGTTTTTGATGTCCATATTTCTTGTGACACGAAATATCTTTTCATATAAAATTGTGTTTATAGCCCCAAGGTCAGGGGCATGAGAATAGAACCCCCTGAGTAATGAGAACTTTTCAGACAAAGAGTTAAGAGGCATGGTTCTGTGCAGCAGAAAAAAACACAAAATTAACTCTGGAGACTTTATTATTTCAATTTTCCTATGGCTCTTTCACCCTAATTGAAAGGAAATTAGAGATACTAGATTTCAACAAACTATCAAATTAAATTTTCTTTTCACTGTATGAAACTTATAAATCATATAGTGCAGAATTAGAAAGATATTTAAAAATAGCATTTACATAATTGGATTTGATATGAGTACATCTACAAATAATCTAGACCCATCCATTTTCTCCAATGATCCCAAAATAATATCCACATTATTTTTTATGTTTTATAATGAAACAAGTGAAACCACAGGAAGATAAATGATCTTTGCAAGGTCACAGCAGGTCAATATCAAGGTCAAGGGTAAAATTAATTTTCAGTCCATCATTATGGCCCAAACTCTTCCAACCCCCTGCATTTTTTTTTTTTTTACTTATTAGGAATTTAAGTGCTTTGAAGATGAAAGACTTTAGCCAAAGAATTGTTAGTTAAAAAAGAAAACAAAAACATTAGCATTGAGGGTTTCTAAAGTGTGGAAAGCTAAGTGTTTTAATGCTAAAATCCTTGACATTTAAGAGGCTTAGGAGCCAAGCTTCCTGAAAGCCAACTAACATGCAAATTACAACAAATTATTTCTCTCAGGTCTTGGCACGCTTCTTTTTGGTGCTAGAAGTAGAGTGAGGTATTTGAGATTCAAACTCTTTGGAAACTTGTGTAAATTAGAGCTGTATTCTGTGTGGAAGAACATCCTTTTTCCTATTCCCTTCTCTAAGGAACTGGCTGGAATTTACAATCAATTTTGGGTCAGTATGGAGGGCTCAGCTGTGAGAAACATCCATGATGAGGTCTAGAACGTGCTAATGCAAAATATGGTGCCTAGGCTCATTGACTATTTTAAGCGGCAGAAATGTGAGAAACAGCCTGGGCAGGAAGGACTTTCTAACCTTCTCCAGAAGCAGGTCATAAAACCCTCATGTGGGAGGTGCCTTCCCCATCATCATAAGGAAAGGATCATCCTCGTCTCTGAGGACAAAGGGACACAGAGGAATCTGAATGAACAGCCTTTGCTAAGTCTCCCTCTGCTCATACCCTTTGTCTTGTCACACCTTTCCCCACTTACCACACTTCATCAAGCCTCGCGTGAAAACACTCTGGTTTAATCGCTTTGTTCAGTTTTCATTTCCTTATGAAGGCTCTTGTGTCATGTCAAACCTATTTAACTTATATTGGTATGCCTTTCTTTTGTTAATCTGTCTTGTTACAAGCCCCCCCCCCCCCCCCCCCACCCCTCTAAGAACTTTGAGGGGTACAGGAAAAAAAAAATGTTTTTCTTCCCCTCCATCTAACAGTTTCCTCAGGCTACCCTCCAAATGCTTCAGGTTTTAGTAGCTTGTGCCTCCTTCTGTCCTCCTTTCTCATAAGCTATTTAGATGTCATTTTAGTGCCAATAATCGATGAGTGACAATGAGAGGCAATGTCAAAGCTACCCCCAAAGTTAACATTTTGGAATCATGTTTGCTCTAAAACAACTTCCTGAACACCTTGAGAACTTGGTGAGGCAGGATGCGATGGGGAGTGTGTTTTTCTTCTTGCAAGGGCTTTAACTGTCACTCCTGAGGGATTAAACACTGTGCTGGTAGTGGCCTCTATCTTTTGTCCTCCCCCCAAAGCTAAAGGAGTTTGCAGGAGAAGGTAGGTCTGTGGTTATTCAGGGGCCCTTCCAATTCCATTCGATCATAGCCCATCTCCTCTGCCCTCATCTCAGGCTTAGGGTCTTGAGGGATTCAGGCTTCAGTCTAGAGTCAGAACGAAATCACCTAACTGGAAATCACCTTGAAAAGCTAAAAACAGGGAGGTAGTTAAAAGAAGTTTGGTGTAAAATAATCCTGGGATGGGAATCTGGCACTAGATTTCTTTCCTCCCTCCCTTCCCTCCCTTCCTTCCTTTGTTCCTTCTTCCTTCTTTATCTTTCCTTCCTTCCCGCCATTCACGAGTGTTTATTAAGCACCTCCTGTAGGCTCCTAGGCTTTGAGAATGTAGAAATGAAAAAGACAGTTAGGTTCCCTGACCCTGTGGAGCTTACAGTAGCTGGAGGTGGGGGAAGGTGGGGGGAGATGGTGGATTACTGATACCGTAAGTGCTCTTAGTAAAAATGATGTGATCAACTGAGAACGCCAACAGGAGGCCACTTTAGATAAGGCCGTCCCTAGGAAGATGATATTTGAGCTGAAATCCAAAGGATGAAAAAGAGCCAGCTAGGAAGGGGAGCTGAGGGAAGTTTGAGACAGTTCATACTGTTTATGCAGCCAAGTCCCGGAGGCGAAAAGGAGCTTGGTGTGTTTGAGGTGTTAAAAACAAGACAGTGGGTCCCAAATGGAGTCCCTTACAGTGAGCCCATGTCACCAAACCAAAACTTAACTGAATTACACTTTTGGCTGCTCCCAGAAACGGAATCTTGACCCAGTCAGTTAGGAATTAGCTGGCCAGCACTTGTGAGGTAATCTGCCCAACAGACCTGAAGGAAGGTGACCCCGCCATAACCAACCCACTTTTTACACTCCCTCTGCCTCTGAAAGTCTTTCATTTGGTTCAGCTCCTTGGAGCTCCTTTCTCTCTGCTAGATGGGATGCTGCCCGATTCAGGAATCCCTGAATAAAGCCAGTGAGTTCTTTAAAATGTACGCTGTTGAATTTTGTGTTTAACAGAGGGGAAGGAAGGAATATTGTGAGGAAAGCAGAATGATGGAGAAGCCGGGCAGGAAGGAGGAGCTAGAC
Organism: Callorhinus ursinus; assembly: GCF_003265705.2. Taxonomy (NCBI): domain Eukaryota; kingdom Metazoa; phylum Chordata; class Mammalia; order Carnivora; family Otariidae; genus Callorhinus; species Callorhinus ursinus. The sequence continues at coordinate 14,489,543 of NW_027397076.1, forward strand.
CATGTAGGGCTTTCGAGGCTACAGCCAGGAGTCCAGGTTGTGTTGGAAGTGATGGGAAACCCATTTCTAGCTCTGAAGCTAGCATGATCCAATGTATGGCTTCCAAAGCTCAATCTGGCCGTCCTCTGGAGAGTGGAAGCAGGGACCTTTGTTGGAAGGTCATGATTAGGAGTCGAGGGACAAGACAGTGGCCTTCATTATAGTGGTGGCAACGGAAATGAAAAGAAATAGATTTAAGATAGATCTTGGGTATAAATGTGATTAACTTGTTTCTACATTAACGGTGGGGGATGAGGGAAAAGGAGAAATCAAGGAGGACTCGTAGGGATTTGGGTTGGAGTATCTGTGTGGACAATGCTGTCATTTACTGAGACAGGAAAGACTGGAGGACAGGAGTTGTGCAAGACTTATTACCTTTGAAATATTTATCAGATCCTCAAGTGTCAAAGAAGCAGTTGCACACAGGAGCCTGAAATGCATGTGAGGTGTCTGGGGTGGGATATATACATTTGGGCAGTACCAACACGCAGAAGGCATTTAAAGCTGCCACGCTAGAAGACATCACTGGGATAAAGAGTGCCCAGGCTTTCATCCTGGATGTGCCGGCCTTTACAGGTCAGGAGAAACAGAGGAGCCGACAAAGCATTTGCTTAGTAAAGCGGGAGGAAATCCGGAAAACTAGAGAAATGTTTTAGCAAGTGGTCAACTGTGTTGTAGGCTTTAAGTTTGAGCACTTCTTGTGTGGCTTACAGTAAATTGCTTCATCTCTCTCTCTCTCTCTCTCTCAACTCAATTTCCTCGTCAGTAAAATATGGACAAAAATAGTACCACACTTAAAGTGTTGTTGGGAGTATTAAAAAAAAAACAAAACAACCCAATGTATGTAATGTTCTCTGTGTCTGGCATATAATAAATGATAAATGGTAGCTATTATTAGACTACTGCTGTTGAGTTCTGAAATCTAGAAGGGGAAGTCTGTGTCAGGGAGAATACATGTATTTAGTGAGAAAATTCTGAATAACAGATACCCAGTTTCTTCACATCTTGCAGATCATTCTTTCATGTTTCTTTTAGTCTTTGTGTCTTTTTAGCTCTTCTGGAGTCGGGGATTAAGATATGAGAATTTCTTCTTCTCTGGATAGTCAAAAGTTGCTATGACAACTGCCTGGAAATGCAAGTCCTGTGTTTTATTTATTTATCGAGGGTGATGGGCTACAGAAAGAGGGGAATGTGGTTGCCACAAACGTTACCTCACAACCTGTAGAAGGAGAACATGCAAGGACCGTGCTCTCCTGTGTACCATCTGTGTCCTTTATTATTTATGTGCGATTTCCTGTCTTCCTCTTTTTCCACAGAGTACTGGAGGTCCTTGACGATATCGAGACACATATGAGTTGAGGCAGTTTAACAAAGATACATCAAGAAGATCAAGTACGATTGGGAGGAGAAGTAATCTGTAACAAACCTACAAAAAAACTAAAGAAGAATCTAACTCCAAGTATTCTGGAAGTCAAAAAGGGAAAACATGATGGTTTAAGGAATTGTCAATCAAAAATCGGCTTCAAGGTCACAGGCAGGTTCACTGGGAGGGAGAAACTTTTCAACTGATGCATGTTGTTACTCTAATAATGGCTGAGACTTGCATTCCATTTGACAGTTTATAAAGCATTTTCATGCTTTACAGAAGCTGGGGTTGCAACAGTCTTTCTTTTTTCTTTTTTTTTGTTCCCAAACCGTACAACAGGTTAACACAGATAAAGAGAACTTGAGTCGTGAATTTTTATTACCAAAGTCTTGCTCTTTCTACTAAACAAGGAGGCAGCTTCCTTAATAGCAATTTTTAAAATCATGAAATATTAATATTTACAAAAGTACATAAAATTATTATACACATGGTAAGAAATAACTGCAAAACAAACATCCATATAGCCACCATAAAGCCAAGAAATAGAACACACCTGGAATTCTAGAACATTCTCAACATGTTTGGTCTCGAGACCCCCTTAAGCTTTTTAAAATTATTGAGGACCTCAGTGAGCTTATGCTTATATGACCTATATCTAGTAATATTTATATTATTAGAAATTAAAATTAAGAATTTACAAAAATATGTATTAAATCACTTTAATATAATAATAAAATTACTAAATCAAACTTTATGAAAATTAAATATTTGCCAAAGCAAAAAGAAGTTAGAAGAGTGACATTATTTCACTTTTTTTAAATCTTTTTAATTTAATTTTTAAAAAAGATTTTATTTGAGAGCGAGAGAGAGAGAGCGTGCACAGCAGGGGGAGCGGCAGACAGAGGGAGAAGCAGGCTCCCCATGGAGCAGGACCCTAGGATCCCAGGACCCTGGGATCATGACCTGAGCCGAAGGCAAATGTTCAACTGACTGAGCCACCCAGGTGCCCCCATGGGTAGTAGTTTTTAAAGGTTAGTTGCAGTGTGGAATCTGAAACCATACAGTACTCTGTTACATTAAAATCGGTTGGTCTAACTTGTTCTTTGAATGGTTCTGTCACCCATACGTGATTTTGTAATATTATGCACTGTTTATCTGGAAAATACTGGCTGAGTTATACAGATTCTCCAAATGTTAACGCATTTCATTATACAATACCCCCCAAATCACATTTATTAATATCGCTACCAATTTTACCACAGAAATCTTTAAATATTAGTATGGAGTCAAGCTCATTATGGTAGATACAAGTTTTCCAAATTTCAGTTTTCCCTTGAAAACTCAGATTTCATCATTGGTATCTAATATTGTCACTTGTTTTCCTTGAAGTGACTGGCTCACTTTATTTTTGAGAAAATGTCTCCCAAATACCCAAGTCTAAATAACAACTGTGTCAGCATTCTTTCAAGTAAAAATGGTGTTCTATAAAAACAGTGACAAGTTTAGCAATTCTTTTTTTTTTTTAAGATTTTATTTATTTGAGAGAGAGTGGGGTGAAGGACAGAGGGAGAAGCAGACTCCCCGATGAGCAGGGAGCCTGATGCAGGACTCGATCCTGGGACTCCAGGATCATGACCTGAGCCGAAGGCAGACACCCAACCGACCCAGCCACCCAGGCGCCCGAGTTTAGCAATTCATTTGCACAAGTGCTTTTTCCTTGAGGCAATCAGTGTGCTTAGGGTAGGCAGCAGAGTGCTTTCCGTTCTCCAGGGGTGGTCTCTGGACCAGCAGTATCAGTGTCACCTGGGAACAGGTTCGGAAATACCATTAATTGGGCCCCCTCCTGACCTACAGCCATCCAGGTGATTCCGATTCCCCCTAAAGTTTTGGAACCACTGCTTCAGGCTGACAGCACTGGTTCTCAGTCTTGCTCTCATATTAGAATCCCTTGGGTAGGGCGCCTGGGTGGCTCAGTTGGTTGGGTGACTGCCTTCGGCTCAGGTCATGATCCCAGAGACCCTGCATCGAGTCCCGCATGAGGCTCCCTGCTCAGTGGGGAGTCTGCTTCTCCCTCTGACCCCTCCCCCTCTTATGCTCTCTCTCTCTCTCTCAAATAAATAAAATAAAATCTTTAAAAAAAAAAAAAGAATCCCTTGGGTAGCTTAAACTCTCCCATGCCTAGTTACCCTTTATCATTTTTTTTAAAGATTTTATTTATTTATTTGACAGAGAGAGCGTGCAAGCAAGAAAGAGAGCACAAGCAGGGGGAGCAGCAGAGGGAGAGGGAGAAGCCGACTCCACACTGAGCGGGGAACCCGATGCGGGGCTCAATCCCAGGACTCTGGGATCATGACCTGACCTGAAGGCAGACGCTTAATGACTGAGCCACCCAGGCGCCCCTACCCTTGATTATTAAATCAGAATCACTGAGAGTGGGACCCAGACTATTCAGTATTTTCTTAAGTTCCCCTCTGCAGTCCAAAGTGCAGCCACTGCCTCAGGCCATCTCTCTCAAACAGTTCTCAGCTGTGTCCTTGTCTGGAGCTGGACATCAGTTTAGTGAAAATGGAGCTCTCGGACAAGTTCCCGGAGTGCTAATAACTAGTCTACTGCTGGTCGGAGAAAAATCGATCTGTTTTCAGACTCATTTTCCCATCTTGAATAGTAAGGAAATCCCAAAGTGTGAACAAGAACATGTCCTAGGAGGACTCAGGAATGCTTTGGATTAGCTAAGCCTCTCTATTCGGAAAGGGAAATCCTGGCAGGTCTGGGTCTCTGCTTTGGTTCCCACTGAAGCCCCCTCTTCATCCACTGGGGCTTGCTTTTCTCCATAGCCTTCATTTTTCCATGGACTGTCTTAGATTAGCCATTTTCACCCTTATATAGGACTCAGTATTTCCACTTTATCATAAATATTTGTAACACTCCTTTACCATCCTCAAATGAAACAAATACATATAATGCAACCTACCTCTATGTCATTAATATGTATGTATATAAAATGCCCTAACTGTATTGTAGAGGATAAATAAAATGAGGTTAATTTGTAATAAAAATTCATATTGCAATATGTAAATTCATGGGGAAAATTGGCAGACATAATGAAGTTGTCAGGTGTCAGCATATGAGTTTTATAAAAAAATTTTATTATGAAAAATGTTAAACACATGCTAAGGTAGGAAGAATAGTATTGTGCTATTATGAGATACACACACAGACACACACACACACACACACACATATTTGGTTTCTGGCATAGAGCTCCTAAAAACCCTTAGGCTTTCTTTTTTTTAAGATTTTATTTATTTATTTGAGAGAGAGAGAGATAGCAAGAGCAGGAACACAAGCAGGGGGAGTGGGAGAGGGAGAAGCAGGCTTCCCGCTGAGCAGGGAGCCCGATGTGGGGCTCAGTCCCAGGACCCTGGGATCATGACCTGAGCCGAAGGCAGATGCGTAACTGAGGAACCCAGGCGCCCCAAACCCTTGGGATTTCTTAAGGGAGGAGAGCAGCGAAGGTGTCTTTTGTTAATATTAAGGAGGTGACTTTGGCAAAACACCTAAGGATGGTGGCTGGTCACCAGCGGAACTATGTGATCAGAGACTTGGGACTTCTTTCAGTCCCGCTGCTCCCTCCTCCCCAGCCTCCGGGGAGGGAAGAGGAGCTGGAGGTTGAATCGATTGCCAATGGCCAGTGATTTAATCAATCACGTCTATGTAATGTAATAAAGCCTCCATAAAAAGGGTGGGGTTTGGAGAGCTTGTATGTTGGTTGAAGGGTTGAACATGTGGAGATTCAAGAAGAGTGGGGCACCTAGAGAGGGCATGGAAGCTCGGGGCTCCTTTCCCATAGCTTGCCCTGTGCACCTCTTCCATCTGGCTATTCCTGAGTTATACCCTTTTATAGTAAGCCAGTAATCTGGTAAGTAAAACATTTCTCTGAGTTCTGTGAGCCACTCTTGCAAATTAATCAAACCTGAGGAGGGAGTCATGGGACCCTCCGATCTGTAGCCTGTCAGTCAGAAGCACAGGTGATAACCTAGGCTTGTGATTGGCATCTAAAGGGGATGGGGTTGGGGACTCCTGTGGGACTGATCCCTTAACCTGTGGAATCTGATGCTGTCCCCAGGTAGTGTCAGAATTGAGTTGAATTGTAGGCCACCCAGCTGGTGTCTGGAGAATTGCTTGGTGGTGTGGGAGACCCTGCCCTCCCCCACCATAACACACGTTGGAATTGGGTTCAGAGTCATATTAAGTATAATGAACTATATGCTTGGGGTGCCTGGCTGGCTTAGTTGGTTGAGCATGTGGCTCTTGATTTCAGGGTTATGAGTTGGAGCCCCACATTGGGCATAGAGTTTACTTAGAAAAAGAAAACAGGGCGCCTGGGTGGCTCAGTTGGTTAAGCGACTGCCTTCGGCTCAGGTCATGATCCCGGAATCCTGGGACTGAGTCCCACATCGGGCTCCTGGCTCAGTGGGGAGCCTGCTTCTCCTTCTGACCCTCTCCCCTCTCATGCTGTTTCTCTCTCTCTTGCTCTCTAATAAATAAATAAAATCTTTAAAAAGAAAAAGAAAACAGAAAAAAATGAACTGCATGCTTAATACCCAACTTTATCAGGGATCATTCATCAATAACCAGTCTTTTTCATTCTTACCAATGAAATGTGACCCCGGGACAAGCAGCATCAGCGTCACCTGGGAGATTGTTAGAAATGCAAATTCACTGGCCTCACCCCAGGCTACTGAATCAGATTCTCTGAGGTAGGGCCCAGATATCTGTGTTATACCCATCTCTCCAGTTGATTTGTAGAACCATTGATCTCTATAATATCCCCATCTTCTCAGATTATTTTAAGGCAAATCCCAGGTAGCACCCAGATGTATTATTTCATTCATAAATAATTATTTTAATTTAAAAAACAGTCACATACCGCTATATCACTTAACAAAAGTTTAACTGTAATTCCTGAATGTAATATGTTGAGTTTAAATAATTTTCTCAGATTTTCATGTTTTTTTTAATAGTTGATTTGTTTGAATCAGTTTAAACATTGCCTTCACTGATATATCTCTTAAGTCTCTCAATCTGTAATGATTCTCTTTTTTATTTCCTGCCATTTATTAGTTGAAGAAACTGGGTCATTTGTTGCATAATTTCTCACATTCAGGATTTTGCTGATTATGTTCCTATGTTGTCATTTTGTCATGTTCCTTTTACCTCCGTAACATTTACTATAATCTGGATGTTAGATCTAGAGGCTTGAGGATATTCAAGTTTGATTTTTGGGGGGCAGGAATTTTTTTTTTAAGATTTTATTTATTTGACAGAGAACACAAGCAGGGGGAGCTGCAGGCAGAGGTTAGAGGGAGAAGCAGGCTCCGCGCTGAGCAAGGAGCCTGATGCGGGGCTCAATCCCAGGACTCTGGGATCATGACCTGAGCTAACAGGCAGACACTTAACCGACTGAGCCACCCAGGAGCCCGGTGGCGGGGGAGGGGGGGAGGACTATTTCACAGGTGATGCTATGCCCTTCTCATTGCATCATAGTAGAAAACACATCAATATCTAGCTGTTCCTCTTTTTCTGATGTCTTAGCAGACACTGATAATCATTGCCTCAGTCCATTATTTCATTGAGAATTGCAAAATGGTGATATCCCAAATTTTATAATTTTTTTCTGCATTTATTATTTGAAATCTAAAGAAATTTCTTTGGGGTACCCAGCTGGCTCAGTCTGTAGAACATGTGACTCGATCTGGGGTTGTGAGTTCGAGCCCCATGTTGAGTATATATAGCATCTTAGCAAGGAACAGTAATTTTATGGAGAAGTGACAAGACAAAGGAAAAGGACTTTGAGCTTCTAAGGGTGGCAAATTATGGGAAGGTATTTATGGGGAAGCTAATGGTAGATAAGGGCTAGTTTTAGCAGGGATTGTTCAATAGGACACTTCTGGTGGTGCCTTCTTTGGGCTGATAAGGGTCTGGAGTTTTCTCTGATGATTAACTGATGCCCTTCCTGGTAGAGAGGGGAAGGAGGGGACACCTTTACAAGTTTATGTCCTGCTTTCAGGCAAATAGGGAAAGAGCAGAGAGCTTTTCTTATATTTCCTTTTTCCCAGTTGTCTTCAGCTAAAAATTATCCTTATTCTTAAGTGGCATATTTTGGGTGGCATATTCTGCTATTCTTCAGTTCCTTTTACAGGGAAATAGTTTTTAAATCGTAACCTGGGTGGTGGGAGGGCTCATTGAAATAGGCTTTTTCAGTAGAAAGAGCTAGGAAATACATATTTTAAAAGAGGAAATTACATCTTAAGAACATACTAATGCTTCTAATTTAAATGGACGATTACAGAAATTTTACTCCTCTTTGATTTTATATTTGTATATCTTTCCTCTAACACCAAAATTCTTAGTTCTTTTTAAAAGATTTTATTTATTTTATTTGAGAGAGAAAGGGGGGGAGGGGCAGAGGGAGAGAGAATCTCAAGCAGACTCCACACTGAGCCCAGAGCCCAATGCGGGGGGCTCAATCCCATGATCCTGAGATCATGACCTGAGCCAAAACCAAGAGTCAGACACTTAACCAATTGAGCCACCCAGACACCCCCCAAATTCTTAGTTCTTTTAATGATACTAACATAATCGCTTATTTGCTTTATCTGCATATTTGCATAGAATTATTTTCCAAACAACAATATCAGTATCATTAATAAAAATATAAATGAAGAAAGCTTAGGATTTCCTTGCATTTATTTTTTGTCCTTCCTTTCTTATATAAAAGGAATACACTAGGGACGCCTGGGTGGCTCAGTCGGTTAGGCATCCAACTCTTGGTTTTGGTTCAAGTCATGATCTCAGAGTTGTGAGATGGAGCCCTGCATTGGGCTCCGTGCTCGCTGCAGAGTCTGCTTGAGATTCTTTCCCCTTCCCTCTCCCTCCCCCTCTGCTCCTCTCCTTGCTCATGCTCCTCTCTCTAAAATAAATAAAATCTTTTTTTTTAAGATTTTATTTATTATTTGAGAGAGAGAGAATGAGAGATAGAGAGCACGAGAGGGAAGAGGGTCAGAGGGAGAAGCAGACACCCTGCTGAGCAGGGAGCCCGATGTGGGACTCAATCCCGGGACTCCAGGTTCATGACCTGAGCCAAAGGCAGTCGCTTAACCAGCTGAGCCACCCAGGCACCCTAAATAAAATCTTTTTAAAAAAAGGAAAACACTACATACCACTGTTCTGTACCTTGCTTTTGATTTTTTTTTAAACTTAACCTGTCCTAGGATTATTCCATAACAATACATATAGTTATTACCTTTTTATAACTGCATAATATTCCACTGTGTGGATATATTACAATGTATTTAAGCCAGTACCCCACTGATGAACATCTGGATTCAAAGAAGTCTTAGACTATAAACCAATATTGCTGTAATGAATATGCTTGCATTTTTGCAAGGATTTTTTGTAATTTGATATTTTTGTCATGTTTTCTTTGGGATAGATTCCTAGAAGTCAGATTCTAGGTCAAAGGTAAATGAACTTTTAATTTTGCTAGATATTGCCAAATTCCCCCTATAGAAGTTATACTGTTTGTATTCCCACCAACAGGTGTGAGAATCCCACATGCTTAAAATAATTTTAGAGTTTAGGGAAAACAATATTCAAAGGGATATTGTTAGCAATTTTATTTATATTTTGAAATAAGGGTTAAGAAAGCATATTCATATATATGCATGAGATAGGCACAAATTCAGATATAGGCATATTGTATTGGTGATTCAAGTATCAAGTCAGTGTTGCTGCTGATGTAATTTTTCAGAACGGGAAAAAAACTGGTAAAGGGCAAACAAAACAAACTACGGTTTTCTCCTAGTGTGGGGAACATCCTTGCCTGTATAATGATTCAGGTGTTTGAAAGACATGAGAGAGCAATGCTTTGAAAGACAGTGGAGTTGGCCAGTTATTACTAAGTTGTACTGATGCCCTACAGAAAGAGAATGAGAAGCTGGGGGCTGTTTATGAACAGTTGAAGCCTAAGTGTGAGAACAAGAGGACCTCTCTTTGGAACTTAAAAAAAAACTGGGACAAGTCGGTCACCTTAGCTTAGGGGCGGAACAGATAGGCAGCTAATAAGGGTGCAGCTTAACATCTATAATCAGAAGCAGGCAAGAATGGAGGAGCAGTTATCTCAACAAAAAGTCATAATGTGTTGCTTGGTTCCTGAATTTGAGCCAATTTTCAGGTCTGGAGTCTACTGACTAAACAAGTAGCTGGGTCCCGAGGGGAAGGACTCTGCCACGTCGTGGAAACTATATATTGTAATGATTTTCCCTCATTCCCAAAGGGACCCGGGACATCTACTTGAAGAGGACACTTACCATGGGAAAAGGGGACTGCTCAGTCATTTCAAGGAGCTTTGGACTTAGATTCTGAGCAGAGTAACTGAAGATCCAAAGTGTCATCATCATGCCCTGGTTCCTGGGTTCCATAAGCTAGGGCTTACAGAAGCAACTAATAGAGTCCTGGTTAAACTCTGGTTTACAGAGAATTCACATGGGTCAGCAGACCTACCCACTGGTCATTTCCCTGGTACCTGAATATATAATTGCAATAAACATAATTGACAGTTGAAGGATTGGGTCCTTAGGCTGTTAGCTAAGAACTAACATAGCGAGGAAGGCCAACAAGCCTTTGCAATTGTTACCCACCTCAGTTAACATAATAAAAAAAGATACTGTGTCCCAGGGTTGATGGGGGTGATTAGGGCCACTGTGCATCCTACAGTGTGAATGTAGACGACCACAGCGAGCTTAACCAAGTAGTAGTCCCAATTCAAGTTGTGCCTGACATACTATAATCGCTAGGGCAGATTAATAAGGTCTCAAGTACATGGCATGTGGCCACTGATTTGGTGAATGCATTCTTTTATATTCCAATCAGAAATAAGGATAAGAAGCAATTCATATTCATGTGGAAGAGGTCGTTTATTTCCAGTTTTGCCCAAGGACTATGTTAATTCTTCTGCCCTCTCTTGTAATACAGTCCGAAGAGATCTGGACTGTTTGGGTATCCTGTAGAACATTACATGGATATATTATACCATGGATATAATATACTGATGGGTAGGATGAGCAAGAAATGGTTTGCATGCTAGAGGCCTTGGAAAGATATATGCCTCCAGAGGGTGGGAGATAAACCCTAAGAAGATTCAGTAAAGTTTTTAGAGGTCCAATAGTCAGTGGCATGTGGAGACATCCCCTCCAGAGTCAAAGACAAATTTCTGTATCGTGCATCTCCTACTATAAGGAAGCACAGTGTCTGGTGGGCCTCTTGGGGTTCCAAAAGCACAAATTCCACACCTAGGAATACCAGTCTGGCTCATATCCTGGGGTACATGGGAAGTTGCCAGTTCTAAGTGAAGCCTGGAACGGCAATGGGCTCTGCAGCAGTCAGTGTGGAATTTAAACCAAGTCCCAGTAGGAGATCACAATATAGTCCTCTGGGATTTTGGTTGGCAAGGCCAGGCAATCTGTAGCAGAAGATTTTATTCCACTCAAGAAACAGCCGCTGGCATGGTACTGGGCCCCAGTAGAGGCAGAAAGCTTGACCATGAGGCGCCAAGTTACCCTGTGTCCCAAAGTGCCATCATGAGCTGAATTCTGTCAGACATCCCTGTCATAAAGTTGATGGGCCCAGCAGCGGTTCGTCATAATATATAAATGACGCATTCAAAGTCAAATCCCAAGGCATGAGTTAACTGCATATGCTAGTAGTCCCACCCCTCTACACCCACTAAACTTGTACTAGCACCCCTTCCTCAGGCTGTACGGCCAGCTGAGGGAGAAGAAAAAAGTTCAAACTTGATTCTGAATGAGCTGTCTTGATACGTGGATGGAAACTAAAAAATGGATGGCAGTACATTATAGCCATATTCAGTGGTGTCCCTAAAAGACAACAGAGAGGAAAAATCTTCCTAGTGGGCAGAGCTTCAAGCAGTATAGTTGGTCATCTACTTTGTATGAAAGAAGAAGTACCTGTGATGGGAATTTGTACAGTTGCCTGGGCAGTGGCCATGGCCTGGCCAGCTGGTCAGGATTTTGAAGGAAAAGCCTGGAAGATTGGGAAACAGAGGTCTGGAGTACAGGTGCGTGGACAGGCATAATAGAGTGGTCACAAAGGGTAAAGATTTCTGCATCACATGTTGATTCCAACATTGGAAAGGGTATGGAACAATCAAGTAGATAAAAAGCTTCTACCAGTTGATGTTAACCAAGCTTGGCCATGGCCTACCTCAAAACTGGCACAATGGGCACATGAATGGGATGGTCACGTTTGCAGAGATAGAGGCCACACATGGGGCCAACAGCATGAATTCCCACTTACCAGGGCCAATCTAGCTGCTTCTATCTCTGGAGGTCTAACTTGCTAGCAGCAAAGACTAACACTGAGTCCCTGATAAGGCATTTTATTTGAGATAAACGAGCCATTTGGTGGCAAGTCAACAACACTGAGCCCTTAGCCATTTGGTGGCAAGTCAACAACACTGAGCCCTTTTCATCCTGTAGTGACCAGTAGTTCATCCTCACAGGGATAAATACCTATTCTGGGTATGTATTTGCCTATTTTGCCGGCAGAGCCTCAGCCTGTACTACCATCTAGGAGCTTATAGAAGGCCTTATCCCCTCGCATGGGATTCCACTCAACAGTGCATCCAAACAGGAGAACCACTTCACCGTAAAGGTGATGTGGGAGTGAAGCTCATGACCAAGGCATCTACTGGCTGTACCACCTACTGCACTACCCAGAAGCAGCCAGCCTGATAAGAGCACTAGACCACCTACCGAAGGCACAGCTGAAATGTCAGTTTAGAGGGCATATTCAGCAAGGATTGAGTACCATCCTTCAGGATGTAGTATATACACTAAATCAGAGACCTCTGATTGGCACTGCTCCTAATAGGAAGAATATGTGGGTCCAGGAACAAAGTGGAGGGAGCAGAAGTGGCCCCACCTAACATCTCAGTGAGTCATTGGGAGACTTTGTGCTTCCTCTTCTCACAACTCTGTGCTTTGCAGGTTTAGAATTCCTGGTCCCCAAAGGAAGTATATTTTTGTCAAGCAACACAACAAGAGTCCCACTGAACTATAAGGTATGGCTACCATTTGGGCACTTTGGACTTTTTGCGTCTGGCCACCAGCAGGCAAGAAGAGGAGTCCCTGTCTTGGTAGGGGTAAATGACCTAGATCAACAGGAAGAGGAAGGGCTGCTTTCACCTAATGGACAGGGAAAAATATATGCGGATCCTAGGTGATTCACTTGGAAGTCTCTTGGTATGTAATTGGAACTGTGGAAGGGCATGTGCAGCAATCCCTGCCTGAGAAGGGTATAGTTGCCAATAACCATACATTCTCATTAGGAATAAGGATTCGGGTCACACCGACGTAGGCTACTAAGACTTGCAGAGGTGGGAGGTAAAAGGCAGTGGGATTTGGAATAGGAGTGAGGAGGACGAGTACCATTTGTAGCCCTGAGACCATCTGAGTGACGGGGGTGTAGTTTGTCCTAGTAATCTCCTTCTAAGCTTTAGCTCAGGAAGAGAAGTCTAGAAGAATTTTAGAGGAGCTGCTCCCAGAACATGAGTGGAGAAATGGATCAGTGTGGGGCAAGGGGCATTTTATGGTGGTCATGGGATACACTGCTCAGATTTTCAAGAGAGAACTTGCTGGAAAGACTAGAGAGAAAAAATAGGATTGAAGAAATCATGAAGAGGAGAATACATAATAGATGCAAATTCTTCTAAATCTACAGAAATATCAGGAAATGATACTTAAGAAGAAGACGAAGCAGATGACGAAGATGAAGGAACCAAAAAGGAATCCTTTGACAAAATGCCTCTGGCAGCAATTAAAAATGACATTAGTTTACCTCCAAAAATCAAGATACAAATTAAAAATAATGCCAAGAAAATTCCTCCCAACCTGGTCTATTCAGAAGCACCTGCTAGCCAGATAAAGAAACTAGTAAAGCATTTGTTAATGATGACATGAAGATTCCTCCCCCGACAAAGTGACTCTGCCTATAGCTCAGGCAAAAGGTTGCAGACCGTCAATTAAAAAAATTGTTAGCTGTAATGCTAAAACTGTGAATGCGAATGAGGTTGACAGTGAAGTGAGAGCCTCAGTCTGAACAGAAACCACAGGGGTGGATCTGTGATAAGATTATTGATACCGTAAGCCAGATGGTGCCACCTCTTTTAAATTTTGATGCTATTCCTCTTGACGACCATAAGCAAAACTTAAAAGATGCCATATAGTTTTCCCTGAGTTCCCCAACGCCTTTTGAGGTCAAAAGAAGAAATAAACATGTTGCAAATCAGAAATGTGAATACTCATGCAGCCTAGGGAGTTTATTCATCTTATTTCCCGTGTTGGATCTCAACTCTCAAGACTTGTCTCCCCAAATTTATTCTGTGTCCGACTTTAACCTGGAAAATAAAAAAAGGAAAAGTGTCAAAATCATCACCTTGATATGTCTCAGATGATGTTCTTGTTTATATCATCTTGTTTTTTTTGCTTTACAGGCAAAGATTTCTGGGTAAAGTGTTTTTTTTTTTTTTTTTCTTTATAAAGGAGAGAGAGAGAGAAATAGTGAGAGTGAGTGCCCTTGAGCGCCTGCTATGGGGCTTCTAGTTAGCGGACAGTCTTCTAGTGCCCTACTTCGAGAATTCAACACAGCTTTTATGCTACAGCCTTACCTTCCTGGAACTTCCACCCACCAGTGGCTGAGCACAGTAAGGGTACTAGAGCCAGGCCATGCCTGCCCAAACTGGGACCCCTCAAATGGGGATCAGTTTTTTGCTCCGAGGTTCCCTATTGGCAGGACCAAGACTTTCTGAGAGCTGTACTGCAGCCTGAGACTCTTCCTACCTAACCTTGCTTCCTTCCCTCTCTCCTTGCATGAGCAGAAGAGCTACGCCAGTGTGAAGGCACTCCTGGCCTACTTCTGCCTTTCTCCTTCATTCTTAGCAGCCATTCTCCCTAATAAATCTCTTGCTCATCTGATTCTGTCCTGATGTCTGCTTTTCTAAGGACCTGAACTGACCAAAGTCCCATGTATTGCGGGATGTTTAGCATCCCTGGCCTCACCCACAAATGCTGGCAGCACTGTCCCACTAATCTTGAGGCAACGAGCGACATCTCCGCAGATTGCCAAATGCTTTTATTGTGAACCACTCAGAGCATAACCATCAAGATCACAAAATTTTAGAGCTAGAAGAGCTCTTACAGATAAAAAAGAAACAGAAGTTTAATGACCTCTATTTCTTTTCTCCCTCTCCTACAGTGCCTTCACCTTCTTTTTCATTCTCTAATTCTTGCACCTCAACTGAAACTGATAAACTTGAGGAATATAAGTACCAAAGACACTATATAGCATCAGAATTTAGTGAAAAATTTAGGCAGTGATCAGTGTCTGAAACTGAAGCTAGGAAAAGAACATCAGTTACGATAGATGAAATTAGCTGTATAAGTAACCCACCCTCGGAACTGGCTGCAAATGTACTGCTTTTGTGATTAGAGTGCTTTCCAAGTTTCCATCAAGTCACAGGGATATAGTCTCAGGAAGATATTCTTGGAATGTGGAGGTATTGTTCAGTAATCAGCAGTAGGTAGCATTGTCTAAAAAAGATCCAAGAATATTAGTTTAGTTGGATGATAAGTGTGTAGCAGAGATCATTTTTCACTTTTCACCCAATGAGTATTCATCTAATATATTTGTTGATTCCCTACTATGTTCCAAGAATTATATTAAGCGCAGTAGTATACAGTGGTAAACCAAACATGATCCCCTCAAAGAGCTTATTATATGGAGCATGCATTCTTGATGGGCAGAAAACCTGAGATACTACAACGGTTTGTGACCCTCCAAAGAACCACAATATATAAACAGACACATGGGATATTTGTGGTTTAAGATCTCATAGGGGGCAGAGGGAGCACTTAGGGAAAAAAGTATCTAAACTGGCTCCTTAGGGAGTCAGAAAGGAAACTAAGGTTGAGAAACCTGATCTTGAGGAAGAAGAAAAAATGAAGACGATGAAAGAGAACAAGAAGGAAAAGTAGAATGATAAGAGAAATAGGAGACGAGGAGAGATGAGAAAAGGAGAAGGTATGTGAAATTTTAAGAGACAAAAATAGTTTTGTCTGCCACTGAGCCATATGACATATAACTTTTTTTCCTTGACATTCTGAAATACCAGCTTATTTCTCTACATTTGTTCTGGCTCTGGCAACAAAGCATTAAATGTGAAAAGGAATACTGGAATGCCTGCTCTTTATTAAAAGAATTCCCATATCCTACAGCATTCTTTTCTTTCTCAAATACTCCAAACAAATGTCCTCATTTTTTCTCATTTAAACTTGTAAACAATTTCCTATTAGGTTCCTAAGGACCCCCTTATTCCACTTACTTGTAATGTGAAATTTGTTAGCTCCATAATATCAAAGCCTTCAGTTTTATAGAAGTTATTTCTTTCATTTATCTGCCATAGTAGACAAACCCATTTGTTGTTTGACAGCTTACGAAGCTTTTCTGCGGTTTGGATATATCCCTCAGGATCATATATCTGCCTTTGCTCTGAGTAGAGGTGCACTTAGTGAGTGACTTTCTGATTACTAGTTGGATTTCCAATACTATGTTGAATAAAAGTGGTGAGAGTGGGCATCTTTGTTTTGTTTCTGATCTTAGAAGAAAAGAAGCTGGAAGCAGCTTTTCACTGTTGAGTATGATGTTAGCTGTAGGTTTGTCATATACGGTCTTTATTTTTTTGCGGTACATTCCTAATATACCTACTTTGTTGAGATACTATCTTCAGTGTGTTATTGTTTATAACTTAATTTTTATTAACTTGTAGGAGTTCTTTATATATTCTTGATACAAGCCCTTTGCTAAATACACGTGTGGTGCATATCTCCCATTCTGTAGTGTAATGCTGTCTTTGAAGAACATAAATTTAAGTTTTGATGAAGTCCAATTTGTCAAATTTTTTTGTGATTAGTGCCTCTTGTGTCCCATGCAAGGAATATTTGCCTACTCCAAAGTTATAAAGATGCTCTTCTATGTTTTCTTCTAGAAGTTTTATGGATCCGGGTTTTATATTAGGCCTATGAACCTATGGAGTTAAATAGGACCTTAAAGTTCTTCTTTTTTTTTTTTAAACAAATGGATATCGAATTGTTGTAGCAATATTTTTTAAAACAACAGTAACAACAACTTTCTTTCACATTTAATTGCTTTACTGCCTTAGTCAAAAATGAAATGACTGCATATGTGGGGTTCTATTTGTAGGCTTGGATCTGTTTATTTACTAGCCTATCCTTATGTAGTAATACACTATTTTGCTTACTGTAACTTTCCAGAAATCTTGTGATCAGGTAGTTATAAGACTTCAAACATTGTTCTTTTTACATATTGTCTTGGCTATTCTAGGCCCTTCAGCTTCTAAGATAAATTTTAGAATTACTTCATCTAGGTCTCAAAAAAAACCTAAAAAGAGCCTGTTGGAATTTGATAGGGATTGGGTTGAATTTACAAATCAACTTAGGAAGAATGGAGAACTTAATGATAGTGTTTTACCATCCATGAATATGACATATTTCTCTATTTATTTAAGACTTAAAATTTCCCTCAGCTAGGTTTTGTGGTTTTCAATACAGAGGTCTTGCACATCTTTTGTCATGCTTCTTCCTAGATTTCCAGTGTTTCTGGATACATTATAAATGATATTGTTTTCAGTTTCACTTCCCAATTACTTGTTGCTGGTGTATAGAAGTAGAATTGATTTTTGTATATTGACCCTGTAGCGTATGACTTGCTAAATTATTAGTTCTAGTAGCTTTTTTTGTGTATTACATAGGTTTTTCTCTGTATAATAATCATGTTGCCTGTGACTACAGTTTTACTTATTCCTTTCTAAATTTATTTATATAATCCATATACCATAAAATCCACTTTTCAAGTGTATAATTCAGTGGTTTTTAGTATATTTGCAAAGCTGTGCAACCTCATCACTAATTCCAAAAAATTTTTATCGCTCCAAATATAAACCCTGTATTCATTAACAGTTACTCACCATTATCCCCATCCCCAGCCCCTGACAACTACTAATCTATTTTCTTAATCTCTATAGATTTGCCTATTCTGGACATTTCATATAAATGGAATCATAAATGTAGCTTTCACTTTGCATATAATGTGTTCAAGGTTTATCCAGGTGGTAGCATGAATCAGCACTTCATTTTTACGGCTGAATCATATTCCATTGCATAGATATACCACATTTATTTTATTCCTTCATTAGTTGATGGAGATTTGGGTTGTTTCTACCTTTTAGTTATTATGAATAGTGTTGCTATGAATATTTGTATATACATTTTTGCATGACCATAGGTTTCCAATTCACTTAGGTATGTACCTAGGAGTGGAACTGCTGGTTCATACAGTAACTTTATTTTAACCTCTTGAGGAACTGCCACGTTATTCCCAAAGCACCATTTTACATTCCCACCACTGAGGTAATTCTAATTCTATTTCTTCACATTCTCACTAATGCTTGTTATTGTCCATGCCATCCTAGTGGGTGTAAAATGGTATCTCATCATGGTTTTGATTTTTCATTTCCCTAATGACAAATGATGTTGATCATCTTCTCATGTCCTTATTGGGTGTTTGTATAGCTTCTTTGGAGAAATCTCTATTCAAATCCTTCGTCCGCTTTTAAATTAGCTTGTCTTTTTATTGTTGAATTGTAAGAATTCTTTATATATTTTGAATACAAGTTCTCATCAGATATGATTTTCAAATATTTTCTCCCATTCAATAGGTTGTCTTTTCACTTTCTTTTTTTCCCCCCACCTTCTTCCTGTTTATTCCATATCAGTTGCTGTGGAGGATGAAATCTTATTGTGAACAGATTGAAAGAAAAATATATACAATTTTTTAAAAAAGTTTTTAAGTAATCTCTACACCCAATGTGGGGCTTGAACTCATGATCCCAAGATGCAGAGTCTCATGCTCTTCTGACTGAGCCAACCAAGTGCCCGAAAAATATACAATTTCAAACAATATTTAGCTATCAACTCGGAAGGTATACAGGTACAATATGATACAGAATACGATGAAGGAAACTGAGCCTGCTAGGCTTTAGGCCATGGAGGGCTTAAGAACATTATCATTTATGTTAACAAAACCCAAGTGCTTTGAAAAACCAACACCAGGCCATTCTCAGATGTCTTTCATTTCAAGGACGAGTTCTGATGTGGAGTGCCATGATTCTGTAGATTTCTGGCTGCTTGCTAGTCCTTTCTCTTTGTGGATAAACTTATTTCTCTCTTACTTCTTTAAGGTGTGCTCACAGGAGCAGTGTAGGCTGCAGGATGAGAGAGTCCCTCAAGAAGCATAGACAGGGAGAAGGCAGGAGCACAGCAGGATCAGGAGGGTCTTCTGCTGCTAACCTCACTGGGGAGGGATTAAGGTAGCTGCCTCCTGAACCCACAGCTTGGCCTAAGCAGGGCAGCCCATCTCCATCCTCCATCCTCCAGTTGGTAATACCGGTCACCCTTGTCAGACCTCCCCTGTCTCAAGGTGAGTTCACCTTAGAGGCTGAATATAAAAGTATGAGTCTGGGACCCAAGCCACCAACACCCACAGGGTCCCCAGTTAGAGGTCTGGTCCCAGGAGGAGGCTGCTACTGCACTCTGGCAACCACAGGACTGAGGAACGTGGCCCACTGTTGTCAGAAAAGCTGGAAATCCAGATTTGTATATCAGCCCCTGATTCCGAAAGGTTGCAATTTATTCATGTTCTAGCAAAAACATTTTCAGGAATGATGTAAGTGGGTAAAAATAAAAGCCAAATCAGGCAGAGTGTGGACTGTGGCCTCACAAACCCTACAGCCTGCTTGTATCCTCTCTTAATTTCCACATCAAATCTCTCTGAAGCACGTGAATCTGAACTTCTGGGGTCTTAGCTCTTTACAGGATATTTTTGGGATTTTTTTTTAAGTCTAAAAGATGGTAATCTATCTTCATTCTTGTTCTTCAGGATATTTTTCAGTCTTAGGCTAAATGGATACTTAACTTGGGGCAGTCCTTCTCTTATGTTAAAATATTCCAGTCGCACATTATTACAAAGATAGCACCAAATCAAACTGACTGAGAGAGCCACCAACAAATGGGGGTAGAGAATTCTGAAAAACAAAGGTAATAACTGAGAAGCTGAGCGGTTTTCCTCCAGTGTCTCTGATGCCCACACTCAGCTGCTCCTCCCTCCTTGGGCAGCTGATAGGACATGCCTCCCAACCTTCTCATCTTTACCACTTGAGGTCTCAGGTGACGGCAGGGGACCCTGGGCCCTGGCACATTGTGTGCAGGGCTTCCTGGACTCCGTGGGGGGGGGGGGGTCGGCCCTGTTTAGCCACTCCTGGTATAGCTCCTGCATGTGGGCGCTGGTTTAGGGGGCTGCATGGGGAGGTCAGGGTCGATGCCTTCCATCTGCCGCAGCAGCACCTTGTCTGCATGCCCATCCTCGGTCTGGGCTTGGCCTCTGTCATTTAAACATCCACTGGTCCAGGCGAGCACTTCCACCAAGTGGTATGGTGCCCTTCTCCAGCTTCAGAACCACATCCTGGATGTTTTGAAAGCAGTACACAGCAGCCAAGCATAACAGAACCTCCCCATTCTTTTCAAGGGTAACCTGTTTGTTCTTCAGGGTGTGGCAGGTGACCTCCCTCACATCCTCATTAAATAGCTGCTTGGCCGCATGTCTGAAGATGTGTGCCAGGTACCTGCTGGAGGTGGCTCCATCATGGTGTCAGTGCCTCACCCTCTCCTTCAGGCCGCCAAACAGTGTGTACATGGCAGCGTCTTTTCACCAAGAGGTCACTTTGCTCCATTATCTGAACAATTTCACCTGAGGTTCATATACAGTCAGTCAGCACCCTGGGAACCATGTGAAGCTGTGGGAAAATCTTCTCGAAAGGCCTTCAGTTTATCATCAGAGCAGGGGCCATAATAATGTGGAAAATCTTGTCTGGGGACAGGTTCTGCTATCTGGCAAAGTAATCCTTCACCATAGAGCCCCAGATCTGCTGGGGAGACTTGGTGGTATACAGGTGGGGGGGGTGACATGGTGGCCCAGCACATGTTCCAAGTATGGGACCCAGCCTGGACAGGTGGAGGTGAGCTTGGGTAACACTGGCTCTTCCTCACTGTGCTGGAGGCATCGAGACACAGATTCTTTCTTACTCTCCAGGATCCTGAAATCCCCAGCCGCTGTTGTAATAGACAGTGCATACCCCAAGACTGTTGAGGAAGCCACAGAGTCTTCAGGATGCATCAATCGCATTGAGGCATAATTTAGCAGCAAAATAAGGCAGAGACTGTGGACACACCGACACTGCCAGCACCTTTTGCTGTAAGATATCACATTTCTTATTAAGGTTCAGAACTCAAAAGAAGTCCTTGGGGTTCTGCTGGGAAACCTGGATTCCTTCCTCCACTAGTCACACCACTGTCACACCCCAATTGCTCAAATATCTTGGCATCAGCCAACTTATGGAATTCTCTTCTTCCATATGTGGTGCTCACACTTCATCTGCAGTGGGGCAGGTGGGGGCGAAGGCTTGGCCTGAGAGGTGCCCCAGGAGATGCAGTCTTTTCACTTTCTTGATAGTGCTCTTTGAAGCCCCCTAATTTTTAATTTTGATAAAGTATAATTTATTTTTTCCTTTGGTTGTTTGTGCTCTTGGTATCACATCCAAGAAAGCATTTCTATGCCATGAAGATTTATGGCTATGTTTTTTTTCTGAGTGTTAGTTCTTAAATTTAGATCTTTATCTTAATATTTGTATATGTATAGGGGTCCAAGTTCATTCTTTTCCATGTTTTCCCAGCATCATTTTTTTGAAAAGACTATTCTTTCTCCTACTGAATTGTCTTGGCACCTTTGCCAAAAGTCAATTGACCATAAATATAAAGGTTTTATTTATTTTATTTATTATGTTAATCACCATACATCATTAGTTTTTAATGTAGTGTTCCATGATTCATTGTTTGCATATAACACCCAGTGCTCCATGCAGAACGTGCCCTCTTTAATACCCATCACCATGCTAACCCATCCTCCCACTAGGTTCTCCCTCTAGAACCCTCAGTTTGTTTTTCAGAGTCCATAGTCTCTCATGGTTCATCTCCCCCTCTGATTTCCCCCCCTTCATTCTTCCCCTCCTGCTATCTTCTTTTTAACATATGATGTATTATTTGCTTCAGAGGTACAGAGCTATGATTCAACAGTCTTGCACACTTCATAGCGCTCACCATAGCACATACCCTCCCCAATGTCTATCACCCAGCCACCCCATCCCTCCCACCCCCCACCACTCCAGCAACCCTCAGTTTGTTCCCTGAGATTAAGAATTCCTCATTATCAGTGAGGTGGTATTATTTATGGACTCTGAATTACATCTCACTTATATATGCTTTTGGCAGTACAGCTGTGTTGATTACTATAGTTTTGAAATCAGGAAGTCCAAGTTTTTCCAATCTTTATGCATATTCTTATTGTTTTATTACATTGATTGGGACCTTCAACATAACCCTGAATAGAAGTGGTGAGAGCAAACATTCTTGTCTTATGTTGTTCCTGACCTTAGGGGGAAAAGATTTAATATTTCACATTACATTTTTTTAAGATGATTGTTGTTATACTGAGGAAGTTCCCTTTTTTTTTTTTTAAGATTTTATTTATTTATTTGACAGAGAGACACAGCAAGAGAGGGAACACAAGCAGGGGTAGTGGGAGAGGGAGAAGCAGGCTTCCTGCCGAGCAGGGAGCCCAATGCAGGGCTCGATCCCAGGACCTCAGATCATGACCTGAGCCAAAGGCAGACACTTAATGACTGAGCCACCTAGGCGCCCCAAGGAAGTTCTCTTCTGTACTTGAAGTTTTTTTTTTTTTTTTAAACATGAATGGGTTTGAATTTTGTCAGATGCTTTTTCTGCATCTACTGAGACCATCACTTTTTCTCTTCCATTCTGTTAATGTGGTGAATTACACTGACTTTTCAATGTTAAACCACACCTTTCTTAGCATCTTAACCTTTATATTGCAAGGTTCAATTTGCCAATATTTCATTAAGAATTTTAAAATCTATATTCATGTGGGATACTGGTTTTTAATTCTCTTGTAGAATGTCCTGGTCAAGTTTTGATATCAGGATTATTTGGCCTCATAAAATGAGTTTGGAAGTGTTCATTCCTGCTCTAGTCTCTGAAATAGACAGGATTAGTATTTTATCTTCTTTAAAAGTCTGATAAAATTTACTGGTGAAGCCATCTGGCCCTGGAGTTTTCTTTCTGGGAAAGTTTTTGATTAGAAATTCCATTTCTTTAACAGATATTGGTCCATTTAGCTTGTCTTTTTCTTCTTGTGTCAATTGTAGTTTTTCCAGGAATTTGTCCACTTCATGTAAGTTGTCAAATTTATTGGCATAAAGTTGTTGAACTATCCCTTTAATATCTATATAATTCATTAGCATTAAAAGTAAAATTTCTGCATACAAAAATAAAATAGATGACAAATGATGAATCAGGGGAAAATAAATATATAACATATAGCAGAAAAAGATATATATTGTAGGAGCAAACAGTCTAGTGACAGAAAGAGGGAATTATGATTGAGTGTCACAAATACCAGGAGAGGTACAAAGAAAACAACACATAGGATGGATACACTGGCCAATTTAGGAAGTCAGAATCATGATGTCCAAGTGATGAGTTACATTTGCTAACTTGAGGTAAAATAATATAATCAAATTTATGGATACTTAAAAAGCTGAGAATTTAGCTCTCAGATATAATTATTTCACATTGGTCATCTACCTATGGGTGTCTACAGTCAACTGCTCCCCTTTCACTGGCATATCTTTAATTAAAAATAAAAGTTTTTTGTAAAAATGATAGACATTATAAAAAAATTCAAATGAGATTAAAAAGTCCAAAAGACAAAATAAAAATCATTTGCATTTTGGCCAACATCCTTCCAGAT
This sequence comes from Callorhinus ursinus, assembly GCF_003265705.2. Lineage (NCBI taxonomy): Eukaryota > Metazoa > Chordata > Mammalia > Carnivora > Otariidae > Callorhinus > Callorhinus ursinus. The sequence continues at coordinate 14,513,043 of NW_027397076.1, forward strand.
CTTTTTGTACATTTATATACACAAATATACACATATATATTCATGTCAAGATGATGCTGTTCTTGCTGATTTGTATTCTCCTTTTATGGGGGGACCTATATGCTATGAACATATTTTCATGTAAATAAAGATTTCCATCATTATAAATAGGTTAAAGGTATTCCATTGTGCACATGCACTGTAATTTAACTAGCATCCTAGTGATGGCACTTACACTGTTTCCAAAAACACTTATTACAAAAAAGGGAGTGAAGAACATCCATATGAATGGTTTCTTTTTGTTATTTTCCTTAGAATGAATGGACTAGGAAATGAGATTCTGGGGCAAAGGCTAATGAAATTTTGGTAAATAAGATTGTCCCAATTTCAACCTTAACACCAGTAAGTGCACAATAGTAATTGTAACCCCGTATCACTATGTACCCTGAGGGACAAAAAGGATCTGTTTGGAATGTTGAATATCTTTCATTTAATTAGTTGTTCATTTTTCTTGGCTTAAAAATATCCTATTGATTTCCTTTGCTAATTATATTGAGGTGTTTTTAAAATTGATACTTTTTTTAAAATGAAAGATTAGAGAGAGACGCACACACGCATGTGTGGGGGGGGAAGAGGGAGAGGGAGAGTCTGAAGCCGACTCTACACTGTGCACAGAGCCCATTGAAGGGCTCCATTTCACAACCCTGAGATCACAACCTGAGCCGAAACCAAGAGTGGGATGCTTAACGGGCACCACCCAGGCACCCCTTAAAATTGATATTCTATGAGCTCTTTGTATATTAGGAATATTTTTCCTTCTTTTTCCACGTTACAAATGTATTTTCCACTGGTTCATTATTTGTGTATAGAAGATTACAACTTGTATATAGAAGATTACAATCTTCATGTGGGTAATTTTTACCATTTTTTTCTGTTATGGTTTCTGGTTCTTGTTTCATACTTAGCAAAGGCCTTTCTCAGCTCAAGATTATAAAGATACTCTCCTTGATTTTCTTGTAGTGTTTTTTTGGCTTCATTCTTTACATTTAAATTTTTGATTCATCTGGTATTTGAGAAAGGAGATAGAAATTCTGTCTCCATGGGCTTGTTATTTCTCAGATAATCTCTTTCCCACTTAGCAGTGATTTGTAGCATATAGTTTACTGATTACCACCAAGACTTCTGGAGTCCAGGTCTCCCGGCTTCAACACTTACCAGTAATGGATCTGAGTAATGTTGTAAAGTCAGATAATAATTGCACCCGTCTTAGGGTTAAATAATATAATCTGAAAAAGTGCTCTGGTACTTGATACCTAAATGCTCAGCAAATGTGAGCTACTATTATTAAACACTTGTACATGGCACAGCAGTTTGTTTCTGGATTCTATATTCTGTTCTCTATCTTCCACATCTTTGTAATCCATGTGTTGACACTCAATTACCCAACTCATTGTCTCATGGAATGGCTCCTCTTTCCTCATTTCAACAAAAAAAGTTCCTATCTCAGTTGCCTTTCTAATCATAGCTACAGCCCAGGTAAAAATAAGCTGTGCTTCACAATGCAATGAGAACCAAAACCCCGAACCAAGACGCTGAACAAACGTGGTAAAGAAGAGTATCTATTTCTTCTACCACGTATTCTTAAGAGACTGAAACTCTACCTCATTTCAGCCCTTGGTATATAACTGATGCTCTCAAAAACTAGTACCTTCTCTCCCCATTCTAGTTTACAACCTTAAATAAAGAGTTGACAAATGTTACGACTCTGGAGCAGGACGCGAGGGGCGGGGAAGGATTCACCCAGGGCCCCGGTCCTAACCTGGCCAGTTCCTCCTGGCTAGCTGAGCTGACGCCCCCAGGCTGCGTGGCAGGCAGGCGACTCCAGGACCCATTATATGTGCACAATCGGGGTCGAAGGCAGCGGCAGGACCTCCTCGGAGCCCTCAAAGAGTTAAGAGTGTGCGAAGAGCCGGCAGAGGGAAGCGCGAAAAGGGGAAAATCCCCTAGAAACATAGCGTGGCGAGGAGGCGAGGGAGACCGGCTTCTCGCTCAACCACGCACTTCAGTCTGGCTGGTTGAAGCAAGTCTCTGCGTCCCCCCCAAGGCTCTGTCGTAGCGCCGCCTCGACCCGGCGTTCCCGCCGTTGTCGGCCGCCGCTCCCTCCTCCGCTCGGCTCGCCTCCTCCCTCTAACGGCTGCTGAGCGCAGCCGGCGTCCGCGGCGTCGGTGACGACGGCGTAGGGGCGGGACTTCCTGCCTTGCGCTCTCTTAGGACTTCCCACCGAGGCGCTCCGCTGGGCTTGAAAGGCGGGGGGCGGCGGGCGGCGGGCGGCGGGCTGAGGTTGGCGTGTCCGCGGGTCGGCAGCTACTGGGCTCCCTCGCTACCCTGAGAAAGCCCGTCCGCCGAGGTGGAGCGAAGCTGCCTCTCCACCGCCGCCCTTTCTGCCCTCGGAGCTCTCTCGGGAAACCTCACGTTTCCCTTGGAGTCGGGAGCCCGCGGGGTGCGCTCGGCCCTCCTTTTCCTGCTCCTCCTCTTCAGTCCGCGTCGCGAGCGGCTGCAGGCCGGGCCAGCACCCCGCGTGTGGGACTGCATCCCTTAGCCCCAATGCCGGTGCGAGAAGAGCTGAGTGGGTGCCCGTGGTTGGAGCTGTGCGGGTGTTCCCCGGTGGCGGGTGCGGCCACAGCACCGGGAGCTTTTAAGTTCTTTGCGCGCAAGTTGCAAGGACTGAGTGCGAGTCTGGTACGTAACGTCTTTCTATGGGGACGCTGTTTTGTCCGTGGTTTGGAATGTTCCCCTTTTCTTCACAGTTTGCCCTTGAATTTTTTGTACTTTTCCTGTAAAGTAATTGGAGCGGGTGTGAGAAACGTAGGCTGTGAGACATGTTCTGTAGCCAGTTAAATGCACGTGAAACTTTTTATGCAGTTTTTTTTTTAAATTTATGTATGTATGTAAGTAATCTCTACACCCGGGGCTCGAACTCACCACCCCGAGATTAAAAGAGTCGCATGCTCCTCGGACTGAGCCAGCCAGGCGCCCCTTTTTGGAGTTTTTTGATGCACTCCAGCGCGGTGCTTGTGTAGCAAGTTCACTAACTGGCTGAACGTGTGGTACCACAAGTTTAATTTGTGATGAAAAAACTATGCTAACCACTTTCTGTGGCCCCGCAGACAATTTTAATAGTGATATTGGCAGTCCTTTCAGAGATAACGTCTAGACTATGTAAATGAATGCCTGGATTAAATGGACATTTTGATAAATCCTTACCAGCTTTTGACCATAATAAATGGGCACTTAGCTCTTCAAAATGCCCACTGCCAAGTATTTTTAAATCCTTAAGTTACATGAGTTCTAATTATGAAGCTGTTTCAGTAAAATCTGAGATGTCTAGTATGCAAGAAACTTGTTCTTAATTTCTTATATGTGTTATAGTTGATAGTGTTTAGACTATGAACACAAAGTACTTGAGATCTAAAACTGAGTAGGTTGTTAAAGCAGTGCTTCTGTTACCAAGCAACATCTCTGTAAACAAGTCTAATATTCAACTAGAATATAATTAAATGTAACTATCCTACAATTATCTGGATTCAGAATTCTGTAAATTCATGGGTTTAGCCTGTAGGTGGTTACAGTTAATACGCACCTTCTGTACTGAAGTTTGATTTCAAACTCATTTTGTGTGGAATTACTAGAATGTTTTGAATTTCAGTGTCATACAGGACTCTCCAGAGAGTTGCAAATGGATTTGAGTTACCCTTTGGTTATATAGGACAGTGTATGTCCGCTATTCTTTCTTTTGAATATTTTCTAATCAGATGAAGTGTGCAGGCTATATTCAGTATAATATTCCATTATACTCAAATAATAGAATAATACCAATTTAGGGTTACACATAGCGCATTGGTAGATTAAAACAGTATCCACAAGTGTTTTTAAGCCTTGGTTGAGCCAATAACCTCACTCCTTCTCCGCCCATTAAACCTTTATTGATATAATTTGTATGACTGTATGGCAAGGAGTTTTCAGAGCACTTTTTCATGATTTTTTTGAGTGCTATAACCTTTCAAGTATGTCAGAAAGGACATACATTTGAGACACTGAGACTGAATGACTTCTTTGAAATCAAACTATTGGTAATGGGAATTGCAACTTGAAGTTGCATGTCTTACTACATTGCAAAAATCCGTTGACTTCATCTTAGTTCCCTCCCCCTTTCTCTTTTCCATATGCTGATGTTGAAGTAATGAAATATTCAAGAGTTGGGCAAGACAAGCAGAGAAGAAAAATCAAGAATGACTCGTATAAAATTCTTAGTAATCAGAAGTCAGCATTTTGTCTTGGGAAGTTCTAATTCAAGAAGTTTAGAAGAATGAAATCTTAACAGAAAGATTAATTGTCAGAATTCTTTGTGTGTTTTCTAGGTACTGTCTCTGCTTAAAGTAATTGAGTTTTATTTTAATTTTGTCATACATAATGTATTAAGTTCAGTAATTCTGTCAGATTGTCTAATCTGTGTGTACTTTAGGGCATGTGTGTGTGTATCTGTAAAAAATTTCCTGAAGTACTCTTTCCTACCAACTAAAGTTCACATTTCTTAACCTGAACTCTTCAAAATCTCCTCTCACTCTGCCATTTCATGTTCATGTTCTTTATAGAAAAACTGTTCTGTGTCCAGACTGATTTCCTCACTATCCTCTAAACCTACCATGTGTTTTCTCCCTTTCTTCCAAGTCTTTGAGTCTTTCCGCCTTCCTGACCTGATTTCTTCCCTTCTTTCCTAAAATCTGAATTGTACCTTTTCTATAAAGTTCAACTCCACCATAATCTCCGCAGGTGAGGAAAAGTTCTCTACTCTCTTAGAGTCTCTAGCTGGCCTAAGAGTTAAATTGACATAAAACTGATTAACAGAGAAAAGCGTACAAGTTTAAAAAAATTTTTACATGTACTTGGGGGCCTTCACAGGAGAATGAAGACTTGAAGTAACCAGAGCGGAAACCTTTTATACCTTTTAGATAAAGAAACAATAAATTTGTGTAAAAAAGACAAGGGGTTTTGTGTTGAGTAGTAAATTGTGGAGAAGTGACTAGGAAGATAAAGATTAGTTTAATAAGGCTTGTTTGTACAGATTTCTCGGCTTTGATCCCCCATCTCTGGTGATAAGAATGTCTTCTGTACTCCTGGTACAGGTTTTGTTCTTTTTTTTCTTCTGGGATGTTTATCTTCTGTTTTCAAGAAGAAAAAGGAGGGTCAGAGTGCCCCTTTTTGCACCTGCTATTTGCTTAAATGCTTTTAACTCAATCAGTACACCAAAGTGGCATATTTTAGGGTAACATGTTCTGAACTCTTTCTCTGAAATCCTGTAGCATGTTTTCATTAGCCATTCTCATCTGATACTTACACTTTATATTGCGATTTATCATTTCTGTATATGCCTCACCTTCCTAACTAGATTGTAAGCTCCTTAAGGGCAGGACACCACATCTCAATGAGCTGTATCCTTAGTATCTTCCAAATATAAGTTGCTGAATAAATGATTCTTAGAGATGAGAAATGTGCATTTGTACTTTTCCCCCTCTTCCATAGTGTAGTAGAAGTAAAAGAAAATCTTTGAGAGAGTGAGAGAGAAAGGGCAACTGTAAACCATAAGAAAGGGAATTAAAAGAGAGGGAATTCATTGGGATTGGAAGGGAAGATTCTATTCCTAGAAAGTGTGATATTTAAGAATTTCCCAAGACAATATCAGCAGTGAGGACTCCTCAGGAATGCTGGCACTACTCTCAAGTGGGCTTGGGGAGTTTGATCAATTTCCTGGTTCTTCCTTAGTAGAATCTTAATTTTAAAAACACTTCCCCCAACTCTCTCCTCCCTCTACCTCCCTTGTAAAATCCCTCTCTCCCTATCTCTCCATTTTACCCTGTTCCATTTTACTTTTTTCCTGGTCAAGACTTATTTATGAATTATGTCAGTACTTTTATTTGGCCCTCATAAAGTAGCCATCATCTTAAGTTTTATAATTTTCCAGTGGGGCTGCCTCTATGGGTCATGGAGAGATCACAAGCTGTATAGTCTAGCTAGTCTAGCTTTTTTTTTTTTTTAAGTTTAACTGAGATATAATCCAGTAGTAAAGAAATTAAGAAAGCAGGAAGTGCCCAGTTTCTGCATATTATAACTTTAAATTTCTTTTGCACTAAAATTCATAGAGTTGGGAAGAACCTAAACCTATCCATTTCCTTTTGGAAAGTGCCTATCACTCTCAAAATATGTCTCTAAATAGATTCTGGGTAATTTTTGTAGTCTTACTGTAAATCCTGTATCTGATGCTTATGACAAGGAATTGTTTCATTTAAAGGTATAAGAAAGTAGAGTCTCAGTATTTTTATAAATCTTGGTTTGAGTCATTTGTTTTTTATATAAGTTCCTAGCCTAGCTTCTGAGTTGTTGCCCAGTAACACAATTGCAGGATAATGTAGCAACCACTGAAAATGTTAGCAGTGGACTATAGGGATTTTCCTGCTAAGTTGAAGTGCTTATCTTTAGCATTCAGTATGTTTTTCTCATCTGAATCACATTTTGGTTTAAGGCAGACGCTTGAGATATTGTTAAAGAGCATACAATACAATTATATATTTTTGGAGTGCTGACAAATTACAATTTGCACATTATTTTTCACATACTGTAGTGTGATATATATTAAATTATATATGAAGGATATGTGAAAAGACTGGTTCAATTAAAGATTAGTCTATATTGGGCAGAAAAACTATTAAGTAATAATTAACATCTAAGTTCTCTACAACTGATAAAGCCAGCAAGAGCTGGGGTGGATGCATTTGAAATGGTTCTTCTCCAATTAATATTCTTACGTTACTTCTAGAGGGTCCTGGGAAGCTTAGATCAGTAAGCATGAACTAATAGGCATATGATTTTGTGGGAAGAGAACTGTGATTCAGGAGACGAAGACTTGACTGAGTTAGTCACTTAACCTTTCTTGGCCTGTTTTTTGAAAAAATAAATCGTTGAAGGTTTTTTTCACAGAGGTATATTTACAATTTATTTTTCATTTATTTTTTAAAGGTTTATTTTAGAGAGTGCAAGTGCATGTGCATCTGGGGGAGGGGTGGCAGAGGGAGAGGGAGTCTTAAGTAGACTCCATGCTGAGTGCAGAGCCCAACCTGGGGCTCAATCTCATGATCCTGAGATCACAACCTGAGCCAAAACCGAGAGTCGGATGCTTAACTGACTGCACCACCAAGGCCCCTTGTATGTTTACAATTTAAAGCACATTTTTATTTCTCCTGTTCATTGGTTTAGCCAATTTTTGAGTGCCTGTCATGGGTCTTGCACTATACTAGATATTGGGAAAATTGTGAATAAGACATTGTGCCACGTCTCAAGCAGTGCCTGGTGGGAGAAAATGAATGGTTATATATAACTTATATATAGTTACTTGTAATATAAATTGAAAGTGCTATAGAGGTAAATGAAGGTGTGTTTTGGTGGCATGTCAGAAGGACACCTGACCTAGAACTGCTGAGAGAATACATTATAATTAAGGAAATGCCAGATTAGAATTACGTAAGTGTTAGCTGAGAGTATACAAAGAAGTATTAAACCTGGCCTGGAGGGAGTTAATGAATCAAGTAAAACTGGGGAGAAGTTTCTCTGAATTGGAAAGAGAGTCAGAAATAGTGGTAGTTCAGATCCTGGATGTAGATGGGATTCCTAGTGAGAGTGTATGGAATCAGAAGAGGGCTTGTGAACATCAGCATGTAATGGGTAGGTGGAGAAAGAGAGTACCGAGGAAAACCAGAGAAGGGTAGAATCTTGGAAGCCAAGGGAGGAATGCTTACCACATTTAGTTTTTGATTAAATGGAAATTGTTTGTCAAGAAACATTGTGTAGCACTATAAATGTAAACCCATCTATACAAAGATACTCTACAAAGATCTGAACTTGCGAATGGAGATAGGTCAAGTCTCGTAACAGAGAAAGAGTCTATGGTTGACCTTGGAACAACATGGGGAATGGGGGTTCCCAAAACTCTATTTGTGATTTTAATTTGCATTTCCCTAAATATAAATGATGTTGCATTTTCCCTGTATAGTCATCTTTGGTGGAATTCTATTCAAATCTTTTGCCCATTTTTTTTTTTAGCTGGGTATTTTTGTCTTATTATTGAGTTGTAAAAGTTCTTTATATATTCTGGGTTAAAGTTTTTTATTAGAGACATATTTACGAAGATTTTTTTTCCCTGACTTTGGCTTACTTTTTCTTATACTTGTGTCTTTGAAGTACAAAGGTTTTTGATGAAGTCTAGTTTATAATTTTTTCCTTTTATGGTTTATGATTTTGATGATGTGTTTAAGAACTTTTGGCCTGATCCAAGATCACAAAGATTTTCTCCTCTGTTTACCTTTAGCTCCTTCATTTAGATCTAGGATCCATATCGAATTAACTTTTGTGTATGGTCTAAGTTTTTAAATTTTTTTTAAAGATTTTATTTATTTAAAAGGGAGAGCAAGTGTGCGTGCATGCGCATGAGAGGGGGAAGGGGCAGAGGGAGAGGAAGAAGCAGATTACTCGCTGAGCAGGGGGCCCTACCTGGGGCTGGATCCCAGGATCCCAGGATCTTGACCTGAGCTGAAGGCAGACACTTAACCCACTGAGCCACCCAGGCCCCCCAAAGTTTAAAAATTTTTTTTGATGCCAAGTGGACGCCAAGTTGCCCTAGCACTATTTGCTAAAAAGGCTGTTCTTTTTCCCTTGAATTATATTGGCACCTTTGTAAAAAATCAGTTGCTTTTATAACATAAGGGTTTGTTTCTAGAGTCTCAATTCTGTTCTATTCATCTATATTCCTATCTTTACTCCAGTACCACACTGCCTTGATAACTGTAGTGTTATAGTAAGTTTCAAAATGGGTAGTATAGGGGTGCCTGGCTGGCTCAGTGGAGCCATGTGACTCTTGATCTTGGGGTTGTGAGTTCGAGCCCCACATTTACTCAAGAAAAATAAATACAAATAAAAATTCAAAGAAAAAAATAAAATGGGTAGTGTAAATCTTTCCAACTTTTTCAAAAGTGATCCTAGATTCTTTCCATTTACATGTAAAATTTAGGACCCACTTGTCAATTTCTACAAAAAACATTTGTTGTGATTTGATAAGATTTGCATTGAATCCAAGATCAGTGTGGGAAAAATTGCTAACTTAAGAGTCTTCTAATCCATGAATATGTGATGTCTCTATTTAGATTTTTAATTTCTCTCAACAGTGTTTTTTAGTTTTCGATATATAATTCTTGCACATTCATTAAATTTATTCTGAAGAATTTGGAATTTTTGATATTCGGAGTAGAATTTTCATAATTTTTTAGATTGTATAGAAATGCAATTTTTTAACAGTGTGTGGTGGGGTGGGGAGGGGGAGAGGGAGAGGAGGGGGAGGGGGAGAGGGAGAGAGACTCTCAAGCAGCCTCCACACCCAGTGCAAAGCCCAAGGCAAGGCTCAATTTCAGGACCCCGAGATCATGACCTGAACCAAAATCAAGAGTTGATCATTAAACCAACCAAGCCCCCTAGGTGCCCCACAGTTGATTTTTTAGTATTGTTTCTACATATATGATTGTGTCTGATAAGATTAGATCGTTCCAATCTGAATGTTAATATATTCTGTTACTCATTTTTGCTTTGTTATATGGGCTAGATCCTTCAGTAAGATGTTGAATAAGCATTGAGAGTGTATTGCATTGCTCCTGGTCTTCAGGGGAAAGTATGTAGATTTTCAATATTAAGTGTAACGTTAGCTGTAGGTTTTCTGTAGATGCCCTTTATTAGATTGAGGAAATTCCATTTTGTCCTGGTTTGTTGAGTTTTTAATCATGAATGGGTGTTGGATTTTGTCAGATCCCCCCCCCCCCCATCCAATGGATTTTGTCCTTTATTAATATGGAATATGACATTAATTGATTTTCAGAGGTTAACCCTGTATTCATTCCTGGGATAAGTTTCACTTAGTCATGCTGTATAATCTTACATATGTTGCTAAATTTGGTTTTCCTAGATTCTGTTAAGGAATTTCATGTTTATGTTCATGAGGAATATTAGTCTGTTGGTTTCTTGTGGTGCCTTTGTCCAACTTTGGTATCAGAGCAACATTGGCCTCATTGAAGGAGTTGCATGGTGTTTCCCCCTCTCTTTTTTCTGAAATAGTTTCCTAAGAATTGCTATTACTTCTTTAACTATTTGATAGCATTCATTAATGGAGCAGTGTGGGCCTGGGCTTTTCTTTGTGGGAAGATTTTTAATTACTAATTCAGTTTCCTCATTTGTTACAATTCTATTTGGATTTTCTATTTCTTTTTGAGTTTTGATAACTTGTATGCTTTTAGAATTAGTTCATTTCATGTTAACTGTCTGATTTGTTGATAAAAAATTCATATTTTAAAAATTCTTTTAAATTACTGTAAGTTTGGTAATGATCTCTCATTATTTTAGTAATTTGTATCTTTTCTGTTTTCTGGTAAATCTAACCTAAGTGTGTCAATTTTGTTGATCTTTTTAAAGAACCAAATTTTGGGCACCTGAGAGGTACAGTTGGTTGAGCATCCAACTCTTGGTTTTGGTTTAGGCCGTGATCTTAGGATTGTGAAATTGAGTCCCGTGTCAGGCTCCGTGCTCAGCACGGAGTCTGCTTAAGATTCTCTCCCTCTGCCCCCCACCCCTTTATAAAAAAATAAATAAAAAAGGGGCCAACTTTGTATTTAATTGATTATTTTTCTATTTTTTCTATTCTCTGTTTCATTGATTTCTACTCAAACATTTTTTTGGTCTCTTTCTTTTGCTTGCTTAGGCTTAATGTGCTATCCCCACCCCCTTGTTTCCTAAAGTGGAAGCTTAGATTATTGATTTGTGACCTCTCTTCTTTTCTCATAGTTGTTTAAAGCTGTAATTTTCTCTCTGAGCACTGTTTAAATTACATTCCATACATTTTGATACACTGTTTTTGTTTTCATTCAATTCAAATGTATTTAAATTTTCCTTGTGATTTATTTGACCCATGGGTTATTTTGAAGTTTGTTGTTGAATTTACCAGTATTTGGGAGTATTCCCAGATTTCTCTCCATTTTGGCTCTCTGGTTCTATTGTGATCACATAAGGTACTTTTCATGATTTCAGTATTTTCAAATTTATGGAGACTTGTTTTGTGGCCCAGCGTATGGTATATTGGAATGTTTTATGTGTGTTTGAAGAGAATATGTATTCTGCAGTTTAGGGGTGGAGTGTTCTTGTCAGTTATTTCAAGTTCATTGATAGTGTTTTTCAAGTACTCTATATCCTTGCAGATTTTCTGCCTTTTTCTATCAATCATTATACTCCACAACTAATTTTGTTGTATCATCTATTTCTCTCTCTCTTTTTTAAAAGATTTTATTTATTTGAGAGAGAGTACGAGCAGGGGGAGGAGGGAGAGGGAGAAGCAATTGCCCCGCTGAGCAGGGAGGCCGAGGTGGGACTCGATCCCAGGACTCTGGGGTCATGACCTGAGCTAAAGGCAGACACTTAACTGACTGAGCCACCCAGGTGCCCCTACATTATGTTGTTCTTGATGTCTGCTGGTTTTATTTATTTTAAACCTGGCTTCCTGGGTCTGCATACCTTAGTGTTCAACCAAGGATTGGTCAGAAGTTGTGTTCAGACAGTTTGAACTAATACAGTTAATGCTTAGTACTAATATGGCTAGTACTGTTGAAGGATCTATATGAGGGTAAGGGAGTGCATTCAGACACAGATCATTTTCAGGTTTGCCCTGGCTTTTACTTTGCACCAGCCTCTTTTGCCATATGCATAGCTTTGTTGGCCAAGGATGTGTGAGGGGCATGGACCTGCTTCAGTCTTCAGTGACAGTCTTAGTTTAACCTGAACTAGTAAATAGTTTATCAAGCCCCCTCCCCCCCACACCAGGTTGTCTCAACTTCCAGAACTATAAAATCCCCAGCTAGTCTGCCAGTTTGTTGCTTGCCACAGAGAGTCCTGCAGCCTTAGGCTAAAGGTGCCACTGGCTCTCACTGTTAGGTTATCACAGAAATCTCCACTTTAACTGATGGTGCGTCAAATCAATATATTACCCTCAAGTAGTGGTGGTGAACCTGCTCTTCACAGTTTGCGTTATGCTTGTTTAACTCCTACACTGACAGAGGTGGGGGGAGATGGGAGCCAGAGGTAGACTCATGTTCTTCTTACCCAGTTGTTTTCATGAATAAACACTTTTCTGTTTGCTGAATGCCTTTGACTGAATTCCAGATCACTGAAATGGTGTTGTTTGGCTCTTTTGTGAAGAGGATTTATCAATCTCATTCTCTCATGCTGGAAGTAAGGTCTGTTTTTTTTTTAAGATTGATTTATTTATTCTAGAGAAAGAAGTGAGAGAGAGTGAGCAAATGTGAGTGGGGGAGGGGCAGAGGGAGAGAGGGGGAGAGAGAGAATCTCAAGCAGACTCCCTGCTGAGCACAGAGCCCGACTCAGGTTTTGAGACCATGGCCTGAGCCAGAATCACAAGTGGGACACGTAACTGACTGAACTACCCAGGTGCCCCAGGAGATCAGTTTTCATGATTCTGTGTGGAACTCTTCTCTCAGGAGGATGAAACTTGACCTATAGTACTTTTTTTTTTTAAGATTTTTATTTGAGAGAAAGAGCATGAATGGGGGGAGGGGCAAAGGGAGAGGAAGAAACAGACTCCCTGCTGAGCAGGAAGCCTGCCATGGGGCTTGATCCCAGGACCTGGAGATCCTGACCTGAGCCAAAGGTAGACATTCAACTAACTGAGCCACCCGGGCACCACAACCCATACTACTTTTATATCACTCATAATCCTTTGCACAATATTAGGCATTTATTAGTTACTCCAAATGTGCTTGTTGACTTAAATTCCATGATTTTCCTCAGGCATCAAATTATAAAGCATTTGGGGTTGTGGAATCCCAAGACCTATGCAATTTCTTGGTTTTCCTGTCCTTTTGGTAAGTGGAAGAAACTGCTTAATATTCATTCAGCAAGTGTTTATTGACTACCTGCCATGTTCCAGCTATTATGTAAGGTTTTGGGGGTATTAAGACGACTAAGACATAATCTTTGCTCTCAAGGAGGGTTTAGCCTAGTGCAGGAGATTGGAATACAAATAGCTGATTAGAATATGGTGAAGTAAATAAATTGATATGGATAAATACATGGCATTACGGAAGAGCTCACAATGACTGTTAAGTCAAAATGCATTAGAGGAAAAGAAAAGGAAGCATCTAGAAAGACTTTGAGAAGGAAGTAGTGACTGATTTGAATATAAAAATGAGTGAAAGTTGAGATTAGGAGATTGCATTCTATGCAGAGGGGTCAACATGAGGTGAGCAAATGTGTTGTGAGTTTAATGACCTATAAGCAGTTTAGTTTGGTTAGCATATAAGTACATATTATAGAGTTGTGAGAGATGAGAATGGAAGGGTAAAGAGGGCCTAGATTGTGAAAGGTTTTGTATACTATGTTAATAAACTTGAATTAACCTTTATTGACCAATTTTGCAAAACTGTTGAGTGGGATATACTTCAGGATTCTGTCAAAGTTTGATTTGAATGTTGCTTACCTATATCTTCAACTACTTTAAAAGTCACAATAAAAGATAAATATATTGGAATGTGCTGTAAACTGTTTAAAAACATCAGAGACCTCCAGCATAGTAACTGAAATGGAAATAAAGATCTGATACGTCTTTAATATAAAATATTCTGAATTAAAATTTTTATTTTTAATATACATGAATGAAATGACACAGTCTGTTCTAAATATTGGAGTTCTATAAGATTTAATTTGAAAAAGATAATTTGCTAAAATTGTTTGAATACTGCTGTTTTATTTTTTCAAGATTTTTATTTATTTGTCAGAGAGAGAGAGAGAGTCAGGCAGAGGGAGAAGCAGGCTCCCCGCTGAGCAAGGAGCCCAATGCTGGACTCTCCCAGGAGCCTGGGATTATGACCTAAATCGAAGGCAGATGCTTAAACAACTGAGCCACCTAGGCACATTCCTGAATACTGCTGTTTTAGATAAAAGAGAGTTACATTGATAAGAGGCTTTTTTAAGTGATGTCATAGATAGTAATTCTGTAGAGTATGGTTGGACAACAACCAGTTGTTTTTGTTGAATATATTTTTGAGTATTGTGTAAACTTGCATGGAAAGGAATGGAATTTGAGGACTCCTGGGTTATTTCTTGAAGTGGAGGCTTTAACTTCAAGTCTCATTTTCTTTTATATTTGGTCACTGTTTTCTGATGTGCAAAGGACAGAAGGAAGCCTTTTTACCTCCTCCTTTGGTCTTCAAGTGGATTTGACATTTTCTCTCTGGTTATAAATATAGTGTATGTTTGTTGTAAAATAAGAAATGTGCAGGAAACATGCAAACAAATAATAAAATCACACCTGTTGTCCGTCCACACGTAAAATCTTAATATTTTAGTGTTTATCTTTTTTGTGTTTTTTTTTCCTATACATATATAGGCATGTAAATAGGCTTTTTACAAAATAAGGATTATATAACAGTATTCTGTAGTCTGTGTTTTCTACTTCTGATTTGTTTGTTTTAGTAGGCTTCATGCCCAGCATAGAGCCCAGCATGGGGCTTGAACTCATGACCCTGGGATCAAGATCTGAGCTGAAGTCAAGAGTCGGACACTTAACTGACTGAGCCACTTAGGCACCCCTGCATTTTCTACTTCTGTAACAAACATTTCCTCATGTTATTAAATACTCTTCCATAACCTTTTTTTTTTTTTTTTTAAGAAAAACTAAACTGTGACATTTGGACCTAGAATTTACTTTTAGGAAAGTTTTTTTCCTATAGTTTACAATGTTTATTTTTGAAAACAGCTTTATTGAATGTAATTGATAATAAATTGTACATTTTTAAAATTAAGTTTTGTTATATGTATACACTATGAAACTATCACCACAGTCAAGATATGAAATATATCCATCACCCCAAAAAGGTTTTTTTTTGTTTTTTGTAATTTTATTTATTTATTTGACAGACACAGCGAGAGAGGGAACACAAGCAGGGGGAGTGGGAGAGGGAGAAGCAGGCTTCCCCCTGAGCAGGGAGCCCGATGCGGGGCTCAATCCCAGAACCCTGGGATCTACACCCGAGCTGAAGGCAGGCACTTAATGACTGAGCCACCCAGGCGCCCCACCCCCAGAAGTTTTCTTATGCCCCTTTGTGATCCTTCGCTTTTGCTCCTGCCCTCTCCAACTGCTCACTCTTTTCCATTTTCAGGCAACCATTCATCTGCTTTCTGGCATTTTGATTGGTTTGCATTTTATGTAAATAAAATCATATAACATGTATTCTTTTTTTGTTTAGATTTTTTTCACTAAGCATAATTATCTTGAGATTCATTCATGGTGAGGATTCATGTTTATTGAATAGTTTTCCATTTTATGGCTATATCTCAATTTGTTTATCCACTCACTTTTCAACTTTTAAATTTTTTTTACTTCAATTAATTAACAAATAATATATTATTGGTTTCAGAGGTACAGGTCTGTGATTCATCAGTTTTATATAATACACAGTGCTCATTACATCACATACCCTCCTAATGTCCATCACTCAATTCCGCCATCCTTCCAACTCACCCTCCCTTCCAGCAACCCTCAGTTTGTTTCCTATGATTAAGAGTCTCTTATGGTTTGTCTCCCTCTCTGGTTTTGTCTTGATTTATTTTTTCCTCCCTTACCCTATGATCCTCTGTTTTGTTTCTTAAATTGCACATATGAGTGAGATCATATGATAATTGTCTTTCTCTGATTGATTTATTTCACTTAGCATAATACCCTGTAGTTCCATCCCTGTCATTGCAAATGGCAAGATTTCATTTTTTGACGGCTGAGTAATATTCCGTTTATCCATTCTTTATCCATTCATCTGTTGGTGGACATCTAGGCTCTTTCCATAGTTTGGCTATTGTGGACATTGCTGCTATAAACATTGGGGTGCGGGTGCCCCTTTGGATCACTACATTTGTATCTTTGGAGTAAATACCCAGTAGTGCAATTGCTGGGTCGTAGGGTAGCTCTATTTTCAACTTTTTGAGGAAACTCCATACTGCTTTCCAGAGTGGCTATATCAGCCTGCATTCCTCCCAGCAGTGTAGGAGGGTCCCCGTTTCTCCACATCTTCGCCAGCATCTGTCGTTTCCTGACTTGTTAATTTTAGGCATTCTGACTGGTGTGAGGTGGTATCTCATTGTGGTTTTGATTTGTATTTCCCTGATGCCAAGTGATGTGGAGCATTTTTTCATGTGTCTGTTGGCCATTTGTATGTCTTTGAAGAAATGTCTGCTCATGTCTTCTGCCCATTTCTTGATTGGATTATTTGTTCTTTGGGTGTTAAGTTTGTTAAGTTCTTTATAGATTTTGGGTACTAGCCCTTTATCTGATATATCATTTGCAGATATCTTCTCCCATTCTGTCATTTGCCTTTTGGTTTTTGTTGACTGTTTCCTTTGCTGTGCAAAGCTTTTTATCTTGATGAAGTCCCTCCCAATAGATCATTTTTGCCCTTGCTTCCCTTGCCTCTGGAGACGTGTCTAACAAGAAGTTGCTGCAGCCAAGGTCGAGGAGCTTGCTGCCTGTGTTCTCCTCTAGGATTTTGATGGATTCTTGTCTCACATTTAGGTCTTTCATCCATTTTGAGTTTATTTTTATGTATGGTGTAAGAAAATGGTCCAGTTTCATTCTTCTGCATGTGGCTATCCAATTTCCCCAACACCATTTGTTGAAGAGACTGTTTTTTTTTTTTTTTCCATTGGGTGTTCTTTCCTGCTTTGTTGAAGATTAGTTGACCATAGAGTGGAGGGTCCATTTCTGGATTCTCTGTTCTGTTCCATTGATCTATGTGTCTGTTTTTGTGCCAGTACCATACTGTCTTGCTGATGACAGCTTTGTAATATAGCTTGAAGTCTGGCATTGTGATACCACCAGCTTTGGTTTTCTTTTTCAACATTCCTCTGGCTATTCAGGGTCTTTTCTGGTTCCGTACAAATTTTAGGATTATTTGTTCCAGCTCTGTGAATAAAGTTGATGGTATTTTGATAGGGATTGCATTGAATGTGTAGATTGCTCTAGGTAGCATAGACAATTTAACAATATTTATCCTTTCAATCCATGAGCATGGAACATTTTTCCATTTCTTTTTGTCTTCCTCAATTTCTTTCATAAGTGTTCTGTAGTTTTCTGAGTACAGATCATTTGCCTCTTTGGTTAGGTTTATTCCTAGGTATCTTTTGGTTTTGGGTGCAATTATAAATCGGATTGACTCCTCAATTTCTCTTTCTTTTGTCTCATTTTTAGTATATAGGAAAGCTACTGATTTCATATCCTGCCACTTTGCTGAATTCCTGTATGAGTTCTAGCAATTTTGGGGTGGTCTTTTGGGTTTTCACAGAGTATCATGTCATCTGCAGAGTGAGAGTTTGACTTCTTTGCCAAATCTCATGCCTCTTATTTCTTTTTGTTGTCTGATTGCTGAGGCTAGGACTTCTAGTACTATGTTGAACAGCAGTGGTGAGAGTGGACATCCCTGTCGTGTTCCTGACCGTAGGGGAAAAGGTCTCAGTTTTTCCCCATTGAGAATGAAATTTGTTGTGGGCTTTTCATATATGGCTTTTATGATATTGAAGTATGTTCCCTCTGTCCCTACACTGTAATGAGTTTTAATGAAGAAAGGATGCTGTACTTTGTCAAATGCTTTTTCTGCATCTGTTGAGAAGATCATATGGTTCTTGTCCTTTTATTTATGTAATTTATCACATTGATTTGTGGATGTTGAGCCAACCTTGCAGCCCAGGAATAAATCCCACTTAGTCGTGGTGAATAATCCTTATAATGTAGTGTTGCATCCTGTTGGCTAGTATTTTGGTGAGAATTTTTGCATCCTTGTTCATCAGGGATATTGGTATGTAATTCTTTTTTGGTGGGGTCTTTGTCTGATTTTGGGATCAGGGTAATGCTGACCTCATAGAAAGAGTTTGGAAGTTTTCCTTCCATTTCTGTTTTTTGAAACTGCTTCAGAAGAATAGGTATGAAGTCTTTAAATGTTCGATAGAATTCCCCTGGGAAGCCATCTGGCCCTGGGTTCTTGTTTGTTGGGAGAATTTTGATCACTGCTTCATTTTTGTTGCTGGTTTTGGGTCTGTTCAGATTTTCTGTTTCTTCCAGGTTCCGTTTTGGTAGTTTATACATCTCTAGGAATGCAACCATTTCTTCCAGATTGCCTAATTTGTTGGCATATAGTTGCTCATAATATGTTCTTATAATTGTATTTCTTTGGTGTTGGTTGTGATCTTTCATTCATGATTTTATTTATTTGGGTCCTTTGTCTTTTTGATAAGTCTGGCCAGGGGTTTATCAGTCTTATTAATTCTTTCAAAGAACCAGCTCCTAGTTCTGTTGATCTGTTCTACTGTTCTTTTGGTTTCTATTTAATTGATTTCTGCCCTAATCTTTATTATTTCTCTTCTCTTGGTGGGTTTAGGCTTTATTTGCAGTTCTTTCTGCAGCTCCTTTAGGTGTAAGATTAGGTTGTGTATTTGAAACCTTTCTTGTTTCTTGAGAAAGGCTTGTATTGCTATATGCTTCCCTCTTAGGACCGCCTTTGCTGCATCCCAAAGATTTTGAATAGTTGTGTTTTCATTTACACTTGTTTCCATGAATTTTTTAAATTCTTCTTTAATTTCCTGGTTGACCCATTCATTCTTTAGTAGGATGCTCTTTAGCCTCCATGCACTTGGGTTCTTTCCAACTTTCCTCTTGTGATTGAGTTCCAGTTTCAAAACATTGTGGTCTGCAAATATGCAGGGAATGATCCCAGTCTTTTTGTACTGAGTTGTGACGCAGGATGTAATCTATTCTGGACAACGTTCCACATGCACTCGAGAAGAATGTGTATTCTGTTGCTTTAGGATGGAATGCTCTGAGTATATCTGTGAAGTCCGTCTGGTCCAGTGTGTTGTTCAAAGCCCTTATTTTCTTGTTGATATTCTGCTTAGATGATCTGTCCATTGCAGTGAGGGGGGTGTTAAAGCCTCCACTATTACTGTATTATTATTGGTGTGTTTCTTTGATTTTGTTGTTAATTGGCTTAAAAGTATTTGGCTGCTCCCATGTTAGGGGCATAAATATTTACAACTGTTAGATCTTCTTGTTGGATAGACCCTTTAAGTATGATCTAGTATCCTTCCTCATCTCTTATTACAGTCTTTGGTTTAAAATCTAATTTGTCTCATATAAGGATTGCCACCCCAGCTTTCTTTTGATGTCTGTTAGCATGATAAATTGTTTTCCACCCCCTCACTTTAAATCTGGGGGTGTCTCTGGGTCTAAAATGAGTCTTGCATTTTTATCCCATCTGATACCCTGTGTCTTTTGATTGGGGCATTTAGCCCATTTATATTCAGAGTAACTATCAAAAGATACGACTTTAGTGCCATTGTATTACCTGTAAAGTGACTGTTACTTTATACTGTCTCTGTTCCTTTCTGGTCTGTGTTACTTTTGGGCTCTCTCTTTGCTTAGAGGATCTGTTTTAATATTTCTTGTAGGACTGCTTTGGTGATCACAAATTCTTTATGTTTGTCCTGGGAGCTTTTTAATCCCTCCTGTTTTGAATGACATCCTACCTAGATAAAGTATTCTTGACTGCAAATTTTTCCCATTTAGCACCCTGAATATATCATGCTAGTCCTTTCTGGCCTGCCAGGTCTCTGTGGATAGGTCTGCCAATCTAATGTTTCTATCCTTGTAGGTTACCAACCTCTTGTCCTGAGCTGCTATTAGGATTTTCTCTTTGTCTCTGAAATTTGTAAGTTTCACTATTATATGTCCAGGTGTTGACCTGTTTTCAGTGATTTTTGAGGGGGATTCTCTGTGCCTCCTGGACTTTGATGCCTGTTCCCTTCTCCAGATTAGGGAAGTTCTCCACTATAATTTGTTCCAATATACTTTCTGCCCCCCCCTTTCCTCCTCTTCTGGGATCCCAATTATTCTAATACTCTTTCGCTTTATGGTATCACTTATCTCTTAAGTTCTGCCCTCATGATCCAGTAGTTGTTTATCTCTTTTTTTCTCTGCTTCTTTATTCTCTATCGTTTGGTCTTCTATATCACTAATTCTCTCTTCTGCCTCATTTATCCTAGCAGTCTCCATTTTTTTATTGCATCTCATTAATAGCCTTTTTGATTTTGAATTGGTTAGATTTTAGTTCTTATATTTCTCCAGAAGGGGATTCTCTAGTATCTTCTATGCTTTTTTTCAAGCCTAGCTAGTATCTTTATAATCATTATTCTGAACTCTAGTTCTGACATCTTACTTATGCCCATACAGCTTAGGTCCATGGCAGTCAGTATTGCCTCTTGTTCTCTCTCTTTTATTTTTTAAATTTACTTGACAGAGAGAGAGCACAAGCAGGGGGAGCTGCAGGCAGAGGGAGAGGATAAGGGAGTAGCAGGCTCCCCGTTGAGCAAGGAGCCCTATGCGGGGCATCATCCCAGGACCCTGGGATCATAACCTCGGCTGAAGGCAGATGCTTAACCAACTGAGCCACCCAGGTATCCGTTTTGTTCTTTTTTGATGTGAGTTTTTCCATCTTGTCCTTCTGTCCAGAGAACAGATGAACGAGAGAACAAAGTAAATACTAAAATGGCAACTACCCTAGAGAAATATACACTAAACAAATCTGATGAGACCCAACGGCGGGTAAGAGAATATAATCAGAAAGATGAGCAGAATAGAGTAATACACTGGGCTCTGTGTGTATTTTGGTCTGTTTTTTTTAGAAAACTAGATCTCAAAATTGTAAAGAAAGAAAAACTTATGTACAAAAATAAAATTAAATACAATGAAAGGATAGAATGTAACTGTAAAAATGGAAAAACAATAGAGGAATAAAGCCCCACAACAAAAGAAAAAGAAGGGATATAAACAGGTGAATAGAACAGAGCAATACACTATCTCTTGAATGTAATTTGGTCAGTTTGCTAGAAGAAACTACATCTCAAAATTGTAAAGAAAGAAAAGCTTATATATACAAAAATTAAATACATTGAAAGTATATAATATAAAGATGAAAAATAAAAAAGATTTAAAAAAACAAAAAAAACAAAAAAAAAAAAAATGACAAAAAAGTGAGTATGATCAGACAGGTGAATAGAATAGAACCATACACTAGATGTTGGATATATTTTGGTCTGTTTGAAGAAACTGCATCCCAAAATTGTAAAGAAAGGAAAACCTATAGATTAAATACAATGAAGGGATAGAGTGTAAGTGTAAAAATGAAAATTTTAAAAGATTTAAAAAAGGAATTGATAAAATAAATTGGTTGAAAAAGGGAAGAAAAAAATGCAAGTTGAAATACTAAAGAATCATGGGAAAAAAGCCATGAATGCTATGTGCTATATTCCCCTAGTGCTGGAGTTCTGCAGTTGTCATTGATCAGTAAACTGGGTCTTGGCTC
Source organism: Callorhinus ursinus (assembly GCF_003265705.2). NCBI lineage: Eukaryota > Metazoa > Chordata > Mammalia > Carnivora > Otariidae > Callorhinus > Callorhinus ursinus. The sequence goes on from NW_027397076.1 coordinate 14,534,573, forward strand.
AGTGTTCTCGCTGATCTTCTGGGGGAGGGCCCTGTTGCATTGTTTCTCAAGTGTCTTTGCCCTGGGTGGAATTGTACTACCCTTGCCAGGAGCCCAGCTAAGTAATCTGCTCCTGTTTGCTCAGTGTGGCTTTTCTTCCCTGAAGGCTTTCCTCGAAGCTTTAGAGGATGAGAATGAAAATGGCAGCCTCCCAATTTCTGGTCCCGGAGCCGAAAGCTCGGGGCCCCACTCCTCAGTGAGCCCTCAAAGAAAAGCAGTCAATTGCTCCTGTCTCCCTAGTCTCCGACCTCACTCTGTGCTCACTTGGCCTGTGGCTGAGCGTGTCTATCTCTGGCATAGGAGCAGTTTGGAATCTTCGAACCCTGCAGACTCCTGCGGTGTGCTCCTGGGGGAGAAGGGGATACTCGCTGGTTCTGTTGCTTGTTGGGCCCCTCCTTGAAGAGCATTGGCCTGACTGTGCTGTGGTTTGTGGTTTATGACAACCCCCAGCTGTGAGCCCACTCCTTGGCTCAGTCTGCAGGCAGCTTCCCTGCTCCGATGCCTGGGAGCTCTGCTGCAGTTAGGAACCCCCGGTCTTTCTGTGACCCTGAGGATCCTGAGACCACACTGTCCCAGTGAGGGTTCCACCCCCCACTTAGCCACTGGAGCAACGTCCCTCACTGGAGCAGACTTGTAAAAGTTCCGATTTTGTGCTCTGCTGCTGTATCACTTGCCGGTAGCCAGCTGATGGAGGTGCCCCCCTCCTTCTGTCTTCCCATATATTGCCTCAGATTCATTTCTCTGCACCTTCTACCTTATAGAAAGTGGTCGCTTTTCTATTTGTAGTGTTGCAGCTATTTCTTTTATCTCCACTTGATTTCATGGGTGTTCAGAATGATTTGATAGCTATCTAGCTGCATTCTTGGGACCAGACTAAATTAAGGTCTCCTACTCCTCCACCATCTTGGACTCTCTCCCTATCCATTCACTTCTTGATGAACCTGTGTTTGAGTCTCAGAAAAAAAGCTGCTACAAACATTTGTGTAGCAGTCTTCACATGGATATACTCTGATTTCTCTTGGGTGAATACTTAATACATGAAATGGCTGGATTATATGGCAAGTATCTGACAGTTTCTTAAAAATTAATCAAGTGATTTCCCCATTTTATATTTCCACCAGTAGTTTATAGCAGTTTCAGTTTTCCTACATTGTAGTCCGTACTTTGTAAGATCAGCCTTTTAAGTTTTAACATTTTAATAGGTGTATAGTAGTATTACATTGTGTTTTTAGTTTGTATTTCACTAATAACTAATGATATTTAACATCTTTTCAAGTGTTTATTTTACCATTTGTGTATCGTCTTTGGCAAAGTGTTGAAATCTCTTTGTTGTTAAATTGAGTTGTTTTCTTATTTGGTTTTCTAATTCTTTATTCTGAGTGTAAGTCCTTTATCAATATATGATTTATAAATCCTCCAGTTTTGCTTACCTTCATTTGCATTTTGGGATCTTTTAAATATGTAAGTTCCTAATTTTGATTTAAAAATTAACTTGTTAATTTTAATAAATAACCAATTTAAAGAAATCTTTACCTAACCCATGATTAAAATGATTTTCTTCTATGTTTTCTCTAAGAGTTTTATAGTTTTATGTTTATGTATACATTTGGAGTTGATTTTTGTTTATGGTGCGAGGTACAACTTGAAATTCATTTTTTGCATATGAATAGGCAGTTGTCCCAGGATGATTTGTTGAAAAGACTTTCCTGGCTCCATTGAATTGACTTTGCATTTTTGTCTAATTAATTGGCCATATATGTTTGAATCTATTTCTGAACTTTATTCTCTTTTTTAGTGGATTTATGTGTCTGTGTTGACATGAATGCTGCGCAGTTTTGATCTTTGTTGCATTTAGTAAGTCGTGAAATCAGGTAGTGCAAGTTCTCCAACTTTGTTCTTTTGGCTGTTCCAGGTCCTTGGTGTTTCCATATGAATTTTATTATTTTATTTTATTTAAAGAAGATTTTATTTTATTTGACAGAGTCAGCACAAGCAGGGGGGAACAGCAGAGGGAGAGGGAGAAGCAGACTCCCAGCTGAGCAGGGAGCCTGATGCAGGGCTCAATCCCAGGACCCTGGGATCATGACCTGAGCCAAAGGCAGATGCATAAGTGACTGCCACCTAGGCGTCCCTCCATATGAATTTTAGTATTAGCTTGTTAATTTCTATAAAGTTTTCTGGGATTTTGAATGGCATTGCATTGATTTTGGGAGAAATTAACATCTTAACAATATCTTAACAATCAGATTACTATCTGATCCGTGCATGTGGTATAACTTACTATTAAACATGTTTTTTAAAAAATAGCCCATTTTCCCATAATAAATAGCATGATGATGTAAGCATCATGAAGGCACGGTGCCTTCCACTTCTACCTGGCCCTTGTGTTGTACTCAGTAAATACTCACAGAATGATAAATAAAGGTGATCCCTGAACACAAATGTTGGTACACATCTCTGATTAGTTTCTTAGAATTAGTTCCTACATGTGGAAGTGCTAGGTCAAAGGATATGTTGATTTTTAAGGCTTTTGATTACCATAATGTCCCCAGAATTTTTTTTCAGCTGAAATATCTTGATGGAAAATTGTTACAAGGCATGCATAATTGATTAGCAAACAGGGTTCTTGGTGGCATCCTTCCCCTTCTCTGAAATTACATTGTAAGACTGTGGGAAAGTAGGATTCATATCACAGAAATTTTGTGGCTCACTTTTGTCATTAACTAATTTTTTAAAAAAATATTTATTTGACAGAGAGCACAAGCAGAGGGAAGGGGGGAGGCAGAGGGAAAGGGAGAAGCAGACTCCCCACTAAGCAGGGAGCCCGATGCAGGACTCGATCCCAGGACCCTGGGATCATGACCTGAGCCGAAGGCAGACACTTAACCAACTGAGCCACCAGGTGTCCCATCATTAACTAATTTTACTGGAATTGGGAGTTAGGAAGATGACGCAAAAAGTAGAAGATTATATAGTCGTTCCTTTGAGGAACTTACAGTTTCTTTAGAAAGATAGTTTACATAATTGTAAAGCACTAGAGGGGAAAAGTGCAGATGTGATAGAATATAGAGTAAATATTTTGAGGTAAGCCCAAGGAAGGCAGAAACCAGTGGAGCAGAAAGATGGGCAGAAGCTATTTATGTTTACTTTTAGAGTAACTGTAAGCTCTGAAAGTACTTTCTTGATTGTTTAGACCGTAGGGTTTTAGGTTGATTCTGACCTTGATTTGTGGATTAATTGAAGAGATTTAAGAAGGTATTTTAATTTGGCATAACTATATGAACACAGTTGTGCAGGCAACGGTAAGCAACGTGTATGAGGGACTGTAAAGATAATTGACTCTAGCAAAGGAGTGTTGGGAGGCAGCAAAATGAAATGTTTGCTTTTGTATAGGGAGTTGGCTAATGCAGGGTTTTGAGTTTGGCTGAAAAGTTTAGCTTTGATCCAGTAAATAATAGGAGGATTATAAAAGTGTAGTTATAGTGATGAACACATTGTATGAGAAAGGTTGTCCTGGTGGATATTTGTAGGTTATATAAGGATGAGGAAAGACCAAAATCTGGCACATGTTTAGGAGGCTTCTCTTAAAATAAACCAAGTGTAAAATATTTGCAGTTTTGCCTTAGAGGGTGGTGGCTCTAGAAATGAAGAAGAATGATTAAAATCAAGAGACAGATGAAGAAGAATCAGCAAGATTAATAATTTATTACTAACGGGAGTCGGGGAATGAGTTGTGTACTGAGAAATAAGGAGAGGATAGTGTAATTTTTTTTAAAGGAGGTAGATGGGAATTTGAAGTTAATGAGTTTAATTCCTGTGTTGAGCTTCCGTTCTGGATGGGACATGTGATTAGAGTGGGAGTTATGAGCTGCGTTAGGAATGTGGGTGTAAATTTGAGTGTCATTCAAATAGGTGTAAAAAATGAAGCAGTGAGAGAAGCAACTTGACTTTTCTTATAGAGATGCATCAGTGGATCAGAGATTCTCTAGTGACTGGGAGACAGGGAACAAATAAGGGAGAGAGAGGTCAAAGAGATAGGTGATCATGGTACTGTAGATGCTGAGAGAGAAGAACATTTCAGAGATTCATAAAGGTGATTGTGTGCAAAGGGTGTTAGTAACCTTTATGTTTACTAGTGTTTAGCATAGTTCAGTAAACAAACTCTTGATGAAAGATGATTATAAGTTCTGTTAATTATTGGGTTAAATAAGATTGAAATTTTTAATGTAATATCTATTTGAGAAGAAAGGAGTAATGACAAAAATCATTGTCATAGCTCATAAACCATATGTCAGTTAGTATTCTCATGTAAAGGGATTGCCATTGTTAGAAATTTTGCCGCAGATTTCAAAAGTAGTTTATTTTTGCATCATTAAAAAAAACAAACTTACACTACTAATTTTAGCTTAATTGAAGGGAATAGTATGATACTTTATAGTTTGTAAGGTGCTTTAGCCTATATAATATGATGTTATTTAAAGGTTTTTTTTGTCCTTAGTTTTCTTTTCTTTTTTTTAAGATTTTATTTTGTGAAGTAGCCTCTACACCCCACGTGGGGCTTGAACTCACAACCCCGAGATCAAGAGTCACATGCTCCATCAACTGAGCCAGCCAGGTGCCCCTTCTTTTCTTTTTTAAAAATTCAATTTATTTAAACAGTAAAAACAGGTCATTAACTTTTCCCCACCCTTCATCTCCTGCCTTTGGCAACCACCAGTCTATGAGCTTGGGCTGTTTATGTGTGTAGGGGGAGGGCACTTATTTTACTTATTCACTTGTTTATCTCTGTCTGACTTATTTCACTTAGCATAATGCCCTCAGTATCCTTCCAAGTTATCACACATGGCAAGATTTCATTCTTTTTTAATGGCCGCATAATATTCCATTGTGTGTCTATATCCCAGTTTTCTTCTCTATTTATCCATCCATGGATACTTAGGTTGTTCCTGTATCTTGGCCATTGTAAATATTGCTGCAGCACGTACGAGGGTGCATATATCTTTTCAGATTAGTGTTTTCATTTTCTTCTGATAAATAGCAAGAATGGAATTGCTGGATCATATAGTAGTTCTATTTTTAATTTTTGAAGAGCCTTCATTACCTTATTTTTCCAAATGGGTTATTGTACATGTTCATTCCACCTCAACACCTGATCTTGGTCTTTCCTATTTTCTAAACCAGTTTTATCATACTTCTGGTGTAAAAATACTTTCCAAGGTAAGTTACTGTTTAAAAAGCCTTACCACAAGGTGTCATTGTAACCTATAAAAAGAATTTCCATGTAAACATGTGCAGTACCAATTTTTATATTTCCTTGTATTTTTAAGTCTGTTTTTTTGTTCCATATTTTGCAGTTATCTTTTAGGGTATATTGTGAGTCTCTTATATTAAAGGGAAAAATAGAGTAGTCATGTTCTTCAGTTCTCATATTTTTGCAAAAACATATGCTTTCCACCCACGAATTTCTTAAGAGTATGTTGCTATAGAGATGATTGTTTGAAGGAAAGAATGAGGAGGAGTTACAGGAGGTGGACATTTAAAGAACAAAATACTTATTTTATGTCTTTGTTCCTGACAGAGCAAGTTTTAGTGTTTACCCCTCTGCTGATAAAATCCCTATGGAAGAAAGGTAGATATTTTGAGTGTTGTACTATGATGGTATTTGCATTTACTAAGATGATTTTGCAAAGGTTCCTTGCTTGATTCTTTTTTCATATGGAGAATTGGTGCTTGTAATCTTTTAAACAACCTTTCTTCTACTTTAACTGGATTCCATTTTGCTTTTGCTTTTTCTTTCCTGATTTTCTGGTTGGTCTTTTAACTAATAATATTAAAATACTTTTTATTTATTTATTTATTGAAGGAGGGGCTTTCAATATCTAACTACTAATTTCTTTTACTTCTACCTCTCAATTTATTTTCAGGACCATTCCCTGTTGACTACTTGCTGCCACTATTTTAGTTCAGATCTTTATCTTTATTGTCCCAGCCTTTTCATCTTCTTTTCTCTAGGATCTCCCCTCTACTCCACCCCAGTTTATTCTACACACCTTGGATAACCTAGTTATTTTTCTGAAGGACAAATCTGAAACCACCCTACCTGTCTCTCATCCACCCACAAGCTTAAAACGTTTCCTTGGCTCTTCTAGACCCCAAGATAAACTCCAGTCTCTTGCACACCACATTGCTTTCAAGGCCCTACCCTACCTCTGCAGGCTCATCTGCTCCCCGCACCTTTATCTCCTATCCACAGAGTTGTCTTCCATCTCCATGCCTTCCTTACTGGATATTTCTTCTCTGCTTCTTTCTTTATCTCAGGATTACCCTCTTTGTGAAATCTTCCTTAACAGCTTCTCTAGCAGAATTAGGCCTCTCTTCCCTGCTGTCTATAAATATATTGCATTGCTTTATACTTTTAAAAGTTTTTGAATTTATGTATTACTTGGAATTGGTAATATATGCACATGGCAAAAAATTGTAAGTACAAAAAGAATTTAATAAATAGTAAATTTTCTCTTATCCTTGTTCAGTAAGCAATTGTTGGTTAACATGTATGTTTCACTGACCAACATGAACTCATTGAGGGCAAGGATTTTCATTTATTTATTACTGTATCCCTATACCCAACAGAGCTAGCATATAATAGATACTTAGAAAATGTCTGTAATACTTTTTTTATTTAATGAGGTGGAAGACAGTGCCCTACTCTTTCCAACACCAGCATTTTATTTTATTTATTTTTTAAAGATTTTATTTATTTGTCAGAGAGAGAGCACACAAGCAGGGGGAGTGGCAGGCAGAGGGAGAAGCAGGCTCCCTGCTGAGCAAGGAGCCCAATGTGGGACTCCATCTCAGGACCCTGAGACTGTGACCTGAGCTGAAGGCAGATGCTCAACCCACTGAGGTCCGTCTGTCATACTCTTTTTTTTTTTTTTTTAAGATTTTATTTATTTGATAGAGAGAGACACAGTGAGAGAGGGAACACAAGCAAGGGGAGTGGGAGAGGCAGAAGCAGGCTTCCCGCTGAGCAGGGAGCCCAATGCGGGGCTCGATCCCAGGACCCTGGGATCTTGACCTGAGCCGAAGGCAGACGCTTAATGGCTGAGCCACCCAGGCACCCCTGTAATACTCTTAATATGGGCAAGCTCTTCCTTGTGATCTGCTTATTTCTCTATGCCCCTCAGAGCTGTCTTAGTATAAGTGGACCAGTCAGTAAATATGGTGTGGTGGCCACTCAATAAATACTGATTGTTTAATTGCCTTTTTTTTTTATAAGATATGGTTTTAAAATTAACTTGTATGCCTTGAGAATGACTTTTATTTATTTCCCTTTTCTAGTTCTGAAAAATTTTATACTTTCTGGTAGAGCCTCAAAGATGAAAAAGAGCATGTTTGTGTTAACTTGAGCAAAAATATCAGTTGAACACATCAATTTTTTTTCAATTTTTTTCTTTTATTTAACTTTTCATACTAAGGCATAAAGCTCATGGAAATAATTCAGATTTATTAAAAAAAAACATAATTTCCAGGATATGTTATCAGATCAAAAGGGCTTCATTTTGTATTACAAGCTATATGGTAGCTTTATCTATTTCAAGTATATGGGCCTATGAGCAAAGAAGCCTCCACAACTCACACAAAGGTAGTAAGTACTCATAAATCTTTTGGCAAGTCCCATGTTATATGCAAGAGAGCCTACACTAAGAAACAAAATGAATTTGAAGTATGGTTTAGGCAACTGTCATCTTTGTTTTTTCAGATCACAACTTTTCAGAGACTTTTGTAACTTATTTCTAAGTATTTGAGGTTGACTGGTTACTATATCCTATTTTCTAGAATTCTTTTGTGTGAATTAAGCTGTGTGGAGTCAGGCAGTGCAATTATAAGAATAAAATAACATTTTAATTCAGAGTGCTTGGTGGTTGATTGCTAACCACTCTAATACATATCTTCTTCCCTTCCTCTTTCCTTGCCCTCCCGTTTCATTCTAAGACACAATTATGGGGCCTGGCACCTTACCAGGGTTTTGAAGGGTCTGTTCCCAGCTGCACTTCAGGTTTTGGCAGGGTGTCAAGTTGTGACTTTTTTTTGTATACAAGACACCCTGGGATGGCTATCCAAAGGCTGTTTGGGTGACTGTTGTAATATGCTCTCTGGATTTTAAAGACATTAATTTCTAACGTTTTGTTTTAAGTGCAGTGTAATGCCTGATGTAGTTCTCCTTAGACTTTTAATGTTTTTAAAAAACAACATTCACTTCAGGGGAATGTAGTATTTAAAGCATTGTTTTGAAATGTTCAGAGGCATAGCATGTGCTTTTTAATGGAATGTGTTTTGGAAGCTTTCCATGAGTATCAGCAGCTGTGCTTTTAGAATATTTTGAGTTTCCATCCTTTTGAGCAGACATTGTACCACTGCTTAAGAAATACAGCTCCTGTGCAAAAGAAAATGTCATAGGTAGTTCTCTAGAGCTGGGACTAGTCAAAAGAAGTGGTAGGAAGGACAACTGGGTATGGCTATATGATAGTAAGAGCTTCAAGGAGAGGAAGATGAGGTATTTGGAGAGGGGTTGTGCTGAGTCTAAAAAAACTGTCTTTTACAGAGACTAGTTCATCTCATAAGTGCTCCCTGATTAACAGGCTGATGAAAGTAATCTGTTTAACCAACTTCCTCCCCCCCTCCCTCCCTCCCTCCCTCCCTCCCTCCCTCCCTCCCTCCCTTCCTTCCTTCCTTCCTTCCTTCCTTCCTTCCTTCCTTCCTTCCTTCCTTCCTTCGACTTTATTTATTTGAGAGAGAGAGAGTGCAAGTGTGAGAGAGAGAAAGCACAATAGGGAGGAGGGTCAGAGGGATTAGCCGACTAGAGGGAACTCTGTCCCTGGACTCCAGGATCATGGCCTGAGCCAAAGGCAGACCCTTAACAGACTGAGCTACCCAGGCGCCCTAACCATTCTTTTTTAAAAGTTTGTTTCAACCATGTACTTTTAAAAAATTTGTGTTGTAAGTTTATTTGGTAAACTCTGTAAAATAAGAATTGCTTCTTTTATTATATGGTTTGAGTGCCTAATAACATTTCTGTGTTCTGTAATTGATACCTGTATATTGACTGGTTGAAATCAGAAAAGCCTGATTATGGTATGAATTTAAAATTGTGATAGAAATTTTGTGTTTGGGTAAAATTTATTATGAATAATAGAATGAAGAGAAAGCCAGTGTATTAATTACCTGCAGCTATTGGAACACATACTGGCTGGGCTTAGAACAATAAAAATTTACTCTTTCACAGCTTGGAGACCAGAAGACTGAAATCAAGGGTTGCACTTTCTGCAAAGGCTCTAAGGAAGAATCTTTCCTTCCAGCTTCTTATGGCTCCAGACATGCTGTAGCTTGGAGCAGCATCTCTGCCTTTTTGGTCCCATTGCTGCTGCCTGTTCAGACTGAAAACTTCCTCTGCCTCACTCTTACAAGGATACATGTGATTGCATTTAGGGCCCACCCATATCCAGGATAAACTCCTCCTTTTAAAATCCTTAATCACATGTTTTGCTATATAAGATAATATCCTTAGGTTATAGAGATTAGGAAGTGACATAGCTTCCTTTGGGCCAGCATTCAGCCCAGTACAGTCTGGAAGCCACAGTTAAGGAAGTGGATGTAAAAGTGAATCAGACCTAAAGCAGTATTAGAATGGTGAACATAGTTATTTGATATTTTTGAGCTAATATGTGCCTGTGTTTGTTTTAGGTATGGGGTTATAGAGATGAGTAAGACCTGTTTTTTGCCCTGGAAAAAGTTACACCGCATTTGTTACATATACTAAAATACAAGATGGAAGACAGAATGGTTACCTAATTATGTTTGGGAAAGTCGGGATGTACTTCATGGAGGAAGTAATGCACTCCTGAACAAGATTTTGAAGGCTGATGAGGAATTCACTAGAACAGATTACAGAGGGATAGAAAAGGCCTTCAGGACAAGGAAATTAGTATTTGCAAAGACATGGAGGTAAAAAACAGCAGTGTGTGCTCAGTAGTGTATGAGATAAATTTTTTAAATTTGTATTTCTTTCTAATATACAAATTGGTCTCATTTTACCAGTTGCAAAGTAAATGTTCTTTGTTGCAAACATTTTTAAAGTACAGATCTTTTCCTAGATTGAGAAGATCTTTGGCCATTAAATATAGGAGTGGGAGGGGTAGCGCTTCAGGGAAATGCAAATTACAACCACAATGAGATATCACTTTACATCCCTTCGAATGGCTAAAATTAAAAAGACTGTGTTAAAGTAATTAAACAAGGAGGCTCTTGGACTGAGGTGGCTCTAATGCCCTGTTAGCCTATGTAGGCAAGCCAGAGCCTAAGCCAGAATCTATGCACTCGAATTCAAGAAAATGAAACAACTAATCACAACCAACTAGGCTTTCCTGATTAAGGCAACTCTTTAAGCTATATTCATCACATAATTTCCTTCCTTTACGTCCATATTTTCTATATAAAAACCACTCCACTTACTCCTCTTGGTGATGTGCTCCTAACCACTTTCACTCTGGCACTGCCCGTTTGGAATTGATGTGTATGCTCAAATAAACTGTTGAAAATTTAGTCTTCAACAGGGATGTCCACTATCACTTTTATTCAACATAGTACTAGAAGTTCTAGCCACAGAAATCAGATAACAAAAATAAATAAAAGGCATTTAAATCGGCAAGGAAGTTTCAGTAAAACTTTCATTATTTGCAGATGACGTGATGGTATATAGAGAAAACCTGAAAGACTCCACCAAAAAACTGCTAGAACTGATAAATGAATTCAGTAAAGTTGCATGCTACAAAATCAATGTACAGAAATCTGTTACATTTCTATACACCAATAATGAAGCAGCAGAAAGAGAAATTAAGGAATCAATCCCATTTACAATTGTACCAAAAACAGTAAGGTACCTAGGAGTAAACCTAATTATATACACAATGGAATATGTGTGTGTGTGTATGTGTGTATGTGTGTGTGTGTATGATCACATAAACAATGGAATATTATTCAGCCATAAAAAGAAAGCAAGCTTGCCATTTGCAACAACATAGATGGATTTAGAGGGTATAAAGCTAAGTCAGAGAAAGACAAATACCATATGATTTTACTCATATGTGGAATTTAAGAAACAAAGCAAATGAACAAAAGAAAAATTTAAAAAGGCAAACCAAAACTACTCTGAACTATAGAAAACAGATGGTTACCAGAGTGGAGATTGAGGGGGAATGGGTGAAAGGTGAAGGGGATTAAGAGTACACTTATCTAGATGAACACTGAGTAATATGTAAAATTGTTAAGTCACCATATTGTATACTGAACCTAATATAACACTGTATGTTAACTACACTGGAATTTAAAGAAAGTAAGAAGAAACTGGTGAAGTTTTTTTAAAAAGACAATATTTTTTAATTTTTTAAAAGGTTTTATATAAATTCCGGTTAACATGCAGTGTGCTATTAGTTTCAGGTATAGAGTATAGTGATTCAGCAGTTCCATACATCACTGGTGCTCATCACAACAAGTGCATACTTAGGTAATTGGTCTGTTCAAATTTTCTGTTTCTTCCTAGTTCAGTTTTAGGAGGTTTCCTGTTTCTGGAATTTATCAATTTCTTCTAGGTATGTCCATTCGTTGGCACATACTTTTTTGTAATATTCTCTTACAGTTGTATTTATGTGGTGTCACTTATCCTCTTCATTTTTTATTTTGCTTGAGTCGTCTTTGATTCTTTTTCCTTTTTTTTTTTTTATGAGAGTCCCTAAAGGTTCATCAGTTTTGTTGATCTTTTCAATGAACTAGCTCCTGGGTTCATTGATTTATTGTTTTTTTTTCCTTTATTTTATTTTCTTTATTTCTGCTCTAATCTTTATTGTCCTTTCTTCTACTTGGTTTGGGTTTTGTTCTTTTTTCAATTCCTTTAGGTGTAAGGTTATGTTATTTGAGACTTTTCTTCCTTCTTGATGTAGGCCTATATTGCTATAAACTTTCCTGTTAGAACAGCTTTTCCTGCATCCCAAAGATTTGGATCATTGTTTTCTTTTTCATTTGTCTCTATGTATTTTTTATTTTCTCTTTAATTTCTTGGTTGACCCACTGTTTAGTAGCATGTTATTTAATCTCCATGTATTTGTGCTCTTTCCAGATTTTTTTCTTGTGGTTGTTTTATAGTTTCATAGCATTGTGGGCAGAAAAGATGCCTGGTATGACTTTAATCTTTTTTAATTTGTTGAGACTTGTTTTATTATCTAATATGTGACCTGTTCTGGAGAATGTTCTGTTCTGGAGAATGTGCACTTGGAAAGAATATGTTTTCTGCTGTTTTAGGGTGGAATGTTCTGAATATATCTGTTAAATCCATCTGGTCCACTGTGTCATCCAAAGTCTCTATTTCCTTGTTGATTGTCTGTTTGGATGATCTGACCATTGATGTAACTGGGTTGTTAAAGTCCCTTACTATTACTGTATTACTATCAATATAGTTTATAATTGCTTATAATAATAGCTTATAAGTATTTACAATTGTTATATCTTCTTTTTGGGTTGTCCCCTTTATGATTATATAGTATTTTTCTTTGTCTCTTGTTACAGTCTTTGTTTTAAAGTCTGTTTTGTCTGATATAAGTATTTCTCTGGTACTTCTTCTCACATCCATTTACATGATAAATGTTTCTCCATCCCTTCACTTTAAATCTGCTGGTGTCTTTAGGTCTGAAATGAGTCTCTTGTAGTCTCTTGTAGGCAGCATATAGATGGGTCTTGTTTTTTAATCCACTTCTTTCTTTAATCCATTTCTTCCTTTTCAGGGAAATTGCATTTTAGCTTTCTTTGGTATGTTTTTTTCCTGCCCTGAGTTACTGAAAATATTCTCTAGCAACTTTGTTCTTTTGCTTTTTCACATTTAATTTTTCAGTCCAACTATAGTTAATTTTAGTGTGTATTGCAAAGTTGGGCCCAGTTTCTTTTTTTTTTTTTACATAAGGTGATCCGATTGTCTCAGTACCTTTTATTGCAGACTTCTGTTTCTTTGCTGATTAGCAAAACTGCCTGTGTTCTTAAATGTCTTACATGGATGGATGTGTTTCTGGGCTGTATTCTGATCTGTTGATCTCTTTGTCTGTAATTAATTCAGTGCCATACCAGCTTAATTACTGTAGATTTAAAATATCTTGATATCCAGTAGTTAAAGTCCTCCTATCTTGTTTTTAAAATTGTTTCTGCTGTTCTTTAAAAATGTTTCTGGCCTTTGTATTTCCATGTAAATTTCTGAGTCAGTGTGCTAAATTTCACACACACACACACACACACACACACACACACACACACACCCCTACTTACTAGGATATTGATTGGTGTTGCATCTATAGATCAGTTTGGGGGAGAATTTATATCTTTAGAACATTATTTTCCAATGTATGGTATGTATCTCTATTTACCTAGGTCTTTTTTAGTTTCTCTAATGGTATCTATATAATGGTTAGCACATCTTTTGCCTAGGCATTTGATGTTTTTTGATGCTGTTAAGAATGTCTTTAAGATATTTTGTTGCTGGGGCGCCTGGGTGGCTCAGTCAGTTAAGCATCTGCCTTTGACTCAGCTCATGATCCCAGGGTTCTGGGATCGAGCCCCACGTCGGGCTCCCTGCTCAGTGGGGGGCCTGCTTCTCCTTCTCCTTCTGCCTGCCTATCTGTCTGCTTGTGATTTCTCTGTCTCTCTGTCAAATAAATAAATAAATCTTTAAAAAAATATTTTGTTGTGACATGTAGAATGCAATTTTTAATATATTCATCTATCTAGCAATTATATTAACTTCTAATGATTTCTCTATAAATTCTTTCGGGTTTTCTACATACACAATTAGAACAGCTATATATAAAGAAAGTTTTATTTTTCCTTTTCCAATTATTTTTACCTTTTATACTTTTCCACATTTTTTGTACAGTGTCAAATAAAATTGATCATGGACATCCTTGTTTTGATCACATTTTGAAAGGAAGGCATTGAAGAATTTAGAATCAAGAGTTAATTTTTTTTTTCTTAAGATTTATTTAATTGAGAGATTGAGCAGGGTGGGCGGGGATGGAAGGTGGGGAAGGAAAGAGAGTCCTAAGCAGACGCTGCATGAAGTCCGACATAGGGCTTTATCTCATTACCCTGAGATCATGACCCGAGCTGAAACCAAGAGTCTGATGCTCAGCCAACTGTGCCCCCCAAGTGCCCCTACTGTATTCTTTTTATATACATCTTTTACCAAATTGATGTGCCTTTCAGTTCCTAGTTTGCTAAGTTTCTTTTTTTATCTTGTGGTAAATTCATATAACATAAAATTTAATGTTTTAAAGTGTGCAGTTTGGTGGCATTCCATGTGTTCATAGTGATGTACATCTACCACCTCTATCTCGTTCCAAAACATTTTATCACCTCCAAAGATAACTCTGTCCATTAAGCAGTCACTCTTTCTCTCTCCCCCAAGCCCCTTGCAGCCACCAATATACTTTCTCTTTCTCTGGATTTTGGATATTACCTATAAATGGAACCATACTCTGATGACACAAATGATAAATGTTTTATTTTAGTCCCACAAGTTATTGAACATCTATTATTTACTTTTTATGTTTATTTTCTATTGTTCAAGTTGAGTAATCTCTGTTCTGTCTTCCAGTTCATTAATTCTTCTCTATTTCTGCCATTGAGCTCATAGTTAGATTTTTATTTTGGTCATTATATTTTTTCACTTCTAAAGTTTCTACTTGGTTCTTTTTTATATCTTTTATTCTTTGCTGATACTTGTATTTCTTTGCTGTGTCTTTCTCTTTTTTTGTTTATTTCAAGCTTGTTTGCAGTTGCTCATTGAAATATTTTTAACATGACTTGTTTGAAGTCTTTGTTGGATAACTTTATCTGTCTTCTCAGTGTTGACGTCTGTCAATCGTCCTTCTACATTCAATCCGAGATCTTCCTCGTTCTTTTTTTAGATTTATTTATTTGAGAGAGAGGGAGAGAGAGAGAGTGGAGAGAGCATGTGTGCACAGGGAGAGAATCTTTAAGCAGATCCCCGCTGAGTGTGGAGCCTGACAGGGGGCTCCATCTCACGACCCATGAGGTCATGACCTTAGCCAAAATCAAGAGCTGAAGGCTTAACTGACTGAGCCACCCAAACGCCCTGAGATCTTCCTCATTGTTGGTGTGACTAGTGATTTTCTGTTGAAACCTGGACATTTTGGGGTATCATGTTATGAGACTGTGTTTCCTATTTCTGGCTTTTCCTGACACCTCTCTGGCACAAGAAAGAGGGGAAATGCTACCTCATTATTACCAGATGGGGGTAGAAGTCTAGGTTCCCCAGTTGGCTTCTGTTGACACCTGAATTGTGGGAGATCATCATCATTGCTGGGTGGCATGGAGTTCTGGCTCCTCATGTGGTCTCCACTGTCATCCTCTAGAAAGAATAGCCTTGTTACTGCTGAGTGGTAGTGCCAAACCTAACTCTCTACTAGTGCTTATCTGATGGCACTTCAGCAGGGTGAGGGTGTAGGTGTTCTTCCTTCCTGTTGGTAGGGGTGAAAATTCAGGTGTCCCATGTAGTCTCCCCTGATATTGCAGAAGTACAGGGCTGTATTACTGCTCAGGAAGATGAAAGCCCCAGCTTTCTAGTTGGCCTTCTTGTATCCCATCCAATCGGGGTATTAGGGTACCTCATTACAATCTGGCCTTTGCTGGCCGGGTTTGTGGTGGAGTCACAGTGTTTTCTGTAGTATTTTCCTGGAGGAGATTGTTATCATCTAGAATATTTTTGTCTTGCTACTTTCCTGTTACTTTGGCTAGAGAGCAGGCTTTTGTTAAGGCCTTTTTTTTTTTACCCCCAGTCTGAACCCATTGCCAGCTTCTTCAGCTCCAGGTTGGAGATCATGTATTAAACTGATAAGAACAGTTACTACACTTGATCATGTATTAAAAGAAAACACTGGGAACCCACCTGTGTGTCAGTTCTTATATCCTGAGGTTGTTAGCTGGTTTGCCTCTGGTCTCCATTTTTCAGAGTTGTGTTATATATGTCATGTATACACACACATACACACCATTCAGGACTTTTATTTGTATTAGTGGGATTAATATCGAAATGTACCTCTGCTTCATCATCCCAGAAGTAGAAGTCTTATTCCAAAAGTTTAAGTTGTATTCTCAGTTTTCATTTACTTCTGGATATTTTCTGATTTCTATTGTGACCTTTTCTTTAATTCATGTTATTTAGAAATGTCTTCTTTCTAAGCATACGTAGCTTTTTCAGTTACCTTTTTGTATTAAGTTTTAGTTTAATTGCACTTCAGTCAGAAAAATATTCTGTATAATTTTGGTTTTTAAACATTTTTTAGATTTTTTGAAATACCCAGTGTGTGGTCAGTATTTATAAATGTATGTATATGTTTATAAGGAATTTGTATTCTATAGTTACTGGGAATGGTTTTCTATGTATGTTAGCTCAGGTGGGTTAATTATACTGTCTGTATTTTTACTGATTACTTTTTTGTGCTTGTTCTATTATCAAGAATAGTGGTTAAATTATCCCCCTATGATTGTGAATTTGTCTGTTTTTCCCTGTAGTTCTGACCCCTTCTACTTCATATACTTAGTGTGCATAAATTAAAATTGTGCTATCTTTCTGGTGTATTTAACCTTTTATCTTTACAAATGTATTTTTTCATCTCTAGGACTGTTTCTATTTGGTTGTTTTTTTTTTTTTTGGCCTTAAAAATCTACTTTATCTAATATTAATGTAGGTCTGTCATCTGTCTTTAATGTTTAATTACGTTTTTGCTTTTTTTCTTTCAACCTTTGTGCCCTTCTGTTTTAAAAATGTTATTAAAAAGTTATATAGTTGGGTTATATTTTTTCTCTTAAATTTCTCATTTACTTGAAGCATTAATCTATATAATTTAATGTAATTACTGATATGTGTCTAAGTCTACTGTTTTACTTTTCCTATTTTCCTACTTGTTTATGTTCTACCTTATCTCCCTGCTTACCTTCTTTTAAATGGAATTCTCAATGGAGGGGTGATTCTCAAAGGAGGGACAGAGGTGATTTTTGCCCATCTAGGGTACATTTGTCAAAATGTGCAGACCTTTTGTTTTTCACTTCTGGGGGTGAGTGGTGCTACTGGCATCTAAGGGTAGAGACTAGAAATGTTACTAAATATCCTACAGTGTACAAGATAGGCCCCCCCACCTTGTCCAAAGTATTATCTGATCTAAAAGGTCAGTAGTGCAAAGGTTGAGAAACCCTTTTTTAGAGTGTTTTGAGTAATGTAAATTTCCCCACTCTGAGCATTTTTAATGGTTATCCTATAGGAAGGTTCAGCATATTTTATAGTAAGTATTTTAGATTCTTCACACCATGTATAGTTTCTGTTATGTGTTCTTTCCCTCTCTACCTTTCTGTTTTTAGAGTTGTTTTAGGTTTATATAAAAATTGAGCAGAAAGTACAGAGTTCCCATATACCCCCTGCCGCCACACAGGCACAGCATCCCTCACTATTGCATCCCACAGCAGAGTGGTACATTTGTTACAGTCGATGAACCTACACTGACATGTCATTATCACTTGTAGTCCATAGTTTACATTACGGTTCACTCTTGGTGTTGTACATTCTGTAGGTTTTAACAAATGTATGTTGATATGTATTCTGTGATTATAGTATCATACAGAATAATTTCACTACTCTAAAAATCCTCTGTGTTCTGCCTGTTCATCTCTTCCTGCTGGGAATTGCCAGCAATCCCTGTACCGACGGATGAAAAGATTACTCCAAATTTTGCCGTAAAAGAGAGGAGAAGGCAAGGGGGTCACACTCAAAGTCGAAGACCCTTTGCTCTTCTTTGCTTCCGCTTTTACTGGTCCTTCAGGATAATCACAAATCTTTATCACTGTTTCTCAAGCACATGACGTGTGACAAGGGGTCTTACTGAAACTAGGAAGATCTGTTTATGGGAAAGATACAATACGCAGATTATGCTAATATGTGTGTTCTATGAGTTCTGCTAAACATAGCCTAAGAGATAATACATACAACTCTTAGATCACAGGGCGGCTGTTTGGGCTAAGAAAACTTCGGGGAAGGCAACTTGCTGTGGCATTCCAACGGCAGAGTGGTCACGCAGGCCTCGGCATTCCAAAGGCCCATGTCCTTCTCAGAAACCTTCCATCACCCTCAGCAGGGTCTGTGGTTGCATTTTAGCAAGCCAGGTATTATGGCTGATTTCATGCTATACATTAATTCCGACATCTGCCTCTTTCCTAATCCCTGGCAACCACTAATTTTTTAAATGTCTTTATAGTTTTGATGTTTCCAGAATGTCCTATAGTTGGAATCCTACATCCCTTTTAGATGGCTTTCTTTCATTTAGTAGTATGCACTTAAGTTTCCTTCGTATCTTTTCGTGGCTTGATGGCTCATTTCTTTTTAGGGCTGAATGATACTTCATTGTTGGGATATACCACAGTTTATCCATTTAACTACTGAAGTATATCTCGGTTGCTTCCGGGTTTGGCGATTATGAATAAAGATGGTATAGGCATAAATGTGCAATTTTTTTGTGTGGATGTAACTTTTCAAGTAATTTGGGTAAATACCAAGGAGTGCTGTTGCTGGACTGAATGGTAAAACTAATGAATTAGAGTTCCTATTGCATTCGGTATTGTCCGTGTTTGGATTTGGGCCATCCTAATAGGTTTGTAGTAGTATCTCATTGTTTCAATTTGCAATTCCCTAATGACATATGATGTTGCATACCTTTTCATATGCTTATTTGCCATTTGTGTATCTTCTTTGGTGAGATGTCTATTAAGGTCTTTGAACCAGTTTTTAATTCAGTTTTTTTTTCTTGCTGAGTTTGACTTTGTATATTTTGTTTAACAGTCCTTTATCAGATAGGTCTTTTTCAGATACTTTCCTACCAGTCTATGACTTCTCTTCTCATTGTCTTGGCAGTGTCTTTCCTAGAGCAGAAGTTTTAAATTTTAATGAAGTCTAACTTACCAGTTTTTTTTTTTTTTTTTTGTGGATCTTGCCTTTGGTGAAGTTACTGTCATATCAGAGATGTTTGTTATCCTCTAGGAATTGGATAATTTTGCATTTTACATTTAAGTGCATAACCCATTTGAGCTAATTTTTGTGAAGAGTGTAATGTCTGCCTAGATCCACTTTTTTTTTTTTTTTGGCATGTGCTCCTGTGTCAAAGATCAGTTGACTATTTGTTTTAGTCGATATGTGGACTCTTTTTTGTTTCATTGATCTATTATATTGCCAATATCACACTTTTTAAGGAGGCTTTATTTAGGGGCGCCTGGGTGGCTCAGGTCATGATCCCAGAGTCCTGGGGTTGAGCCCCACATCGGGCTCCCTGCTCAGCGGGGAGCCTGCTTCTCCTTCTCCCTCTGCCTGTCTCCCTGCTTGTGTGCTCTCTCTCTCTCTCAAATAAATAAAATCTTAAAAAAAGATTTATTTGAGAGAGAGAGACAGAGAATATGCACACAAGTGGGGGTAGGAGCAGAGGGAGAGGGAGTAATATCAAGCAAACTCCCTGCTGAGTGCAGAGGCCAATGTGGGGCTTGGTCTCATGACCCTCAGGTAATGACCTGAGCCAAAACCAAGAGTCAGATGTCGAGGCTTACCTGACTGAGCCACCCAGGTACCCCAGTATTATACTGTCTTAATTACTGTTGCTTTTATAGTAAGTCTCAAGGTCAGATAGTATCAGTTTTCTGACTTTGTTCTTCTGTAATACTGTATTGGCTATTCTGGGTCTTTTGCCTCCCTTCATAAATTTTTGAATTAGTTTGTCGATATCCATAAGATATCTTTTGGGGATCATATTGAATCTGTAGATCAAGTTTGGAAGAACTTACCTCTTGACAGTATTGAGTCTTCCTCTCCATGAACATAGAATAAATATCTTTTCATTTATTTAATTCTTTGATTTTTTTTATCATAGTTTAGTAATTTTCTTCATATTAAAAAAACATTTTGGGGAGGAGTAGGAGACCTGGATTTCGTCTGGTCTCAGGAATTCAGCTGAATAGGGATCAAACCATTCTGAACACCTACGAACTCAACAGGAGATCGAAGATAAGAGTAATAACACTCTGAACAAAAAAGCGACCACTTTCTGGAAGGTAGGACGTGCGGAGAAGTGAATCCGAGGCGATATTCGGGAGGATAGACGGCGGGGGAGGGGGCCTCCGTCGGCCGCTTCTGGCAAGTGATGGAGCCGTGGAGCACAAAATCGAAACTTTTAGAAGTCGGCTCCGCTGAGGGACGTCACTCCAGTGGCTAAGTGGGGGTGGAACCCTCGCGGGACAGTGTGGTCGCAGGACCCTCGGGGTCACAGAAAGACCGGGGGTGCCTGAGTGCGGCAGAGCTCCCAGGTATCGGAGCAGGGAAGCCGGCTGCAGAGACGGAGCCGAGGCGCGGGCTCTCAGCTCGGGTTTGCCATAAACTGTGATCCGCGGCCCAGTCAGGCTACTGCTCCTCCAGCAGGGACCCAACAACCCCCAGAGCCGGGGAGACTCCCCTTCCTCCCCCCGGGAGGAGCGGCGCAGAAGCGCACCGCAGGGATCTGCTGGGTTTGGGGACTCCACACGGGGTCGGGTGCCAGACATAGAAACGCTCGATCACAGGCCAGGTGAGCACAGAGTGCGGCCAGAGACCAGGGAGGCGGGAGTGACTGCTTTTCTCTGGGGGCACACTGAGGAGCGGGCCCCGAGTTCTCAGCTCCTCCGGGGCGGAGATTGGGAGGCCAGCATTTTCACCCTGGTCCTCCAAAGCTGTACCGAGAGCTTGCAGGGAACAAAAGTTCCTGAGAGCAAACCGGAGGACTCACAAGGGCGGGGCAATTCCGCCTCCGGCAAAGACATTTGGGAACCACGGCAACAGGCCCCTCCCCCAGAAGATCAGCACGAACAGCCAGCAAGCCAAGACCAAGTTTACCTATCAAGGAGAACAGGAGAACTCCAGCCCTAGGGGAATACTGCACATAGAATTCATGGCTTTTTTACCATAATTCATTAGTTTTTCAAAGTTAATTTTTTTAACTGTTTTTTTTTTAATTTTTCTTTTTCCCTTTTTCAAACAACATCTTATCAATCCCTTTTTTAAAATAAACATTTTTTATTTTTCATTTTTAGAGTCATATTTTTATCCCTTCATAGTAGTTACCCTTATTTTTGGCATATATATATAAGTTGTTCTCTCTTTAAAATTTTGAGATACACAGTTTCTTCTAACAGATCAAAATATACCCTACATCACTAGTGTATGGCTTTATTCTATTCTCCTGCCTGATCACATTCTCTCCCTTTTTTTTTCTTTTTTTTCTTTTTTCTGTTTCTTTTTAAATCTTCTTTCTTCTTAAAAACAGCTTCTTATCAATTCCTTTTATAAAATCTTTTATAATTTTCATCTTTACAGTCATCTGCCATCCCTTCATTGTATCAACCCTTATTTTGTACATATATAAGTCTTTCTTCCTTTAAAATTTTAGCAGGCACTTTCTTCTAACAGACCAAAATATGCCCAAAAGCTAGTGTGTGGCACTGACCTATGCACTAGCCTGATCATATTTGATCATATTGGTTTTTTTGTTTTGTTTTGTTCTGTTTTTGTTTGTTTTTATCTTTTTCCTTTTTTTTTCCCTCTTCTTTCTTTCCCTTTCTTGTCCCCTGGTTTCAGGTCTTTTCTGATTTGTATAGAGTATATTTGCTGGAGACATTGTTAACCTGTTAGCATTCTGTTCTCTCATTCATCTGTTCTCCTCTGGACAAAATGACAAGACGAAAAAAATCACCTCAGCAAAAAGAACAAGAGGTAGTACCGTCTGCCAGGGACCTACTCAATACTGACATTAGTTTGATGTCGGACCTAGAGTTCAGAATCATGACTTTAAAGATACTAGCTGGGCTTGAAAAAGGCGTGGAAGTTATTAGAGAAACCCTTTCTGGAGAAATAAAAGAACTAATATCTAACCAAGTCGAAATCAAAAAGGCTATTAATGAGGTGCAATAAAAAATGGGGGCACTAACTGCTAGGATAAATGAGGCAGAAGAAAGAATCAGTGATATAGAAGACCAAATGATGGAAAATAAAGAGGCTGAGAAAAAGAGAGATAAACAACTACAGGATCACGAGGGCAGAATTCGAGAGATAAGCGATACGATAAGACGAAACATTAGAATAATTGGGATCCCAGAAGAAGAAGAAAGAGAGAGAGGGGCAGGAGGTATATTGGAGCAAATGATAGCAGAGAACTTTCCTAATGTGGGGAAGGAAACAGGCATCAAAATCCAGGAGGCACAGAGAACCCCTCTCAAAATCAATAAAAATAGGTCAACACCCCGACATCTAATAGTAAAACTTACGAGTCTCAGAGACAAAGAGAAAATCCCGAAAGCAGCTCGGGAGAAGGGATATGTAACCTACAATGGTAGAAACATTAGATTGGCAACAGACTATCCACAGAGACCTGGCAGGCCAGAAAGGACTGGCACGATATCTTCAGAGCACTAAATGAGAAAAATATGCAGCCAAGAATACTATATCCAGCTAGGCTATCATTGAAAATAGAAGGAGAGATAAAAAGCTTCCAGGACAAACAAAAACTAAAGGAATTTGCAAACACAAAACCAGCCCTACAAGAAATATTGAAAGAGGTCCTCTAAGCAAAAAGAGAGCCTAAAAGCAGCATAGATCAGAAAGGAACACAGACAATATACAGTAACAGTCACCTTACAGGCAATACAATGGCACTAAATTCATACCTTTCAATAGTTACCCTGAATGTAAATGGGCTCAACACCCCAATGAAAAGACATAGGCTATCAGATTGGATTAAAAAACAAGACCCATCGATATGCTGTCTGCAAGAGACTCATTTTAGACCCAAAGACACCCCCAGATTGAAAGTGAGGGGGTGGAAAACCATTTACCATGCTAATGGACACCAAAAGAAAGCTTGGGTGGCAATCCTTATATCAGACAAATTAGATTTTAAAACAAAGACTGTAATAAGAGATGAAGAAGGACAGTATATCCTACTTAAAGGGTCTATCCAACAAGAAGATCTAACAATTGTAAATATCTATGCCCCTAATGTGGGAGCAGCCAATTATATACGGCAATTAATAACAAAAGCAAAAAAACACATTGACAACAATACAATAATAGTGGGGGACTTTAACACCCCCCTAACTGAAATGGACAGATCATCTAAGCAAAAGATCAACAAGGAAATAAAGACTT
>NW_027397076.1:14562928-14690588 GCF_003265705.2 Callorhinus ursinus
GCAAAAGAAACAGTCCACAAAACCAAAAGACAACCGACAGAATGGGAGAAAATATTTGCAAATGACATATCAGATAAAGGGCTAGTATTCAAAATCTATAAAGAACTTATCAAACTCAACACCCAAAGAACAAATAATCCAATCAAGAAATGGGCAGACGACATGAACAGACATTTTTCCAAAGAAGACATCCAAATGGCCAGCAGACACATGAAAAAGTGCTCAACATCGCTCGGCATCAGGGAAATCCAAATCAAAACCTCAATGAGATACCACCTCACACCCATCAGAATGGCTAAAATGAACAAGTCAGGAAACGACAGATGTTGGCGGGGATGTGGAGAAAGGGGAACCCTCCTACACTGTTGGTGGGAATGGAAGCTGGTGCAGCCACTCTGGAAAACAGTATGGAGGTTCCTCAAACAGTTGAAAATAGAGCTACCTTACGATCCAGCCATTGCACTACTGGGTATTTACCACAAAGATACAAATGTAGGGATCCGAAGGGGTACGTGCACCCCCCAATGTTTATAGCAGCAGTGTCCACAATAGCCAAACTGTGGAAAGAGCCAAGATGTCCATCGACAGATGAATGGATAAAGAAGAGGTGGTATATATACACAATGGAATATTATGCAGCCATCAAAAGGAATGAGATCTTGCCTTTTGCAATGACGTGGATGGAACTGGAGGGTGTTATGCTGAGTGAAATAAGTCAATCAGAGAAAGACATGTATCATATGACTTCACTGATGTGAGGAATTCTTAATCTCAGTAAACAAACTGAGTGTTGCTGGAGTGGTGGGGGGTGGGAGGGATTGGGTGGCTGGGTGATAGACATTGGGTAGGGTATGTGCTATGGTGAGCACTGTGAATTGTACAAGAGTGATGAATCACGGATCTGTACTTCTGAAACAAATAATGCAATATATGTTAAGAAAAAAAAAGAAGAAGATAGCAGGAGGGGAAGAATGAAGGGGAGTAAGTCAGAGGGGGAGACGAACCATGAGAGAGGATGGACTCTGAAAAACAAACTGAGGGTTCTAGAGGGGAGGGGGGTGGAGGGATGGGTTAGCCTGGTGATGGGTATTAAAGAGGGCACATTCTGCGTGGAGCACCGGGTGTTATGCACAAACAATGAATCATGGAACACTACATCAAAAACTAATGATGTAATGTATGGTGATTAACATAACAATAAAAAATTATTAAAAAAACATATTTTGTTAAGTATAGAGTTGTTTCAGTTTGGGGGGTTACTAACATAAATGGTATTATAAATTCCAAATTCCATCTGTTCATTGCTGATATATAGGAAAATGATGGACTTTTTTGTATATTAACTCTCTATCCTGCAACCTTGGTATAATTGCTTATCAGTTCCAGGAGGATTTTTTTTTTAATTGGGTCTTCTACACAGACTGTCATGTCATCTGCAAAGAAAGACAGTTTTATTCCTCCTGTATTTATATGCCTTTTATTTTATTTTTTCTTACTACATTAGCTAAGACTTCCCACTATGATGTTGAAAAGGAGTGGTGAGAGGGGACATTCTTGTTTGTTCTTGATCTTAGTGAGAAAATTTCCATTTTCTCACCCTAAATATGACATTAGCTGTAGATTTTTTTATAGATGTTCTTTATCAAGTTGAGAAAGCTCCCCTCCATACCTAATTTGTTGAGTTTTTTTCATGGATATGTGTTGGATTTTGTCAAATGCTTTTTCTGCATCCATTGATAGGATCATGTGATTTTTTTTTTTTTTGCTTTAGTCTATTCATGTAATAGATTACATTAACTGATTTTTTTTTTTAATGTTGAACCAGCCTTGCATGCCTGAAATAAATTCTACATGGTCATGGTGTCTAAATCTTTTTATACATTGTTGGATTCAATTTGCTAATATTTTGTTGAGGATTTTTGCATCTATATTAATTTTTTTAAGCTCTTAAAAGATAACGTTCATAGTTTGGGGCCATTCAAAACAAGGCTGCAGGCCAAATTTGGCTCATGCATTAAAGTTTGTCAACCCCTTTGCTAGAGATTACAAGATACATTCTTGACTTATCAAAGTGTAATATTTGTTGATACTTTTAGCCTTTTCCCATACAGTGCAAGGGCTCTATAACACTTCTAATTCTACCTTTATTGACTTATATACCATTTAGTTATATATTTTAAGTCTTTGTATGTTAAATTCCCCGAGATACTATTTTATGCAGTCAGCATCATGCAGTCATAAATAGTATTATGCACATATTTCCAATTTTAATTTATCTTTATTTTTGTATTGTCCACATCTAAGATAATTTTCCTTGTGTATGAAGGACTCCTTTACTGTTTCTTTTATTGTGCATCTTCTGGGATGAATTTGTTTTGTTTATCTGAAAATGTCTTTATTTTACCAATATTCTTGAAAGATTTTTTTTGCTATATTTATAGAAACTTTGGCAGTTATATTCTTTCAGCACTGTAAAGGTAATATTACATGTGTTCTGGCATTCATTGTTGAAGTCCTTTTTTTTTTTTTAAGATTTTATTTATTTGAGAGAGAGAGAGACAAAAATAGCGAGCAAGAGAGAGAGAACAGGGGGAGAGAGAGAAACAGGCTCCCTACTGAGCAGGGGGCCTGACGTGAGGCTTGATCCCAGGACCCTGAGATCATGACCTGAGCTGAAAGTAGATGCTTAACTGTCTGAGCCACCCAAGTGCCCCAAGTCAGTTCTTTTGTTGCTTTTTTTCAAAGCACTTTGGTTCTTTTCCTGGCTGATCTTAAGATTTTTCCTTTTTCTTTAGTAAAATCTTAAGGTGATGTTCTTAGATGTGGATTTCTTAATGGAATGTATGTAGAATTCTTTTTATTTACGTGCTTGTGGTTATAGAACATTTTTGGTGGAAGTTGACAACTTTTGGGGGGGCAGTTATTGTTTCTGTACTATTTTCTCTCCTGGGACTCCAATGGCATATCTGTTACAATACCATTTTAACTTTATTCTCTGTATTTCTTTCCTTTTTTGTATTTTTCTTATTTTTATTTAAATTCAAGTTAGTTAACATATAGTGTAGGACTGGTTTTAGGAGAATTTAGTGATTCGTCACTCACATGTAACACTCAGTGCTCATGCCAACAAGTGTCCTCCTTAATGTACATCACCCATTTAGCCAGTCCCCCCACCTACCTCCCCTCTAACAACCCTCAGTTCTCTTTATTTAAGAGTCTCTTATGGTTTGCCTGCCTCTCTGTTTTTATTTTTCCTTCCCTTCCCCTATGTTCATCTGTTTTGTTTCTTAAATTCCACATATGAGTGAAACCATATACTTGTCTTTCTCTGAACGACATTTTTTCATCTAGCATAATACTCTAGTTCCATCCATGTCATAGCAAAGGTCAAGATTTCATTCTTTCTGATGGGGGATTAATATTCTGTCATACACACCCCATGTCTTCTTTATCCGTTCATCAGTCGATGGACATTTGGGCTCTTTCTATAATTTGGCTATTGTTGATAGTACAGCTGTAAACAATGGGGTGCATGTGCCCCTTTGAATCAGCATTTTTGTATCCTTTGGATAAATACCTAGAAGTGCAATTGCTGGGTCATGGGATAGTTCCATTTTTAACTTTTTGAGGAAACTCCATACTGTTTTCCAAAGTGACTACGCCAGTTTGCATTCCTACCAACAGTGTAAAAGGGTTCCCCTTTCTCCACATCCTCACCAATGTCTGTTGTTTCCTGAGTTATTAATTTTAGTCATTATGACGGTATGAGGTGGTGTCTGATTGTGGTTTTGATTTATTTTTCCGTGATGATGAGTGATGTTGAGTATCTTTTCACGAGTCTGTTAGCCACCTGGATGTCTTTCAGAAAGTGTCTATTCATGTCTTCTGCCCATTTCTTAACTGGATTATTTGTTGGATGTTGAGTTTTTAAGTTCTTTACAGATTTTGGACACTAGCCCTTTATCTGTTATGTCATTTGCAAATATCTTCTCCCATTCCATTGGTTGCCTTTTAGTTTTGTTGATTGTTTCCTTCACTGTGCAGAAGGTTTTTATCTTGATGAGGTCCCAATAGTTTATTTTTGCTTTTGTTTCCCATGCCTCTAGAGACATGCCTAGTAAGAAGTAGGTGTTGCCAAAGTCAGAGAGGTTGCTGCCTGCTTTCTCCTCTAGAATTTTGATGGTTTCCTGTTTTACATTTAGGTCTTTCATCCATTTTGAATTTATTTTTGTGTACAGTGTAAGAAAATGGTCTAGTTTCATTTTTCTGCATGTTGCTGTCCAGGTTCCCCAACACTTTGAAGAGACTGTCTTTTTTCCATTGGATATATTTTTTTGAAGATTTTTTTTAAGTTTTATTTATTTGAGAGAGAAAGCACACATGCATGCTCATAGAGAGTTAGAGGGAGAAGGAGAGAAGCAGACTCCCCACTGAGCATGGAGCCTGAAGTGGGGCTCGATTCCACGACCTAGGAGATCATGACCTGGGTCAAAACCAAGAGTCATGCTCAACCGACTTTACTGCTTTGTTGAAGATTAGTTGGCCATACGGTTGTGGGTCCTCCTTTTTATTTTATTTTATTTTATTTTTCATCCTTATTTCTCTTATATTCTTTTAACTTATCTTCTAATTACTTTTTTTTTAAAGATTTTATTTAATCATTAGAGAGAGAGTGCGCATAAGCAGGGGGGAAGGCAGAGGAAGAGGGAGAAGCAGGCTCCCCGCGGAGCAGGGAGCCTGATGCGGGGCTCGATCCCAGGACCTGGAGACCATGACCTGAGCCGAAGGCAGACGCTTAACCATCTGAGCCACCCAGGCACCCCTTCTAGTTACTACTTTAAGCTATGTCTTATATAGGCTGTTATGCTTGCTCATTGAGTTTTTACTTTTGGTTGTAGAATTTTTCAGTTTTAGAGATTTCCCTTGGTTTCTTTTTATGGTTGCTTATTCTCACAAAATTCTCAACCTTGTTTTTTATTGTCTTGTATACAATAATGTAAGAAAATTTCTTTTAGAATCGTTGTTTAATAATTCTGATAGTGAGGCCCTTTTGTCTATTGTCTTTTTGCTTTTTGTAACTTTAATTCATGTCACCTTATCTTCCCAGGTACTTGAGTTTTAAAATTAAAAAAAAATTTTTTTATTTTGTCACATTTATTTGTAAAATTGTTTTTTAGAGCAAGTTGCAGCCTATTCTAATATCATTCATCTAAATTACCCTTGTTAGGAATAATAAGGGCAAACCTTTAAAGTCTGTATCGAAAATGAAGGGGGTGTTCACCAGGGCTTCTCCACTCCTTGCTGGTGTAATCTGTGTATCTTTGAATTTGAAGACTGTCAGCAGGCATTCAGTCTCCCAGCCACCTCTCTGGAACTGGCAGATGCCTCTAGGGGAAGAGTGGTCCCAAATGCCAGTCTCATCTTTCTGCATCCACATCATCTCCTGTTCCCATTTCAGTAAATATTTATTCTTTTGTTAGTTTCCATTGTCTTCAGATTATTAAAACACATGTCCAGCTTTTCTTGTCCTAAGCAGGAGACTTGATCTAAATTACCTTTTCCTTTAGTACTGGAAGTGAAGACTATCTTCAGATTTCTTGGTGTAAGAGATTGATAATACATTTCCCACGGTGTTTGAGGTAGTTGAGGTTTTTGTTTTTAGCTAAAAGCATCTTTATATAATTAGCATAAAAGATACAAGTTTGTTCTTTGTAAACTTGAATATAGAATTGTGGAACCACTTTTGAAGGTCAGAGAAAGAATTAATGTTTTATGAGGCCTTTCTGTCTATGTTACTAGATATTTATTTGGAGGATATCATATTTTCCAAGATTATCATTGATAAATTGATTATTACTGGACTGGAGAACTGAATATATGTTCAAAACACTAAAAACAGATACAAAGTTTATTCTGACCTTGGTAAGACTTGTGCAAGTGGACAGTTTTCTTTGATTCTGAAATATTCCTAGAGGAGAAAAGTCTGAAAATGACTATTGGCAGATGCAACCCAGGAGTTCATAACTTTGAGTCAAGAAGATCCCAGAGGGTACACATATGTTTGCAATGGAACTAGAATTGGAGATGAGGCTGTGAAAATTAATAATGGGAAACCTCGTTAAAATGGAGATGGGAGATTCAGCAAGGGGAGCTCTCACTCCCTACCACTCATAGTCAGTTGTAGACCCAACAGGAAGATATGTACTTGATTTTGCACCTGGTTGCTCCTTTATGATCCCAACTGGAGGAAGATACTTTTTTTTTTTTTAAGGTTAATAAGGTAATGGTGGTAGTGATTGAGAAATGGCTATCCTGCAATTAGTCCTGAAAAGCACTTGTAGTAGATTTTAATGCCAAAAGGGAAGGATTTAAATCATTTTAACCCTGTTTTCCTTAAATGTCCAGGTCTTTGTGAATTTTATTTGCAATGGGACTGAACTTCCATTTTAAAGTAGGAGTTAGAATATTTACTGTCAACTGGAATAAGAAAAAAAAATTATCATTTTATCTTAGAAATCTTTGTTTCATTGGTAGTGGGACTGAAGAATAGGTCTTGGTTTTTCTTATGTCGTTTAAGCTTTTAGCTAATTAAAATTAAAACCCTGGGACACCTGGATGGCTCAGTCGGTTAAGTGTCTGCCTTCAGCTCAGGTCATGATCTGGGGTCCTGGGATCAAGTCCTGCATCGGGCTCCCTGCTTCATGGGGAGCCTGTTTCTCCCTCTGCCTCTGCCCCCTCTCTGTCTGTCTGTCTGTCGTGAATAAATAAATAAAATCTTAAAAAAAAACCTTATAATATCTCTTGGTGGTATTATTACAAAGTATGAAGTAAGTTTATTGTGTGTTTCTATCTTTTAAAAATTACTTGGATCAAAAAGCAGAGTCAAAATTACATGCCAGGTTTTTTTTTTTTTTAAGATTTTATTTATTTGAGAGAGAGAGAATGAGAGATAGCATGAGAGGGAAGAGGGTCAGAGGGAGAAGCAGACTCCCCGCCGAGCAGGGAGCCTGATGCGGGACTCGATTCCGGGACTCCAGGATCATGACCTGAGCCGAAGGCAGTCGCTTAACCAACTGAGCCACCCAGGCACCCTTACATGCCAGTTTTATGATCCAGTTAATTAATTCCCTGACAAATAACTTACTTTTGTTAGGATAATGTTGTGGCAGCTGTTACAAACAGTGCATTGTTGCACGTTTAACATGAGTAAGAAGTAAAGTTTTCTTGGAGGACTTTGTCCCTTCTATTAAAATGTGATTTGACAGGAAACCAAAGTAACTTCAATTTTAGTTTAAAAGTCTTCTTAGGTAATATGCAGACATCACATTAATTTATCAGAAATGGTATATTAAAAGAAAGACTGAGTAATTTGATGGTTGGTTTTTATGTGCTAAAGATCTTGTAGTAGGAAAAGGTATTTCATGATGACTCATGACTGAGGGAGATGCTATTAGAAAAAAATACATATAATCTTCACAAAGATTCATGAAGCTAAAGGTGAGAGAATTACTTTGATGAAAACTTTTGTTTTTAATTATTTACAATAAGAATACTCTGTCATCATTTTTTTTAGTTCTAAATATAACAAACAGTTACTTTCATAATCCTGGATCAGTGCTTTTGGGGATAGCTGAAGTGATTTACTTTCCTGTTCTTAGTACATAACACAGATGATTAACATTTTTGTGTTGACTGATTTCTCATCTGAGTCTGCAGCATGAGTACAGTTCACCTTGTGTCAGATAAAAGACCCTTTGTAGCATTAATCACATAGTTACTTGGTGAAGGTCATCTTTGTGAAGATTATAATTTTCTCCAACCATTTGTCAAGTTCTAAGTGGCTTTTCTCTGATTTCAGAGTATGGATTTTGTAGTAGGATCATTCTATGAAGTTTACCGTAGTAGCTTCAGGGAATATCCATGGTTTGTGGATCTGGGAGTACCTAAATTAGAAAAGTCAGTAATTCTAGTTAGGTTAATAATTGAAGATGTGACGTTGATGGTCACAGAAACTTAGTGTGGACTAAAGAAAATGTGTTAAGGTACGATTCAACTTTGTTCTTTTTGTTTTATGAACAATTAAAAAATCGGAAAATTTGGGTTTTGTTATAGAAATGATAGTTGAATAACAAGAAGGGATAAAAAGAATGTCACAGTGAATGAGTTTAATTCATCACTAACTAAGTGCATTTCTCTGTGCAGGTATAATTTGGCATCCTGAGAGTCTGTCTTAGGAAGAAGGAAGTGGAAAATACCCTTGGAAAAAAGAAAGCTAAGACAAAAAGGAAGCCACTTACTTTTACATGGTCAATTGCTCACTTACCAATATGGATACTTTTCCCACTATTTTTCCTCCTGGTGGAGACAGCGGGCTGACAGATTCTCAATCTGAGTTCCAAAAAATGTTAATTGACGAAAGGTTACGATGTGCACATCATAAAACTAACTATCAGACTCTTAAAGCTGAACACACAAGGTAAATTGCTTAAATTTGGAGTTAAGGGGCTTTATTAAGAAAATTATTTTTGTCTGAACGTTTGCTCTGGAACATACAGTATAATTTTGTTAGTTTGCAGTATATACATTTAAAACTTCCTGGGGTGCCTGGGTGGCTCAGTTGTTAAGCCTCTGCCTTCATGCTTAGGTCATGATCCCAGGGTCCTGGGTTTGGGCCCTGCATCTGGCTCCCTGCTCTGCAGGAAGCCTGCTTCTCCCTCTCCCGCTCCCCCTACTTGTGTTTTCCTCTCTCACTGTGTCTCTCTCTGTCAAATAAATAAATAAAATCTTTAAAAAAAAAAAAAAAGAACTTCTTTAATACAGTCAAAGTTTTGCTTTAAAATTACTTTAGTCAAAACTAAACTAAACATGGTCCCAAGTGTGCTATGAATTTATGTCTTGTTTTGAAAGTAGCAAGACATATAAAATGTCTAGGTGGCTAAGTGTGTTTTTCCTTTCCCCCAAGTAAAATTGTATTAATAAACTATAGTGTTAATAATTAAACTCTATAAAGAAAAGAGGTTTATGAACTTAATGGGATATATGAAATTGGCCTTGTTCTGTAGTGTTGGTTGACCTCACATAAAGTAGTGCAATTAGGATAAAGCAAAGGATATCCTTAAAGTTGAATTTTTTCTTTTTTTAAAAATCAGATTGCAAGATGAGTACATAAAATCACAACATGAACTAAAGCGCCTGTTAAATGAAAAGCAGACTCACCAGGAAAAATTTCAGCTGCTGCTTGAAGAGCTAAGAGGGGAATTAGTAGAGAAAACTAAAGACTTAGAAGAAATGAAACTACAGGTAAGAAAATATATTTCAGTTAGTACTATTGGGGAAAAAATTTCCTCTGCCCTTCAGGGTCCTTCTAAACTGGACTAAGAATCAAATTGGCATGAGATTAGATTAATAAGAGAAATCAAATTTAGTTTCAACAGTATGCAGAATCCACACAAACATCACGAACATGAAATTCCAAAGATAGGCAGCAGTAGGCTTATATGACATCCTGAGCTAGGGAGACAGGTCAAGTCTGGGGATACAAAGGGAAAGAAGATCAGTAGCAGGATGGTGAGAGGAGATGTTTGGAAAACAAAGGTTGCCCTGTTAAGCAGATAAATTTCTTAGGTAAAAAGGAACCTCTGTTAATAGCTCTCTTCTTGGTATAGCCTCTCCTTTCCAATTAAATTGAGGCAGTTGAGAGGGAGGTAAAGAGCTTTTCCTAAATCGGCTGGGTTTTGATTGCTTTTAAATCAAAACAGTCTTCATGCCAAAACAGCCCATCCTGGGGAGGCCTGCCTTTTGCACCTATGATACAAAAGTAGCCTGATGTTGCTAAATTTGGTGAATTCTGCCTACATTCTTAATGAGTATTTTGCTGTTGTCCACGTGGTAGAATATAATATTCTTTCATATATTCTGGAATTTTAGCTACCATGTGGGATTTAGCCATGAAACTGTTGTTTCATGTAAATTTGTGTTATATTACCTGTTCTGATTTAAATATTTCACTATTCAGAATAATTGCGGGAAAGGCCGGTTTGAATTGATAAATATTGAGAGTTAAAAATATTTTTTTAAAGAAAGTTTTACTAATTTTCTTTTAAGTATTATAACTGCAACTGAGCTAAAAAAGACTGATATTTATTAAAAAAATTTTTATTACTGAAGTGTAGTTGACAAGACTGATAGTTATTTTTAAGGGACTTCTTAAAAGACTATAAAAACAATATGTGCACTTATTTTATGTGTGCAGGGTACAGTAAATGGAGTTTCTAGAGCAGAGGATGGTACTACCGTTTCATTTCTCATTTGCCTAGAAAGGAGACCAAAACTAAACTTACTGTAGCACCAGTCAAACTTATTATAAATTTCAAATTAGTAGATATTAGCAGTCATATTTTCCTGTGTTCATTTAATCTCTAAATGGTACCAGCTGTGTATTTCTTTTTAGTGCTTGGTACAAATGATAAGTATTTTTAATATTGGAGTCAGAAGTTGATAGGGGTAAAAAGCTACCTTTTCAGTTATCTAATATGGCATATCGCCCAATTCATGGATTCCTTTGACAGCAGTGTTAGAAGTTGGTTATTCAGTATCTTTTTGAAATCTTCCATTGTTGGGAACACCACCACTAAGCTTGGGTTGGAGCCTGTATTGTGGTATTTTATTCTTAGGTGTATTTAGGACATTTAAACAAAAACCTCACATATAGGAGTTGAATAGGCAAATGTAATTTAAGCCTATAGAATTGGTAGATTAATTTGTTTTGCAAAAATTGAGAGGCCATAGAAATGAGAATCTGTGAGCACTGAATCCAAGGAATGCTTCCAAGTATTCTTCTGACACTGTAGATATAAACACTCTAGTCTTCTTTAGCTTATTGTTTGCATGTGCTTGGTACAAATAAGCATGTCTCCATGTTAGTTTGAAGAAACAGGAATTATATTAATATCAGACAAAATTTACTTCAAGACAGAAAGTGTCACTTAAGGTAAAAATGTCATTTTTATGACCAAAAAAAGGGTCAGTTCACCAGTGAGAACTTTGTTGAAGGTCATCATCTTCAACAAACATCTGTTTTTATGCCTTAGTTTTGTCATGTGGTAAAGAGGATAAAAGTTGTTAACAGTGGTTTTTGTGAGGACTGATGAAATAACATATATATTTTTAGTATAATGTCTGACACATAGTAGATTCTCATGAATGATGGCATTTATTCTCTTTGAATGCAGGCTCCGTAAGGGCAGGAACTCTTTCAGTGTGTCTTCAGTGCTCAAGTAGATTTCTGTTTGTATTTATATATTTTATAATATGTTAGCAAATTTTTGTAGAATGAATGACATGAAGAAGTGGAATAAATGAATGACTCGGAATTGAGGTTCATATATAATACAATGTTCTTTCTTGTCTCTTATGTACCTAAAGCTTCAGCATCTTAGAGTTGATAATCCTCTCATTGTTTCAAATCTGTAATGAGTTAACTTGTGTCCGCCAAAAAATATGTTGAACTTCTAATGCCCAGTACCTCAGAATGTGACCTTGTTTGAAAATAGTCTTTGCTGATGTAATTAGTTAAGATGAGGTCATACCGAAGGATGATGGGCCCTTAATCCAATGTGACCGGTGTCCTTCTAAGAGGAAAACAGACACAAAGACAGAAACACAGGGCGAAGGGCAGGGAGTGAGGTGGGGTGAATGTCCTGTCATGACAGAAGCAGAGATTGAAGGGCTGCAGCTGCCAAGGAAGGACAGGGATCAACAGCACACCACCAGAAGCTAGGATGAGGCAAAGAAGGATCCTTCCCTTCAGGGAGTGTGGCCTTGCTGACAACTTGATTTCGGACTTCTAGCCTCCAGAGCTGTGAGACAATAAATTTCTGTTGTTTTAAGATAGCCAGTTTGTGATATTTTGTTGTCGTAGCTGTAGGAAACTAATACACCATTCAAAGCCAAATTCCTTTTTGGAACATTTGTGACACAGGGATCTTAATTATTCTCTGCCTCCGTGCTTTCAGTGGGAGAGAACTTAGTGAATGTTTAAAGTGATCCAGTTCCATTTATGGATTGGAGCATGTTAAGTATTTTCCCTGTCCTATTGAAATGAAATCATCCTCCCTGTAGCCTCTCTCTTGGTTCTTGTACTGTTCCTTGGATCTACACAAAATAACTTTAGACATTTCTCCATGTGATAAGTTCCCAGATGTTTGCTGACAAATATATTTTGTCTGGTAAAGTTTCTGTTTTTCAAGATAAACATAAGTGGTTTCTCTATGATATTTATCTGGCAAAAACAAACTAAAATAAAGATCTATATTATGTATGCATGTTGAAGCTAAATTTAGCTATTTGCTTTATGGATGTCAGCAATTTGTATGAGTTGAATAAAATTAAGTAAATTCAACAAAGTAGAAGCAATAAGAAATATGTTAGTAAATGTTTATGAAAGATGATTATTTTCAGGATATACATGTATTATCTTGTCTACAAAATGCCTTTTCTGAGCTAAGATTTAATATCCCTTTGGCTTTTATAGAAAAATGATATAAAAGATAATCAATTAAAGAATATTTCTGTGTCACTTGTGTAGTTGTAGTGAATGGAAATAATAGTAGTGCCTAATTTATATGCTGATTGTAAAGATGAAATGAGTTAGTGCATAGAAAGTGTTAGTACAATGCTTTGATATAGAAAGTGGATAGAACATGTTAGCTGTTGTTATAGTGTTATTATGTACCATGTTATGAGTTATTTGATAATATTTCTGTTAAAATTTTAAAAGTTACTTTACCAAAAATTTATATGCTTTCTTTGTGCCAGGCAATGGAAACTATGTAACCCAGTATGTTTCCCATTTTAGTTGGAGGCTAGGAAGCTCATAGCTAAATTTATTATTCAGTTTGTCATTATTTTTTTAGGAATCTCTGGCACAGCAATATCTGCCTTCTTAAATTAAAACATTCTTTGAAAAATAGTGGTCTATTTTATATTATTAACATGACAAGTGGTATAATATAGATTTAATATAGGTAATGACACATGGACTGTTGTATGATAAAGCATTCTTGTTTCTTTTGAGACAAGTGGTGGCAGTATTCCATTAGAAGTCTAAGATGCAGCATACTTTTCTCCTAAAATGACATGGAGAAAATCCTCTAATTCTGTGTCTTTGGTGTATGTGTGCTTTGGCAGGGTTGGGAGGGAAGATAGATTTTTCTTATGTGTGTGTGCTTGTTTTTTATAAGATTCTTAGGAGATAACAAAAAGATGTTGTTGAGATTTTTTTTTTTTTTAGTTAGAGACCTTATAGATTACAAGACTCTTGTGTAGTTACCAACTTCAGTGTTCTTTTCTCCTTTGTGTGGATCCATATTTCCTTTGGTACCATTTTCCTACTGTCTTAAGGACTTTCTCTAACGTTTGTAAAGTAAGATCTATGAGAAATTTTTTCAGCTCTTATATATCTAAAAATAATTGATTTTAAAGATAGTTTTGCTGAGTATTGATTTCTAAGTTGACTATTTCCCCCCCTAGTACTTTAAAGATGTTGCTCTTCTGTCCTCACTTATGTTGTTTCACATAAGAAATTTGCTGTCATCTTTATCTTTGTTCTGTGTATACAGTGAGTCTTTTCTTCATGGCTGCCCTTAAGATTTTCTCTTTATTGCTGATTTTGAGCCATTTGATTGATATGACTTTGTACTTCATATTTACAGTGCTTAGGGTTTATTGAGCTTCTTGACTAGGTGGGTTTACCGTTTTCATCACCTTTAGAAAATTTTTGTATGTGACTTCTGAAAATATTTTTTTCTGCCTCCTCTTTGATCTCCTTTGGGTATTCCATTATTAGGCCACTTAAAACTTTTCCCATAACTCACTGATGCTCAGTTTATTTATTTTCAATCTTTTTTGTCTCCTTGTTGCATTTTGGGTAGATTCTGTTGTCCTGTCTTCAAGTTCACTGATCTTTTTTCTTTTGCAGTATCTCATCTTCCATTAATCCCATATAGTATATATTTTTCATCACAGAAATTGTAGTTTTTACACTGAAGTCCAATTTAGATTTTTTTAATAACTTCCTTATATCTACTTAACATGTTCAATCTTTTCTCTAGCTTTTTGAACATATGGAATTCAGTTATAATAACTATTTTAATGTCTTTGCTAATTCTAACATCTGTATCACTTCTGGGTTGGTTTTGGTTGATTGATTTTCTTGTTTATTGTGGGTAGTATTTTCCTGCTTTGCATGCCTGATAAATTTTTATTGGATGCTAGACATTGTAAATTTTATATTGAGTGCTAGATATTTTTGTATTCTGATATTCTTGAGCTTTGTTCAGGGACAGTTACTTGGAAACAGTTTCATCTTTTTGGGTCTTGCTTTTAACGATTTGTTAAGTGAGAGCAGATTAATATTTAGTGCTCACTACTTGCCACTGCTGAGAACCTTCTGAGTACTCATTGCTCAATGAAATGAAGGTTTTCAGTCTGGCTTTTGGAAAAAGGAACTATTCATAGCTCTGTGTGAGCTCAGATTACTCATCCATCTGATTCATTCTTTTCCTGGCCTTAATTAAATATTTTCCTTACATACATGTGCTGATCGGGGTACTCTTCTGAATGAGCCTTTTGCAGATCTTCATAATTTTCTCTGCCACCCTCTTTTCTGCTACCCTGCTTGTGACTCTAGCCACACTGCTCTCCCTGGATTTTTGTTCCATTTGCTTTTAAGTCAGAGAGTCCATCAGATTCTGCCTGGATATCCCTTCCTGTGCATGGCCTGGAAGCATTCTCAAAGCTTACTTTCTTTGTTGTTTGTCTCTCAGGGATCTTTGTTGCTTAATTATACCCACTGTCTTGAAAACGTTTGATTTTTGTTTATTCTTTTATTTGTTTTAGGCAGGAGAATAAATCTGATCTCTATTATGCCATCTGTTGGAAGTGGAAGCACTTTTATTTCTAATTGGTACTTGTTTGAGATTTCTGTAATTAAAGGTTAAAGTAGAAAGGGTGGTTGTGTTGCATCCTCACATACCCATCAATACTTGTTTTATCTTCTGACATCCCTCCTCTGTCTTTCAACCCTTCTGGATTATTTTGAAGCAAATCATCTCAACTCTAGTATTTTAGTATATATCTCTATTATATACCAAGGTAATCTCTCCTTTATTTTTTTTTTTAAGATTTTTTATTTATTTATTTGAGAGAGCGAGAATGAGAGAGAGAGCGAGCACATGAGATGGGGGGAGGGTCAGAGGGAGAAGCAGACTCCCTGCCGAGCAGGGAGCCTGACATGGGACTCGATCCAGGGACTCCAGGATCATGACCTGAGCCGAAGGCAGTCGCCCAACCAACTGAGCCACCCAGGCGCCCGGTAATCTCTCCTTTAAAAGCATAGCCACAATACCATTATCATACCTAAAAGTACTTATTCCCTAATGTCTTTTAATATTGCATCTTTGTTCACATTTCCCTAATTTTCCCAGTTTTGCTTATTTTTTAGGAAAGATTTTATTTATTCAAGAGAGAGCATGAGCGCATGAGCAGGGGAGAGGGGCAGAGGGAGAAGCAGACTCCCCGCTGAGCAGGGAGCCCAACGTGGGGCTCTATCCCAGGATCCCAGGATCATGCCCTGAGCCAAAGGCAGACACTTAACCAACTGAGCCACCCAGGTGCCCCCAGTTTTGCTTATTTTTAAAGTTGTTTTGTTTGATTTTTTTTTTTAAAGATTTTATTTATTTATTTGAGAGAGAGAGAATGAGAGATAGAGAGCACGAGAGGGAAGAGGGTCAGAGGGAGAAGCAGACTCCCTGCTGAGCAGGGAGCCCGATGCGGGACTTGATCCTGGGACTCCAGGACCATGACCTGAGCCGAAGGCAGTCGCTTAACCAACTGAACAGGATCTAAATAAGGTTTATCTATTATTCTTTACCTTTTCATTACCACCCCTTCTCACTTTGGACTCTTGATACTATCACCCAGACTCTTGACATCATAAACCAGATTATAAGAGCTTTCTATGTGATTTCCCAGCTCCATCCACTGCCTCCCCCTCTCCTGCCCTAGTCACCAGTTTTCTCCCACCAGAGGTTTTGATCCATCTTGCTTCTTGCTAAAATATAGATATGGTGATGCCATTCTTAAGCTTGAATACCTTCAGTGAATAAGCAAAGTACAGAAAAATGTGATAGTATGCCTTTCTTCATGTAAAAGTTAAAAAGTGGTGTATATGCTTATATATTTGTATGTTGTTTCAAGAAGGATATATAAGAGGTTAGCCATGATTGCTTCCTAAGAGGGAAACTGGATAACTGAAGGAAGAAGACTTAGTCTTTTAATACTTTTTTTGTTTGAATTATGTATGTAATTATATTTATTCATTTTAAGTAAAAAAAAAATAAGTAACTACTGTTGAATACTGAGTAAATTATAAGAGTCTGAATCTGATATTTAGGAATCTTCTACTTGTAGCTCGCATCTCTTTCCCTTTTGTTCCCAGCCAGGATGTAGCTCTCATAAGTGGCATTTGGAAATGTTTCAGCATGGCCTTGATTGTCACAATATTTAGAGGGCATCAATGCACAAGGATCCGGGATTCTAAATTGTCTGTAGTGCTTAGTGTGCGGTTCAATCCAAAATGCCTTTAGCTTACCTTTGAGGAGCATTTTTTTCCCCCCAGGGAATTTAAAATGTTACCCATTCTTAAGTTTCTGGTTCTGTTTAAGCTTTAGTTTTCCCATACCTTTGATGTGCCACTATTTCTATACTTAATATTTTTTCTGTTGGTCTTTACCTGTCTGATAAGCCTATATTGGTTATTTTTATAGTTATTTGTATGTATGTTATTTTTCATATGAGAGTTTGAACTTCTTATGGGGCAAGAAATTCTTCCTGTGAGTTTTTGTGATCTTTACAAAGTTAGATTGTGTATGCTTCAGTTTCTGTAAAAAAAAAAAGGGGGGATGATAATATAGCTACATTGAGGATCATTGCAGGGATTAAATAAGTTAGTTAATGCATGGAAGATATTTATGTTATATAGATTATATAGTATGTTGCAGAATGTTTTGTATGTAGTAAGTATTCATTCAGTGAAGTTTTTGGACTGTTCGGAGTATTGATGAATAAATGAATTGAATTAAACTGAATATTACTCTTCATTTTCAGAGGTTAATGTAAGTACATACTAGGTTTTTTGGGTTTTTTTTTAATATTTATTTGACAGAAAGAGACACAGTGAGAGAGGGAACATAAGCAGGGGCAGTGGGAGAGGGAGAAGCAGGCTTCCCACCAAGCAGGGAGCCCGATGCGGGTCTCGATCCCAGGATCCTGGGATCACGACCTGAGCCAAAGGTAGACGCCCAGTGACTGAGCTAGCCAGGCACCCCTTCCATACTAGGTTTTTGTTTGTTTGTAATTTTTTTGTTTGTAATTGAGTTATCCTATGTGCCCAGGCAGTGGTGTGAGGTGAATAAAGACTGTGTTTGCCCTTCAGGAGCTTACATAAATACTTAAATCATTTTTTGAAATATGAGTTCTATAGGAGTATATAACAGGGAGGAGCCATGTTTTGGTGCTCAGAGTAAAAGTCAGCCTTTTCTGATTGAAAATAAGTCTGAATAATTCTCTGTGGTATACCAGATTATTACACCTTTGTTTTGATTGCTTTAGGAGATAGACTGTTAGCCATTATATAAAACATGGTAACCTTAGCTGCCAACACAGTTATTCCTAACAGTCATCATCATAATAATAATCAGTTACTATCTTTATCTCATGTTAATGGAATTTTTGACATCTCTGAGAGCCTGAAATTGAGATCTTCAAGTATTGTTTCAAATGATAGTTCTATTTACATAGTGATTACTGTAGAATTAGGTATATTGTGAAATTTCTATGAATTGGATTTTATTGTTATAATTAAGCATTGCAATTTGGTGTATTCTTGATTTTAGTATTTGTGATTTTATACTTAGAATGCTTTTTTTCCTCTACATACTAGGTATTAACTCCACAAAAGTTGGAATTGTTACAAGCCCAAATACAACAAGAATTAGAAACTCCAATGAGAGAACGTTTTAGGAATCTGGATGAAGTAAGTAATTTATATAGAAGGAACTGTGCATTTATCTTTATATGCCTGATCAAAAGCCCCATTCCCTTATTCAGAAACCCTGCAGTAGCTCCCCTTCTAACTCAAGGGGCTTTTAGGGCTGCAAAAGATCAGATCCCATTATCTCTCTGACTTCCTTTCCCTCATCCATATTGGCCTCTTTGATGTTTCTTTGGCACTCCAGAAATGAAACAGATCAAGAATCTTTGCTATAGCTGTTACTTCTGTCATGAACAGTATCCTTCCATGTATCTCTTAGCCACTTCCTCATTTCTTTTTTTTTTAAGATTTTAAAAATTATTTATTTGAGAGAGAGCACACGCATGTGAGAGAGCATGAGCAGGGGGTGGAGGGCAGAGGGAGCTGAGCAGGGAGCCCAACTTGGCACTCGATCCCAGGATCCTGGGATCATGACCTGAGCTGAAGTCAGACGCTTAAGCAACTGGGCCACCCAGGCACCCCTTTCTCATCTCTTTTAGGTCTTTGCCGAAAGACTTTGCTCTCAATGAGGCCTACTTTGTGACCAACCTGTATCTCCATTTAATATTGCTTCCTGCCTTTCCCATCACTTTTTTTTTTTTTTCTAAAGATTTTATTTATTTATTTGAGAGAGAGAATGAGAGACAGAGAGTACAAGAGGGAAGAGGGTCAGAGGGAGAAGCAGACTCCCTGCTGAGCAGGGGAGCTCGATGTGGGACTCGATCCCGGGACTCCAGGATCATGACCTGAGCCAAAGGCAGTCGCTTAACCAACTGAGCCACCCAGGTGCCCACATCATTAGTTTTTGATGTAGTGTTCCACCATCACTTCTTAGACCTTTAGATCCCCATTTACCCGCTCTACTTTTTATTTTTCTCTAGTACTTATCCTCTAATATTCTGTACATTTATCGTGCTTATTATTTTCTTTATTACCATCTCTAGAATGTAAGTTGCATGAGAGGAGGAACCTTTATCTGTTTGGTTCACTGTATATTCTAAGTTCCTAGCATGCAATAGGTGCTCAGTTAGTATTTGTGGAATGAAAGAGTGTATTTCATGCAACCTCAGAAAAATTAAAATTTGTTATGGTTTTCCTTCAGACTGAAATGTTTCCTTCCTCTTATGAAATTTCATGTTGGTATAATATGATTAAATGTTTAATAAATGGAATAGGAAAAGACAACATATATTAAGTACTATGCCAGACAATTTATATATGTAACATTATTTAATGACTAGGCTGGGCCTTATACATAACACATGAATATTGTCCCCTTCAGAATGGACCACTTTGGAAAGCTGTAGTCTAATGATGCTGCCATTACACAAAGTAGTTGTAGAATCCACTTTTATAAATGGCTTATTGGCTTGGTAAAGTCATCTTTTGAATATCCTCCTGGTGGGTAACCAAAGCATTATGATTGGGAGTAGATTTAATTTTTGCATTTAAACAAAGCCACTTAGACCTAAGGTTAAGTGATCAAGTTAGTTAAGTAAAAGTTTTTTTTGTTTTTTTGTTTTTTTGGTTTTTTTTAGTAAAATCATGAAACCCATTTTCTTGGTTTGTTAAACTGTCTTGGAGAAATCTTTCAACTGAAGAGTTACAGTGAGCTGAATATTTTAGAAGGTGTTCTTATTACTTAATTTCCTGACGAATGTTGAAATAGCATCTCCTTCATCTTCTCTATTGCCTAAGTTCTTACTGATTTTAGAATGCCAACAACTTTTGTAGTGTTAGTAAGCAGAATTGGAACATACCAGAGATTCGCATGTGTTCTGGTTAGTCAGGAAAGTTGGTGCTACATATATTCTTTAGACTGGTGTGTTGAACTGTCATTGTCATACTTGATTGAACCTT
The DNA here is from genome assembly GCF_003265705.2 of Callorhinus ursinus. Classification (NCBI taxonomy): domain Eukaryota; kingdom Metazoa; phylum Chordata; class Mammalia; order Carnivora; family Otariidae; genus Callorhinus; species Callorhinus ursinus. The sequence goes on from NW_027397076.1 coordinate 14,582,880, forward strand.
AAGTTATTGTACTAAATATTCAAATAATATTTTATCTACTTAGAATTCATCCTTTTAGGAGGCTATTTTATATTTTACTATAGAGTTAATTTTTAAAATTTAACTAATTTTGAAAGGTATACTACATTATTAAATATTATTCTATTAGGCCCACAGGTCAAAACTTTTGATGTGCTATTTGTCTTTATTATTGTGAGAATCAGTGAGTAAATAAGGTAAATTGAATGGTAATTTGCTTTATTGGCACCTTCTCAAGACTGTACTGATTCTGTATGTAGGATACTTGCCATAAGATTTTTCCAGGGTTTAGGGGCACCTGGGTGGCTCAGATGGTTTAAGCGTCTGCCTTTGGCTCAGGTCATGATCCCAGAGTCCTGGGATTGAGCCCCACATCAGGCTCCCTGCTCAGCGGGAGGCCTATTTCTCTCTCTCACTGTGTCTCTCTCTGTCAAATAAATAAATAAAAATCCTTAAAAAAAAAAAAGAATTTTCCAGGGTTTATTTATATTTCTGTTAAGCTTACTTTTTGCTTTTTAGAATGGCTTTCAACATAATGCACTTTAAAATTATATTTGCAAAAGTGATTTTTGGAGTGAGTACAAATTTCATTTATAAACGTGTCATAAATTACAGTCTCCTTTTAATTTAGGAAGTGGAAAAGTATAGAACTGAATATAATAAGCTTCGCTATGAACATACATTTCTCAAATCAGAATTTGAACACCAGAAAGAAGAATTTGCACGTACTTTAGAAGAAGAAAAAATAAAATATGAATCAGAGGTGAGTGATTATGCTAGTTTAGTCATTAGCCTTCTAGTCTGTAAAATTTTATGATTTTTTCTAAATTCTAAGAATTGATTGCATAATTAAGTTTCACTCATTAATGGTAAAGTATTTGGCATGATATTCATCTGTTCTACAGTAACATTGTTTTTTGTGAACATTCTTTGTGGCTGTTAACTTTTCCTCTTTTGTTCCTCATTTATTTTGCCCCAGTCAATGGAGATAGTCTCTTTTCTTTCATAGCCAGAGAGACAGACTTCTTATTACAAATATAGTTTGTTTATATGACTTTTTTATGTAGAACTGTCCCCCTCTACTTTTTGGAACCAAACCACGTCCAGAAGAGCTCTGGCTATCAGCCCATGTACCTTGTTTCTACTGACAGAAATAAGGGGTTTATACTTTAGGGCATGCCCATCACGTTCAAGAAGTGTACTTTGTTCTTTCTGACATCTACAACTGCAGAATTTTCTCTCCGCCGCCTACAGCATGTTCTCCTACTCTATCTCTACTGCTTAGGCAGCCTTTCTACTCATTTTATGTTTCATCTCCTAATTTTGCCAAAAATGAAATTTGTGTTTATCATTCTTTATGGACTTATATGTGATTTTTCAGGATAAAAAGAAATATCAGTTTTGTCCTGCTATATTCAAATAAGAAATCTAACACCAGTGGAATTTGTAAACAACAACAAGAAAAAACTTGGTATCTGTAGTTATGTGAAATATTCTTTGTACAAACACATCTGCATTATGTATTTATTGCATCATCCTTATTTGGAATTAAGAATTAGAATACACTCACCTTCCTTTACCAGTTACTAATTGGATCAAACTGATCTATTCTTTTTATTATTTTTTAACTTTAAATTCAATTAGCCAACATATAGAACATTATTAGTTTCAGATGTAGAGTTTAGTATTTCATCAGTTGCATGTAACACTTAGTGCTCATCACATCACATGCCCTCCTTAATGCCCATCACCTAATTACCCTATCCACCCCTCCCCCAGCAACCCTCAATTTCTTTCCTATAGTTAACAGTCTTTCATGGTTTGTCTCCCTCTCTGATTTCTTTCCATTCCGTTTTTCCCTCCCTTCCCCTATGATCCTCTGTGCTGTTTCTTATATTCCTCATATGAGTGAAACCATATGATAATTGTCTTTCTCTGGTTGACTTATTTCACTCAGCATTGTACCCTCCAGTTCCATCCACTTTGGTGTAAATGGTAAGATTTCATCCTTTCTGATGGCTGAGTAATAATTTCATTATATATTATCCATTCATCTGTTGGTGGACATCTCCACTCTTTCCATAGTTTGGCTGTTGTGGACATTGATGCTATAAACATTGGGGTGCACATACCCCTTCGGATCACTACATTTGTATCTTTGGGGTAAATACCTAGTAGTGCAATTGCTGGGTCATAGGGTAGCTCTATTTTAAAGTTTTTGAGGAACCTCCATACTGTTTTCCAGAGTGGTTGCACCAACTTGCATTCCCACCAACAGTGTAGGAGGGTTCCCCTTTCTCCACATCCCCGCCAACATCTGTCGTTTCCTGACTTGTTCATTTTAGCCATTCTGACGGGGTGTCAGGTGGTATCTCATTGTAATTTTGATTTGTATTTCCCTGATGATGAGTGATGTTGAGCATCTTTTCATGTGTCTGTTGGCCATTTGTATGTCTTCTTTGGAGAAATGTCTGTTCATATCTTCTGCCCGTTTCTTGACTGGATTATTTGTTTTTTGGGTGTTGAGTTGGATAAGTTCTTTATAGATCTTGGATACTAGCCCTTTATCTCGTATGTCATTTGCAAATATCTTCTCCCATTCCGTAGGTTGCCTTTTAGTTTTGTTGACTGTTTCCTTTACTGTGCAAAAGCTTTTTATCTTGATGAAGTCCCAATAGTTCATTTTTGCCCTTGCTTCCCTTGCCCCTGGAGACGCATCTAACAAGAAGTTGCTGCAGCCAAGGTCGAAGAGCTTGCTGCCTGTGTTCTTCTCTAGGATTTTGATGGATTCCTGTCTCACATTTAGGTCTTTCATCCATTCTGAGTCTATTTTTGTGTGTGGTGTAAGGAAATGGTCCAGTTTCATTCTTTTGCATGTGGCTGTCCAATTTTCCCGACACCATTTGTTGAAGAGACTGTCTTTTTTCCATTGGATATTCTTTCCTGTTTTGTTGAAGATTAGTTGACCATAGAGTTGAGGGTCCATTTCTGGATTCTCTATTCTGTTCCATTGATCTATGTGTCTGTTTTTGTGCCAGTATCATACTGTCTTGCTGATGACAGCTTTGTAATAGAGTTTGAAGTCCGGCATTGTGATGCCACCAGGTTTGGTTTTCTTTTTCAACATTCCTCTGGCTGTTCGGGGTCTTTTCTGGTTCCATACAAATTTTAGGAGTATTTTTTCCAGCTTTGTGAAATATGACGATGGTATTTTGATAGGGATTGCATTCAATGTGTAGATTGCTCTGCGTAGCATAGATTTTTAACAATATTTATTTTTAATTACTGAGCAAACTGCTTCATGATTGTTTGATAAGTAAGAAGCTATATGAACATTGGAACATTTGAGTCCATTGGTAATACAGTACTAGAAAACTATAAATATTTTAATAGCCTTTTTTATTAAAAACTTCTGAGCAACTCTATTCACATATGATCTCTTGTTATAATAGTCACTGCGATGAAGCAGGACTGTATTATTTTATCCATTTTAAAATGAGGACACTTGAAGCATAAGGTAAGCAACTTCCCCAAAGTCTCACAAAAAGTCAGCAGCCAAGTTTACTATAGAACTCAGGTGCCCCAACTACCAGCCCGAAGTTTTTAGTTTGGTGTGGCAATTTCAAATCATTGGTAATTTCACTTAGGAGCCATCTAAAAACTAATTTTGTTCAAGAGATCTGTCAGTTTATACTAATGATGATGAAAGGTTTTGAATCTGTAATCATGACAGACTTAAAGGAATTACATTTAAAAATCTTCTTGTGGAAAATAGGAATGAAAAAGATTTCCAGCCTAAAAGTTGGTTTAGTGTATTAAAGAGTAACCAACCACTGAGGTTAAGGATACTGGTCCTTTAGTTTATATTTTGCATTTAAAACCTAACGTTGATGTTTATCTGGTAATGATTATTTGTATTCTCTAGTTTCTTAGTTTTATTGTTTTTCTAAAGAATGAAACTTGCATCTGAAATCTGATGACTAATCTATTTTTCACCCATGAAAGGCCAAATAATATTCATTAAAATTTTTAAGGGCTTACTGGCATCATTAGTTTTCCTAATTTAAATGTCTTATGGAGAAATCTGAAGATAAACAGCTAAGAAGCCATAATTTGTAGAGGCTAGAAAAATAAAACTTTCTGATAAGACCAAAGTTCTTTTCTTTCTACTTCCTGATTGATTATGCAGGAACAGTATTAATTAGTGGATAATCGGGTATTTGTTCTTTCATTCCATCAGTTAATCTTAGTGATATGATTGTGGATCATGAAACAGCATTGAAACTTCAAAGAAAAGCCTACTCTTGCCCTCTGCCAATTTTACAATTTAAACTGGTATAAAATATGTTAGTTTGTACTAAAAATAATTGGCTTTTCTTGCATTCAGGATTCACATAATACTTGTGCATTTTCACTTTTTTTTTTAAAGATTTTATTTATTTATTAGAGAAACACAGAGAGGGAACACAAGCAGGGGGAGTGGGAGAGGGAGAAGCAGGCTCCCCTGCCGAGCAGGGAGCCTGATGTGGGGCTCTATCCCAGGACCCTGGGATCGTGACCTGAGCCAAAGGCCGACGCTTAACAACTGAGCCACCCAGGCGCCCCACATTTTCACTTCTACAGATAAAAGAAGTAACTGAATATTCTTTACTGTGTTCTTAGGTGAATGCTTCAGGAAGATTTTGTTAGTGTTTTCATGAGAAGCACTTTAGTGATTCACATTTTCCTCATGATACTCTGAATTAAAAGGAATATATGAAAGTAGATGTCTTTATCTTATAAGTAAGATAATGTCATGATTTCTCAATGCATTCAGCTATAAGAACATATTAAGTCTGGGACTTCATACAGATGAAATTCTGAAGTTGTATGTATAGGTATTATTCAAAGTGGTACTATTGTGTTTTACTATGTTATTTGGTGTCTAATTTTATATTCTGCAAATAGTAATGAACCATACAAAGAGTTATAGGCATAGGTTATTATACTGGTCAACTGAATGAGTGCAAGAAGCAGGAACAATTCAGTGGGGAAGTATGTAGATTTTGAGAGAGGGGCAGTGAGTACTGCATCATATGAAAAACTTTAGAATGACAGTTATTATAATGACAAGTCCCTGAGATTATTCCATCTGGCTTTCCAAACTGAGCTGTACCTTGGGGTTTTTTTTTTTCCCTTAAGATTTTATTTATTAGAGAACAAGTGGAGGGAGGGGCAGAGGGAGAAGCAGATCCCCCGACTCCCCATGGAGCAGGGAGCCCAACTCAGGATTCAATCCCAGGACCCTGGGATCATGACCTGAGCCGAAGGCAGATGCTTAACCAACTGAGCTACTCAGGTGCCCTTTTTATTTATTTATTTGAGAGAGAGAGAGCAAGCGAGAGAGAGAGAGGGCGAGCAAGCACATGCGCACGATCCGGGTGAGAGTCTGAGAGAAAAGCAGACCCCCTGCTGACACTCAACTGACTGAGCCACCCAGGTACCCCTGTAACTTGGTTTTTATGGGGCTGGTGAGAAGCCAGAATTCCTGTGGCAGAAAGGAGAACTTTTCTGGGTTCTTGTTACCACATGCTATTTTTTCTTACAACACTGTTAGCACAAAACTGATAATCGTTTTCAAGTTTTGGTCTTTATTCTGACACACATATCAGTAGACATCATGAAACCTCTTAAAACACATCCTAATTTTGTCCTGGTATGTTCTGAAGCTCTAGGTGGCCTATAAGACTCCTTTATCTAAAATATTCCAAGTTCTCTGACTAGCACCCTTCTCAGATATTATAAACCATATTATAATAGGCAAAAGTCTCCCACATTAAAACTAAGGTACCTCCCAATGGGAATTCTCTGGGATGGATTTTGGCAAACCTTTTAGAAGGGCTCTATGGAATCTTACTCATTAAAATTCTCTGTATGGGGCGCCTGGGTGGCTCAGTCGGTTAAGCATCTGCTTTTGGCTCAGGTCATGATCCCAGAGTCCTGGGATCGAGCCCTGCATCAGGCTGCCTGCTCAGCGGGGTGTCTCCTTCTCCCTCTCCCTCTGACCCCTCCCCCACTCATGCTCTTACTTGCTCTCTCTTAAAAATGAATTAAAAAAAATAATTCTCTATATGGATACAGTTTAGACTGTCTCAAAAACTAAACTTTTTACATGTAAATTTTAAAATGTTGAAGATATTTACTTAATGTGACATTGAGAACTGAACTGAACTTCTGTGTGCCTCAGTGTCCTTATTTGTAAAATGTTGTTAACAATAGTATCTATCTCATGGATCTGTGAGATTTAATAAATTAGTATGTGTAAAGTACTTATATAAGTACTTAGCACATAGTAAATATTCAGTAAATGTTAGCACATACTCAAAATTTTGGAATATATGATCCTATTGTTTAGCATGCTGGAGTCTTCAGTGTCAGGTTTGTACTTTAGATGATCTAAATAGTTCCAGGGCATCTCTCATTTCAGTTCCTCTGCCCCCCCACCTTCATCTCACTCTAGCATTTGGACTGCTCTGCTTTCAGGTGCCCTGTGCCCTGGTGGCATGTGTTTTATTATCCTTAGTCTCTTGTTCGGTCTCAATACAATTCTTTTTAAGACACAGTAAACATCAGCTCATTTCCCAACAGTTCTTGTATTCCATTCCCTAATCTTTCTGTAACTATGTCTGGGGGGCAAGTACGTAGTTCTAGGAATTGCTTTCTCCCTGTAACTATCTATCTTTTACTAGGAGAAAATAAGGGTATAAGGAAAGGAAACTATAACATCCAAAACGAGATTAAAATATGAACTTTAGATTTGTAAATAATTTAAGTGCCACTTTCTTCTCAATATAAACAAATGACAGTGTTTTTGTATTCCATCATTAATTTAGGAAAAATTAATTCTAGTTCATATAGGGGAAGTGGGGAAACTTAGTAGAAATATAAAAAAGGTCAACTAATTTGATTTTAAAAACTGAGATCTCAGAACATGGAACTTCATGTGCAAAATAGTTACCATAATGCCTGACACATAGTAAATGTTCAAATTAATGGTGTTACTACTGTTAGTACCTGACAGCATTAATCATAGTACTAATTATCATAATAAACATAGCTGATATTTTATAGATTTCAGATTTGTAAATGACAAGCTGCAGAAGTTGAAAAAGTAAAATACGTAGAGGTAGGACACAAATTCATACTTAGTTTATTGAGAGAATCACTTTATATATACTTATTTGAATTCTGTCAGCTGTGGGAATTAGTCATTATTCCCATTTTATAAATGAGAAAACACTCATGAAAAAACACTCATGAAGCACTGAGAGATTAGTCCAAGGTTATAAAGGTAGTGGTTGATAGAACCATGATTCACATCGTCTGGGAGTTTCTGTTTCTGCCCATGTTGGAGTAATAGGGACTGAATTTTCCTAAGGCCTCGCCTAAAAACTGAGACAAAATATAGGAAACTGTGGTGTTCAGACCCTGGAAAACAGGTAGTACGAGGTGCAATGATCCCTGAAGGAAGGAAAACAAATGAAGTAAGCCCTACGATTGCCCCATAGTGGAAAGGCTTTACAGTGCATGGTGCATTGAGTGCAAGACTCAGAAGGGTTTTACTTCAGTAGTAAAGACAAATTAGCCCTACACTAAAGGCTACTCTGGTTCTCCTTGACAAGTGTAAAAGCAAGATTTGAAAGGATCGAACTATTTCTGAGTAATTTAAAAGCATAACAGAATGAAGATTTAAAAGTATGTAAAGGAATCCAGAAGAATCCAGCAATGGAAAAAAAAAAAAAACCAACATAAAATTCACAATGTCAGACATCCAATAAAAAATGACTGGGCAGCCCAGATGGGTTCCTAAGTGAACTCTACAAAACATTTAGGTCTCTACAGTCTTTTTCAGAAAACAGAATGAGAGGTAGTATTTCTTAACTCATTCTAAGAAGCCAGATACCTAATACCTTACCTAATACCTAAACCAAATAGACATTATAAGAAAAAAAAAAACCAAAAAAACAACTATAGACCACTGCCTCTCATGAACAAAGATTCAAGAATCCTTAACAAAATATTAGCAAATCAAATCCAACAGTGTATAAAAAGAATAATACACCATGAACAAATAGGATTTATGTCAGGCATGCAAACCTGGTTCAACATGGGGGAATGAATTAATGTAATCCATCACCCCACAGGCCAAAAAAGAAAAATCACATGATCATATCAGTAGATGCAGAAGAATCATTTGAGAGAAATCAATATCCATTCTTTTTTTTTAAAGATTTTATTTATTTATTTGACAGAGACACAGCGAGAGAAGGAACACAAGCAAGGGGAGTGGGAGAGGGAGAAGCAGGCTTCCCGCTGAGCCGGGAGCCCAATGCGGGTCTCGATCCCAGGACCCTGGGATCATGACCTGAGCCGAAGGCAGACGCTTAACAACTGAGCCACCCAGGCGCCCCTCCAATATCCATTCTTGATAAAAACTCTCAGCAGACTAGGAATAGAGGGGAGAACTACCTTAGCTTGTTAAAGAACATCTACAAAAAACCTATAGCTAACATCATACTTAATGATGAGAAACTTAGGGCTTTCCCACTAAGATCAGGAACAGTGCATGGATATCCTTTTACCATGCTTTTTCAGCATCATGCTGAGAGTCTTATTCAATACGGTAAGACAAGAAAAGGAGATAAAAGACATACAGATCTGGTAGGGAGAAATAAAACATTTTGCTTGCAGATACATGATTGTCGATGTAAAAATCTGAAACAGTGAGCAAAAAACTTGAAATTAATAATCAGTTACAGTGAAATTGCAGGATACAAGGTTAATGTACAAAAGACACTTCCCTGTGTAATAGGAATGAACAGGTGGACTTTGAAATTAAAAACATAATATGACTTATGTTAGCATCCCCCAAAATGAAATACTGAGATATAAATCTGAAAAAAAAGTGGGAGATCTGTATGAAGAAAACTACAAAACTGATGAACAAAATTAACTAAATAAATGGAATACTAGTCCATGTTTATGGATAGGAAGACTGAATGTTGTCAACATGTCTGTTCTTCCCAACTTGATCTGTAGTTTCAGTGCAATCCCAATCAAAATGCCAGCAAGTTATTTTGTTGATATTGTCAAACTACATCTAAAGTTTATGTAGAGAAACAAAAGACCCAGAATAGCCAACACAATATTAAAGAACAAAGTCAGATGACTGACACTGTCTGATGTCAGGATTTGCTATAAAGCTATTGTAACCAGCTCTGCTATTGGCAAAAAAAATAGACAAATAGATTTGAAAGAACAGACCAGAGACTCTAGAAATAGACTTACACAAATATAGCCATTTGGTCTTTGACAAAGAGAAAAGGCAGAATGGAGAAAAAGTCTTTTCAACAAATGGTGCTAAAACAACTGGATATGCACATGCAAGAAAAAATGAATCTAGACACAGACCATACACCTTTCACAAAAAATTAAAAGTAGAACATAGACCTAAATGTAAAACTTAAAATTATCAAACTCCTAGAAGATAACAGGGGAAAACCTAGATGATCTTGGCTTTAGTGATGACTTTTTAGATGCAACACCAAAAACATGATATGCAAAAGAAGTAATTGGTGAGTTAGACTTTATTAAAATTAAAAACCACTGTGAAAGACATTGTAAAGAGAATGAGAAGAGAAGCCATTTACTGGTAGAGAATATTTACTATAGGCACATATGATAAAGGATTGTTATTCACATTATACAAAGAACTATGAAACTCGACGATAAGAAAACAACCTTATTTAAAGTTTAAAAATGGGCCACAGACTTGAACAGATATCTCACCAAAGAAGATACACACAGGGCAAATCAGCTTATGAAAATATGTTCAACATTATACATTATTAGGGAATTGCAAATTAGAACAAGATACTACAACACACATACTGAGAATGGCCAGATCCAAAACACTGGTGATACTAATTGCCAGTGAGGATGTGGAGCAACAGGACTTCCCACCATTACTGGTGGGAATGCAAAATGGTACAGCAACTTTGGAAGACAGTTTGACAGTTTCTTACAAAACTAAACATAATCTTACTAAACATAATCTTACCATAAGATGCAGCAGTCATACTTCTCGATATTTACTTAAAAGAACTGAGAATTTATGTCTGCATAACAACTTGTGCAGTTATTTTTAGCACCTTTATTCCTAATTGCCAAAACTTAACAATATGTCCTTCAGTAGGTGAGTAGTTAAATGAACTGTGGTACATGCAGACATGAAAAGACATGGCGGAACCTTTATTATATATTACTAAGTGAAAGAAGCCAATCGGGAAAGGCTGTATACTGTAGTATTCCACTATATGACATTCAGGAAAAGGCAGTACTATGGAGACATTGAAAATACCAGTGGTTGCCAGGGATTAGGGGAGAGGGAGGGGTGAATAGGTGGAACACAGAGGATTTTTAGAGCAGTGACACTATTCTTTGTGATACTAAAGTGGTGGGTACATGTCAAGATATATCCATCAATATCCATAGACACCAGGAGTGAACCCTCATGTAAACTATAGACTTTTGGTCATATGATATGTTGTTTTATGTTCATGAGTTGTAGCAAATCTACCCCTCTGGTGTGTGATGCTGATTAGTGGGGAGGCTGTGGGCATGTGGGGGTAGGGACATAAAGGAATTCTGTACTTTCTGCTCAGTTTTGATGTGAACCTAAAACTGCTTTAAAATCTGAAGACTTTTTTTTTTAAATAAAGCTTAGTTTTGGGGGTGCCTGGGTGGCTCAGTCATTAAGCGTCTGCCTTCGGCTCATGTCATGATCCCAGGGTCCTGGGATTGGGCCCCGCATCGGGCTCCCTGCTCAGTGAGAAGCCTGCTTCTCCCTCTCCCACTCCCCCTGCTTGTGTTCCCTCTCTCACTGTGTCTCTCTCTGTCAAATAAATAAAATTAAAATAAATAAATGAAGACTCAGTTTTTGAATTCCAATATAATTAACGTACAGTGTTATGGTAGTTTTAGGTGTACAATATAGTGATTCAGCAGTTCTATCCATTACTCAGTGCTCATCATGATAAGTGTCTCTTAATCCCCTTTACCTATTTCACCCATTTCCCCACCCATCTCCCCTCTGGTAACCACCAGCTTGTTCTCTATAGTTAAGAGTTTATTTTTTTGTTTGTCTCTTTTTTTCTTTGTTCATTTGTTTTGTTTCTTAAATTCCACATAAGAGTGAACTCATATGGCATTTGTCTTTCTTTGACTTACTTCACTTGGATTAAACCCTTTAGATCCATCCATGTTGTTGCAAATGGCAAGATTTCATTCTTTTTTATGGCTGACTAATACTTCATTGTATTTATACATAGCACATCGTCTTTATCCATTCATCTATCAGTGGACACTTGGATTGCTTCCATAATTTCGCTATTGTAAATAATGCTGCAAAAAACATAGGGTTGCATATCTTTTCAAATCAGCGTTTTCATTTTCTTTGGGTAAATACCCAGTAGTGCAATTACTGGGTTGTAGGGTAATTCTATTTTTAGCTTTTTGAGGAACCTCCATACTGTTTTCCACAGTGGCTGTACCAGTTTGCATTCCCACTGACAGTGCAAGAGAGGTCCTTTTTTTCTACAACCTCGGCAACACTTGGTTCTTCTGTTTGTTCTTTTAGCCATTCTGACAGGTGTGAGGTGATATCTCATTGTAGTTTTGATTTTCATTTCCCTGATGATGAGTGATGTTGAGCATCTTTTCATGTGTCTGTTGGCCATCTGTATGTCTTCTTTGGAGAAATATCTGTTCATGCCTTCTGCCCATTTTTAATTGAATTATCTGTGGGTTTTTTGGTGCTGCGTTGTAGAAGTTCTTTCTATATTTTGGATACTAACCCTTTATCAGATATGTCATTTGCAAATATTTTCTCCCATTCTGTAGGTCGCCTTTTAGTTTTGTTGTTTACTTAGCTGTGCAGAAGCTTTTATTTTGATGTAGTCCCAATAGTTTATTTTTGCTTTTGTTTCTCTTGCCTCAGAAGACATAGCTAGAAAAATGTTGCTACAGCTGATGTCAAAGAAATTACTGCTTGTGCTCTCTTATAGGATTTTTATGGTTTTAGGTCTCACATTTAGGTCTTAAATCCAGTTTGAGTTTATTTTTGTGTATGGTATAAAAAAGTGGTCCAGTTTCATTCTTTTGCATATAGCTTTCCAGTTTTCCCAACACCATTCATCGAAGAGACTGTCTTTTTCTTATTGGATATTCTTTCCTCCTTCATTGAAGATTAATTGACCATATAATCATGGGTTTATTTCTGGGCTATTTCTGTTCTCTTGATCTGTGTGTCTGTTTTTAATGCCAGTACTGTACTATTTTGATTACTACAGCTTTGTGGTATATCTTGAAATCTGGGATTGGGATCTCTTCTGTTTTGTTCTTTTTTTCAGGATTGCTTTGGCTGTTCAGGGTCTTTTGTGGTTCCATAAAATTTTTAGGATTATTTGTTCTAGTTTGGTGAAAAATGTTGTTGGTATTTTGATAGGGATTGCATGAAATCTGTAGATGGCTATGGGTAGTATCAACATTCCAACAACATTTGTTCTCCCAATCCATGAGCATGGAATACAGGCTATTTTTTTTTTTTAATTGACTGGGCATGCAGAGAAGCAGGAGAATTTATTTCATAATGGAGAAAAAGTTGACAGAAACAGACTTGTAAATTACAGAGTTAGTAGACAGGTTCATTAAACCATATAAATATACTCCATAAGCTCAAAAAGTTAAAGGAAACCTTGAACATAATGAGACACACGGAACACATTTTTAAGAAAAGATTCTTGTGATAAAAAACACAGCTAACCCTTGAACAGCATGGGTTGGTACTGCGCGGATCCACTTACAAGCAGATTTTCTTTTTGATAAATAGTGTACAGTACTGTAAATATATTCTCATAATGTTCTTAACATTTTTTTCTCTAGGTTGCTTTATTGTAAGAATACAGTATATATGTACATATAACATACAAAATATGTCAGTTGACTGTATTATTGGTAAGGTTTCTGGTCAACAAGTAGTAGTTAAGTTTCTGGTGAGGGGGAGCAAAAGTTATATATGGATTTTTGACTGCACAGGGAGTTGGTGCCCCTACCCCCTGCTTTGTTCAAGGGTCAACAATCTAAGTGGAAAATACACTATAAATGGATTAGATACTGCAGAAGAAAAAATAATGGCTAAAATGAAGATTTCGCAATAGAAACTATCCAAGATGGGATATAGAGAGAAAAAGGATAGGAAAAAAATGGTTATAATACATAGTGGGGTAACGTCAGATAAGTCAAATTCTAAAATGAGAAGGGAAGAACAGAAAAAATATTTGAAGAAATAATGGCTAAATTTTTCAGATTTCATGAAAAATATAAATCCACAGATCTGAAACTCTCAAAGAAACACATGGACAGAAAACACAAAACTATACCAAGGGCACATAGATTCATATTAGCTAAAACTAGTGATAAAGAGTAAATCTTAAAAAGCACCCAGAAGACTTCTCCCAGGAACATGGAGTAGATGTACCTTCCCCTCTTCATCTGACTAAGGAAAACAAAAAACTCTGGATATTACAGGATAGGAGAGTCCTGTTCTCTTCAGCCAAAGCACTAGGAAAAGAGCAGCCAAATACTGCAGTAAAAACCAGCCCCATCCCAACTTTAAGTCTTCCCCAGGCTGTAAATGTGGAGCCCTAATTTTCAGCCAAGATGATTACCAGAGAAGACAAGGTAGGGAGCCAGGACTTTCATTCACACTTGGCAATAACTAGGGCTTCCACCTTTCTGCCATGATGGTGTTGGAGATGACATCAGAGCCTAGATTTCCACTCCTCATTGGCAGTAACAAGGTACCCCCTCCGCTCTCGGCTTGGGTCATGGCAGAGAAGGCCTAGTGCAGAATCAGGATTTTCACTATTATCCAGCCCTGGAGTGTTAATGGAAGCTACATCTGACTCTGTGGTGTCAGTGGAGGTCACAGGGGGAGCAGTAACAAGTCATTCATACCCCTGCCATTTAGGGAGCTATCCGTGTGCTTAGTTGGGAGCTGGAACTCTTAATTCTACCCAGCATGGGTGTCATGAGGAATCTCTCCCATCTTGGGTGTCATAGAGCTAAAGTGGGGAATCTGTACTACTACCTCCACCTGGTAGTAATAAGGTGATGACACCATCCTTTCCCTGCCAGAGCCATGTTCTAAAAAGCCAGCTAAAACAAACTTTAGATAAGATCCAGAGTCTCCTAATACAATACCCCAAAAGTCTAAATTTCAGTAGAAAATCACTTGTCATACTGAGAACCTGGACGATCTCAAAACTAAAAGCCTATGGAATGGGAGAAGATATTTGCAAATGACGTATCTGATAAAGGGTTAGTGTCCAAAATCTGTATGGAACTTATCAAACTCAACACCCAAAAAAATAAATAATCCAGTTAAGAAATGAACATTTTTCCAAAGAAGACATAAAAATGGCTAACAGACACATGAAAAGATGTTCAACATCACTCATCATCAGGGAGATACAAATCAAAACCACAGTGAGAGATACCACCTCACACCTATCAGAATGGCTAAAATTAACACAAGAAACAACATGTGTTGGTGAAGGTGTGGAGAAAGGGGAACCTCTTGCACTGTCAGTGGGAATGCAAACTGGTACAGCCACTGTGGAAAACAGTATGGAGGTTCCTCAGAAAGTTAATAGAATTACCCTATGACCCAGCAATCGCACTACTAGGTATTTACCCAAAGGACACAAAAATACTGATTTGGAGGGGCACATGCACCCTGATGTTAGCATTATCAACAATAGCCAAACTATGGAGAGAACCCAAATGTCCATTGACCAATGAATGGAAAAAGAAGATGTGGGTGGTGTGTGTGCGTGTGTGTGTGTGTGTATGCACATATCTTGGAATATTACCCATCAAAAAGAATGATATCTTGCCATTTGCAATGATGTGTATAGAGCTAGAGTGTATTATGCTAAGTGAATAAGTCAGGGAAAGACAATTACCATATGATTTTACTCACATCTGGAATTTAAGAAACAAAACAGATGAACATAGGGGAAGAGGAAAAAAAAAGAGGTGGAAGCAAACCCTAAGAGACACTTAACTATAGAGAACAAAATTGAGAGGTGGTGGAGGGAGGTGGGCAGGGGATGGGCTAAGTGGATGATGGGTATTAAGGAGGGCACTTACTGTGATGAGCAATGGGTGTTACATGTAAGTGATGAATCACTAAATTCTACACCTGAAACCAATTTTGCCATACTTGTTAACTAGAATTTAAATAAAAATTTGAAATAAAATCTCAAACTAAATGAAAAAAGACAATAGATACTAACACTGAGATGACAGAGATATTATTAGAATTATCTGACAAAGATTTCAAAGCAGCCATGGTAAAAATGTTTTAATATGCAATTACAAACGTGAAACAAATGGAAAAAATAGAGTCTTAGAAAGAAACAGACAATGTAAAGAACCAAATAAAAATTTTAGAACTGAAAAATATGATGACCATTGAAATCACCCCCCAAAACAAAACAAAAACAAACCCTCAGTTGTTGGGCTTAACAGCAAAATGGAGGGGATAAAGGAAAGAATCTGTGAACTTGAAGATAAAACATTAGAAATTACCCAATCTTAACAAGCTACAGAAAATGGATTAAAAGAAGAAATGAGCACAGAGAGCCGTAGATACCTGTGGACTATCACAAAAGATCTAAGATTTTTGTTTTTGAAAGGAAAAGAGAGGGCAGTGTTGAAAAAGTACTTAAAGGCTGAAACTTCCCCAAATTTGATAGACCCAAACATAGATTCAGGAAGCTAAGTGAATATCAAAAAAGGATAAAATGAAAGTAATCTACCTAAGAAACATCATACTCAAACTTATAAAAACTATAGGGAAAAAGATCTTGAAAGCAGTGAGAGGTATGATACTTAACTTATAGGCGGAAAACAATTCCAAAACATTTCTCATCAGAAACTATAGAGGTCAGAACAAAGTGCCATGACATTATCAAATGCTAAAAGGAAAGAAGTATCGACTCCTAATTATGCAGCAAAAATGTCCTTCAGGAATGAAGACTATAAATCAAGACATTCTTAGAATAAGGAAAACTAAGAATTTGTTACCAATAGTTTGAAAAGAATGCCTATGGGAAATTCTCTAAACAGAAAGAAAACAATAAAAGAAGGCACCTCAAAACATCAAGAAGGCTAAAAGAACACAGTAATCAAAACTCTGGGTGTATACAATAGATATTCCTTTCCTGAGTGACTTTTCTAAATTTTGTTTGATGGTTAAAGCAAACATAATGCTGTCTGATGTGTTTTAAATGTATATAGTGCAAGTAATTAAGACAATTATAAACAAGGGCTAAAGGATGTAAAGAGAGGTAACGTTTCTCACTATCGCTTGAACTAGTAAAATGAACCCAGTAGACTGTGATAAAGTATGTATATATAATGCCCAGAGCAATAACTAAGAAAGCTATACAAAGAGATACACTCAGAACATTATAGGTAAATCAAAATGGAATCCTAAAAAAATGTTTAAGGAGCCCATAGGAAAGCAGGAAAAAGAAACCAAACTTAGAACAAGAAATAGGGAAAGAAATGAAAAACTTAAGACATAACATATTCATAGTCAGAATAAAGGTAAATGGTATAAATATAACAAAAGAGATTTGCAGAGTTGATTTTATTTTTTAAAGATTTTATTTAGAGAGAGTGAGCAAGTGGGGAGAGGGGCAGAGAGAGAGGAAGAGAATCCCCAACACGGGGCTCGATCCTATGACAATGAGATCATGACCTGAGCCAAAATCAGGAGTTGGACGTTTAACCCACTGAGCCGCCCAGACGCCCCTGCAGAGTTGATTTTAAAAATGAAAGACAACTGTGGCCGGTGGTGTGGGGTTTCTTAAAACTGTTCCCTGCGGAGCCAGTTGGCAGCCAGCATGTCTAACAGAAACAATAATAAGCTGCCCAGCAACCTGCCGCAGTTAACAGAATTTGATCAAGCGGGATCCACCAGCCTACGTTGAGGAGTTTCTACAGCAGTATAATCACTACAAATCCAATGTGGAGATTTTCAAATTACAACCAAACAAACCTAGCAAAGAACTGGCAGAGTTGGTGATGTTTATGGCACAGATTGGTCACTGCTATCCAGAACATTTAAGTAATTTTCCTCAAGAGCTGAAAGATCTTCTCTCCTACAATCACACTGTCTTGGATCCAGATCTTCAAATGACATTTGCAAAGCTTTGATTTTGCTGAGAAATAAGAATCTCATCAATCCATCAAGTTTGCTAGAACTCTTCTTTGAACTTCCGCGTTGCCGTGATAAGCTCCTGTGAAATACTTTATATACACATATTGTCACTAATATCAAGAATATAAATGCAAAACACAAGAACAATAAAGTGAATATAGTGTTGCAGAACTTCATGTACACCATGTTAAGAGACAGCAGTGCAACTGCAGCCAAGATATCTTCGGATGTGATGATTGAACTCTACAGAAGAAACATCTGGAATGATGCCAAAACTGTCAATGTGATCACAACTGCATATTTCTCTAATTACTGCTTTGACATTTTTCCTTGGGAAAGATGAAGAGGAGAAACAGGACAGTGACTCAGAATCTGAGGATGAAGGACCAACAGCAAGAGACCTGCTAGTGCAATATACCACAGGGAAGAAAAGCTCCAAACACAAGAAAAGGTTGGAAAAGGCTATGAAAGTGCTCAAGAAACAAAAAAAGAAGAAAAAACCAAATGTCCTTAACTTTTCAGCTATTTATTTGATTCATGATCCCCAAGATTTTGCAGAAAAACTACTAAAGCAGCTAGAGAATTCTACAGAGAGGTTTGAGGTGAAAATGATGCTCATGAACCTCATCTCCAGATTGGTGGGAATTCACGAGCTTTTTCTCTTTAACTTCTGTCCATTTGTGCAAAGGTTTCTGCAGCCCCACCAAAGAGAAGTAACAAAGATCCTTCCGTTTGCTGCCCAAGCATCTCATCCCTTAGTACCCCCAGAGATCATTCAGTCAGTGCTCATGACTGTGGCCAACAATTTTGTCACCGACAACTCTGGGGAGGTCATGACAGTAGGAATCAATGCTATAAAAGAGATAACAGCTCGATGTCCTCTAGCCATGACTGAAGAACTTCTCCAAGACCTAGCTCAGTATAAAACACACAGATAAGAATGTGATGATGTCTGCTAGAACTTTGATTCAGCTCTTCCGAACACTGAATCTTAAGATGTTGCAGAAGAAATTCTGGGGTAAGCCTACAGAGGCCTCCGTAGAAGCAAGAGTGCAAGAATATGGAGAATTAGATGCTAAAGATTACATCCCAGGAGCAGAAGTTCTAGAAGTTGAAAAAGAAGAGGATGCTGAAAACGATGAAGATGGGTGGGAAAGTACCAGTCTCAGTGAGGAGGCAGATGCCGATGGTGAGTGGGTTGATGTGCACCACTCTTCTGATGAAGAACAGCAAAAAACATCCAAGAAGCTCAAAAGCATGCCCATGGAGGAGCGGAAAACCAAAGCTGCAGCCATTAGCACGAGCCGAGTTTTAACTCAAGAACACTTCCAGAAAATCCGCATGGCCCAAATGAGGAAAGAACTCGACGCTGCCCCAGGGAAAGCCCAAAAGAGGAAATATATTGAAATTGATAGTGATGAGGAGCCCAGGGGTGAGTTACTTTCTCTTCGGGACATTGAACGCCTTCCTAAGAAGCCAGAGTCTGACAAGGAGACAAGACTAGCAACGGCATTGCTAGAAAGACATAGAGAGACCGAAAAGAATTTGTGAGGAAGAAAACCAAAATGAACCCATTTTCCAGTTCCGCAAATGAAGAGAAGAAAAAACAGAAGAACTTTATGATGGTGTGATACAGCCATAATGTCTGGTCAAAAAACAAGCGTTCCTTCCGAGAAAAGCAGCTGGCACTACGAGATGCACTTTTGAAAAAGAGAAAAAGAATGAAGTAATCTCCAAGCAAATTTTGCATTCCAAGAAGAGTGCTAAATTTGTATCATTATTTTGAAAATTAATCACAAATATTTATTTACATGAAAAAGTCCTGAAGCACTATATTGTGAAAAACATAGTAAACTTGGTAGCAATTTAGTGTTTTTGTCTTGGAGATGGGTAATGGTGGGAATGTTTGAAACGTAACCAGTAGTGGTGTTGTAAAATCATTTTCATTTAGTATTCATGCAAAAAAAAAAAATGTTGGGTGCCTACTAATTGTCACTGTAGACATAAAAATGAATGAGCCATAACCCCTCACAGAAGGCATTCACAGCCTATTTGGGAAATAGGAGGGGGCAGATGTGTGTTGTATGTGTATTTGTAGTGCAGTGTAAATAGTTTTCTAATAGAGATAGGTGTGTGCTTCTCTGGGGTCATAGAGACCTCTGCAGGGCATGGGAATTAAACATTTTCTCTTAAAACAGGACAATGTTACAAGAGTAAGAGATTCTTACTTGTATATAGGTTTACCTGCTGAAAACAGGTCCCTGCTGTACAGATTTTCTGTAGCCAATTAGGTCTTTTAGTCTATCCAAAAAATGTAAGTATTTTTTTGAATGCCAGGTATAGGCTTTTTGGTTAAGACCTTGCTTTTTAAATTGCCTTAAGTATACATAGTAATCTTGGAGTGTCTTTAGTTCATCATTTGGGCCGCCATAGAGGAAAAAGAAATCAGATTGGTTTCCTCAGCTTGCCTTCATGCTGTGGTATTTTCAGGCCACTCTTTGCTTTCTCTCAATAAAAGATTCCTAATGTCACATTAAAAAAAAAAAAAAGAAAACTGTATGCTGTCCACAGGAAACCTCAAATATAACAATATAGGTAGTTAGTAAAAGGTTAGAAAAAGATATGTCTTGTAAATATTCAAATGTTAGTTAAAAGAAGTAGAAGTGGCTATATTAATATCAAATAAAGTAGACTTCAGAGCAAAGAAAAATGCCAGAGGTAGAAGATTATATAATTATAAAAAATGTCAGTCCATCATGAAGACAAGAATACTAAATGTGTATGAACCAAACAGAACTGCAAAATATGTGAAGCAAAAACTGATAGAACTAAGAGGAGAGATAGATGAATCCATAATTATTGTTGGAGATTTGACACCCTTGTTTCAACAATTGATAGAAAAATTAGAAAATCAGGAAGGATCTAGAACTCAACAACACCATTAACCAGAAGAATCTAATTGATATTTATAGAACACTCAACCCAACAAGAGTACCTAAACATATTTTTTTCAAGTGGCTACTGAATATATACTAAAACAGGCTATATCCTGGGCCATAAAATAAACCTCTACAGATTTATAAAAATTGAGATTATACAGGGTGAGTTCTCTAACCACAACAGAATCAAACTAGAAATCAGTCTCAGAAAGATAGTAGAGAAATCCTCAAATTGGAAATGAAATGACACACCTCAAATAATTCATGAGTCAGAGGAAATTTCAATGAAAACATATTAATCAAAAATAATTTTGAAAAATTCATTAGCCTGAATGAAAATGTAACATGTTAAAATATTCAGGATACAGCTGAAGCAGTGCTGAGAGAAAATGTATGGCATTAAATGTATTCATTAGAAAAGAGAAAAATATCAAATTAGTACTCTAAGCTCCCACCTTAAGAACCTAGAAAAAGAGGATCAAAATAAATACAAAGTAAGGAGAGGGAAGGAAAGAAGAAAGATAAGAGTAGAAACAATGAAATTGAAAACAGAAAAAACAGTAGAGAAAATCAGTGAAGCAAAGAGCTATCCTTTGAAAGGATTAATAAAGTTGACAAACCTCTAGCAAGACTGCCAAAAAAGAGGGAAGACACAGATTACCTATATCAGGAATGAAACAGAATATCACTACAGATCTTGCAGACATCAAAAGGGTAATGAGGAAATCTGGTAAACAACTCCACCCAAACAAATTTGTCAAACATAGATGAAATGGATCAAAAGGCAGATACTACTGTAACTCACCCCATATGAAATAAATCATATGAATAGCCATATAACTATTAAGAAAACTGAATTCATATTGAAAAACTGACCAAAGAATGGTGTCACTGGAGAATTCTATGAAGTGTTTAAAGAGGAATGAAAACCAGTTCTATACAGTGTCTTTCAGAAAATAGAAGAGGAGAGGGATGTTACCAGGTGGGGAAACTGGACAAAGCGTACACAGAAACTCTTTAAATTATTTTTTACAATTGCATATGAACCTACCATCATCGAAAAATAAAGTTTAATTAAAAAGGGGGGGCGCCTAGGTGGTGCAGTCAGTTAAGCATCCAACTCTTGGTTTCAGCTGAGGTCATGATCTCAGGATCGTGAGATCGAGCCCACGTCGGCCTCCTCGCTCAGCTGGAGTCTGCTTGAGCTTTTTCTCTCCCTCTCCCTCTGCCCCTCCTGCTTGTGCACTCTCTCTCTCTCTCTCTCTCAAATAAATCAAGATAAACAGAAAAAAGTTATTTTCTACAGAAGAACAAAGGTAAGAACGACAACAGACTTCCTTTTGGAAATATAAGCCCAAAGACAGTAGAGAAATTCTTTAAAATATTAAAAGCAACAACGACAAGTTAGGCTGTTTGATTCCAGAGCCTGTACCCTTAACCATTTCTATATGCTGCATCCTAAAGATAATAAAAACAGAGATGGATGAAGCAATTACATATACCACTTTGTCCTTTTGTGTGCCTGGGGAGTTAGAATGGTACGCCCATCCTTTGAAAAGAAGATAAACAGCAACTATTCCTAGTTCGGGATTTGTTTCTTGTTTCTGTTGTTTTCTTTACTTCACAATCTTTTAAAAGTAAAATTGGTTAATAAATCATGTTTCCTGTCAAGTAAGCTTATATTCAAGAAGAGAATAAAGTAAATGTAGAGGTAACTGTAATACAGGCAAATTTGGCTAAATGTCATAAAGTAGAAATTCAGACAAAGCCTTTGGGAAATTTAGAGCAAGGATTGAGAGTACAACAAATTACGGGTATCAAGGAAGATTGCGTGTGAATCAGATTGAGAGTGGAGGAAGAGGGAAGAGCTGAGGATGTCCGAGATCTGTGTCCTGATGCCTGGGACGAGAGCAGTGTCATAGTAGTGTTTAAATAGAAGTTCTTGGATAGCACAAGTTTTGTGATTATTTGCTTGTCGGCTAGGTTCTGTAATGTATCCTTACTACCTAGAACAGTGCTGGGTACATAATAAGTACTCAGTATTTGTTACATGAATGAGTAAACAGAGAAATTAGAAGGCAGCAATCACCAGATTTTGTAAGAATGATTTGATGGTGAGCTCTAGTTGGGGAGTTATAAATGTGGAATCTAATCCTCATTATGCCATTAGCCAGCTCTGACCATAGTTTCAGCTACCACTCCAGCTGTCACGCAGATGGCTCTCAAAACTACCGGAGAGAGCAGTAATATAGGAAACATGCTGATGAAGAACATTAGCTGTCTGACCCCATATGTAAAGTGAAGAGGACAAGAGAAATGATTGTTAGTAAATGCAATTTTATGTCTAGTGCACTTAGCTCAGCATTTGGTCCTTTGTACTCCTTTGTACTCAAAACAGGGCACCATTGTCTGAACTTGAGTTACACATGGGCTTCTGACCTAGATGAGCCACCACACCTCTAATATAGCACATTAAACTGTGTTTGAGTTACCTTATGCAAAAAGCTAAATGGTATTTTAAAGATACCCAGCCTAAGACCTTCATTTTAACTTGTGCCAAAGTGAAAAAGTAACTTGCACAAAGTCACACAGCTAGCTGAAGGAAACAGAATATGGAGGGGGAAAGGTATTCAGGGACCAAACCTAGGGGCTAATGTTTACATATAAAGAATGGGAGGAAAAATAGGAAAGAGACACTAATTAGTTGGGCTTGACACTGACTTTTACAGCTGCCTCCTATAATGAATTTTATTTTCTGGAAAAAAATGATATTTGCCTGCTAGATAGCTCTACCGTTCCCATTGACATCTTTATTTCAACATGTCTAAAACCAAACTGGAACCACTACATGTTAAAACTGAAAAAGAGTTATGAGGGTTTCCAGTCTAAGCTCTCATTTTACAGAAGAGGAAAACATTCTGTACTGGGCTGGAGGTCTCACCCTTAGATTCATTTATAGCAATGTAAGCCATCATTCATCTCTTGGGTCACTTTTGCCTAGGTTGCAGAGCATTACTTAAAGTCCATTTGGCTTAGAGTGATCCTTCTAAGCTCATCCTGGCTAGTTTTTAAGAGCAGTGGGTTTTTGTTTTCTTGTTGTTTCATTTTTCTCTTTTTTATTTTTTTTCTTCAAACAGCTGAATCCTTTAAGTTGAATCATATGAAGAAACCCCTTATGTAAAAAGAGACTAACAAGAGGAGGTGCTCTGGTTAGCTAAGATATGGTGGTGGTTGGGGAGATCAGGAAAGGGAAAGGAAGAGTTTTACCCTGATAACTTGGCCCTCTCATTCCTAGGGGTGAGGGTCCTCCGGAGTGCCCCTGAGGTTAGGAAGCAGTTTGAAACTCACTGATTTGGAGGCATGTGGGATCCGGGAGTGGTGGTTGGCACGCATGAGAAGGTTGCTGGTGTTTCTCCTCATCAAGTTCCCCCGTGACTTCCACGTACCCTGGAGTAATGATTTTTAGTTCTTTTTGAATCTAAGAAGTAAGAATGAGGCCATCAGTGCAAGTAGGGTCTTAATAAACTCCCAGCTATCATTTAAAAACTCTCATCAGTCACATTTGTAGTTATTTACACAGACAAGCAGCTTTTTTGTGAATTAAGTGACTTGGAATAGATAATTTTATTAGTATAGACATAGCTCAAGAATTATTGGCACATGAGGAAAAGCTTAGCAGCAATCAGCATATTGATCTTGCATAAACCCCTATAATGTTCTGATGAATTGTAAAATACTTGACACATTTTTAATTGTTTTTCTAGTATTATTTATAATTTTGAATTTTAGTCAGCAACTGATAAAACCCCGTTTTAGACACCATGGGGAGATAGAAGGAAAATAGGCCAAGGTCCTTGCCCTCACATTTGAGTCATGCTGAGTGCAGAATGAAGAACGTGATATTTTAGGATTTTTTCTTTTGTACTTGATTTCACCACCTGAGCTTTCTTTTTATATTGTGTAATTTTTAATTTTAATTTACTGACTTGTACAAAAGCATATTCATGACTGAAAATTCAATAATTTAAGGTTCTGTGCTTTCTTTCAAATTATTATTAGATTGCAAGCCTGGAGAAAGATAAAGAAGAACTACATAATCAACTGCTTAAGGTTGATCCCCCAAGAAAAAGCAAACAAATGGAGCAACTTGTTCGAGAGAAAGTTCATTTGAGTCAGAAATTAAAAGGTTTAGAGGCTGAAGTAGCAGAATTAAGGGCTGAAAAAGAGAATTCTGGTGCTCAGGTAGAAAATGCCCAAAGAATTCAGGTGCGGCAGTTGGCTGAGATGCAGGCTACAGTCAGATCCCTGGAGGTAAGATTTTAATTGCTTCCCAGTAGAGTATGGCATGCTTTTTTAAGATTGACAAGCCTTTGATTTTTAGAGCATAAATGTATGCTCACCAATCTAATGCTGACGCATTTGTAGAGTCCTAAGAGTATATATTCTTTTTGTAAAGAAGAAAACTATTGATTCATAAGCAGTAGCTATGCTGCCATATTTACAAAGGGATTAATTATTCTTTGGGAGAATGAATTAACCCTTGAAGTGCCAGAAAGTAGAAGATGCCAAATTTTCAAAATTTGAGCTCTGAGGATTAAAGTCCTCTCAAACCAGAAAAAAGTTTCTTCCTAGATAGTTATTTCCTTACATGGGATTCAAGATATTAAAATCATAAGTCTTGTTTAAATAAAAATACCATACTTTAATATCTTATGATAGTTTCTTGCCGGAGTAATACAATTCAACTTGGTGCTAATGTATATAAGCCTTTAGTGAAATATTTCCCTGAGTTCATTAGAGAAAGATGAGAGGTAGGCTGGTACTCCTAGAGGTATTCTCTGAAAACCTTTTTCTTTATCCTATAGGTTCACAGGTTGGAAGTTGTGAATTAAACTGACAAAAGACAGATTAACAAGAGAAAAAATATTTATTCGTGTTTGTGTACACAGAAAAATGTGGCTACAAGTGGTAGTTAGAATTTGGGGCTTACATACCACCTTAATAGGGAAGGGAGGGGGGAGAAAGGGTACTTACGGGAACACAAATGACTTTTAGGAAAGATAAATGGGCCTTTAGTTAAATAGATGGGAGATATGACAGTTTTGCGACAATGTGTAGGTGATTTCTTATCCTGGTACTGATTTCTCCCTTGATAGGGGTCAGTCTTCACTGGCTATGAAACCCCAGGGAAGGGGATTTATAATTCTTTTTGGAGGCTCTGCTTTTTGGCAGCTAAGAGAAGTTCAGGGAAAAACCTTTTCCTGTGTCTATTGATTATCAAATGCCTTCAGCTCAAAATAATTTTTATTCCACTGTGGCATATTCTGCATCCCTTAACCATCTTGTTTAGGTGTGCTTACTTTTCCTAGTTCTTAGTGTCTAACATGTAACAGATATACCAGTTTAATTGTTTTGATTTATTTTGAGCAATCCAGAGAGAGAGAGAGGGAAAGAAAGAGTGTGTGTGTGTTTGTGTGTGTGTGTGTGTGTGTGTTAGAATAGTTGTGAAATGATTAGAGTTGTAGGGAAATTAGTGGGCACCTAGCAAAATAATGATTTTTTTTTTTTTTGCTAACAAACTGGGTACAGGGAGCACATTGATATGTTATGAAGCATAGAAGTCACCTTTTTATTTTTGGATGAAACCTCTGATAGTATTTACTGGTTTCCTGAAGTAAAGGTGTATCATTGGACCTTAGACATGAGGCAGTTCAAAATGATACTATTATGTTGCTACCCTTCCATCCTTAATGTATTTATAGTGACAGAATAAGTGGGATGATTGCAATTGAACATAGCATATGACCCTCATTGAGGTCATTTAGAGTGATGATTTTCAGGACAAGTTGAATGATTACAAAAGGTGGGAGGTTCATTTGTGACATTTTCAAAATAGCCTGTGGTTAATTTTATCATTTGTCAGATGAAATGAAAAGAAGCATTTCTTTCTTTGATTTTTTTGGCTGTCATTGTGCCCAAAGAGTATCATTTTATATGTGAGGAAAATAGCTTTTTTCTGAATTATTTGTTGAATATATTCTTAATCATATTTAAAATATATAGGAAATGAGATCTTATAAAACTGTACTTATTCTTAAATGTCAAACATTTTAATTTTAACTATTTTGAGTAGAAATTTATTTTTTAAAAAGCATTTAGTTTTCGCTTTCTAATTAAAGAGTACTATGAGTGTTACCAACCAGAAATTTTCTCGACAATTTACAGACTTAAGAAATCTTTATGATATGTTGGATTCAAGAGCTATTGAGCTCTTTTTTCATACTTCCAGAGTCTCCAGATTAGTTGAAGATTTTGAATTTTTAAATCTCTTGTTTTTATTTTTTAATCTGCCTTGATTTTCACATTTTTAGTTCTCACTTATTACTACAAATGAACCCTTTCTTCTACTTTCTTTTGTATTTCTTTTTTTTTTTTTTTATAAGCTGCTCATTTATTCGGTTATTTTTCAAATGGTTTTTTTTATATACTTTTGTGTTTCTGTTGTGCATTGAAACCCTCAAAAATGTTTGCTCGAATTGTGTCAACAATAAGAGTAAATAGGTATCAAGTGAGTGCATTAGGTACTCTCTTTCATGAGAGAAGTGTATATGTTTTGTTTCATTGGTGGCTGTTGATACTCCAGAGACTGTTGCATATTTCTTGGAGCAAATATCTTTCATTTGAATTCTACCAGTTACTTTGAGAAAACTCTTGTTGCTTTGTTAATATTGTTGAGGTTTTGAATAATTTGGGGTAGTATGATTATACATATATTAAAATAATAAAAATTTTAATATAATTATAAAAATTATGAATAAATTTAAAAATATTTTTTTAATCAAGGCTGAAAAACAGTCAGCTAAACTACAGGCTGAACGCTTGGAAAAAGAGCTACAATCAAGCAGTGAACAAAATACTGTTCTAATCAGTAAATTGCATAAAGCTGAGCGGGAAATAAATACGTTGACCAGTAAAGTAAGTCATCTTAATGTTTCTACTTCATTCTTTAGAATGCTTGATACCGCATAATGACAAAGAAATTTTGTATTCAAATTGTTTACTTCTCTATATTGAAATCTTTTTTTATCCTATCATTCTGCCTTCCAAATATATATAGAAACTGACCAGTTTTTACTACCTTTACTGTGACTACTCTTGTCCAGGCCATGATTTCTCTAGGTTCAATTTTTACAGTAGCCTCCTAACTCTCTACCTATTCAGAGCTCTGCATGATCTGGCCTCTGCAGTCTTTCCAGAGCCATCACAGTCCATTTTCCCTCCTGTTCACTTTGCTCCAGCCTTACTGGCCTTCTTCTCACTCTTACTTACTTCTATCCAGGGCCTTTGTATTTGCCTGCTGACGTGGTCTTCCCTCAGGTCCATATAGCTTGCTTTCTCGCCTATTTTTTCAGAGAGGCCTTCCTTGTTTGCACATGTAAAATACCATCTTCCCTCTTCCTGCCTCACTGTCTTCTTTACCTGCTTTATTTTTCTTCATAGCTCTTAACAGCATTTGATATATTTATATTTGTTTATTTTTTGTCTCTTCTCTTCTCTCCCACCCCCTTTTCCTTCAACCAAATAGAAGCTTGAAGAACAGGGACATTGCTTTTATTACTCCTTGTACCTCCATCTCCTGCAACAGTGCTGACACACAACAGGCATTCTATAAATACTTGTTAAATGAGTATTTTAATAGCAGCATGGTGTGCATTTTTGTTATTTTTATTTTTTAAAGATTATTTATTTTAGAGAAAGAGTGTGTGTGTGAGAAAGAGGGGGAGAGAGAATCTCCAGCAGACTCCCCGCTGAGCATGGAGCCCGACACAGGGCTCGATCCCAGGACCCCCAAGATCATGATCTGAGCTGAAATCCAGAGCTGTCAACTTAAGCAACTAAGCCACCCAAGTGCTCCTATGTTATTTTTAAAAGAATATATATAATGGTTTGCGCATCTTTTATATACCAAGTTTTCTCAGGAACTTACAGTTTTTCCCCTCACATGCTCTCTATATAAGGAACCTGGTAACCAGAAATAGAGCAATGATAAAAGTATTTTGTAGAAAACTGTAGTGAATAACAGTATCCTCTCTGGAGTCAAGACAGACCAGATTCAAATTCCATTTATTTTCCTTAGTAGCTGTATGACCTTGAGCAATTTACTTTCTCTCTGAAAATTTCAGTGTTTTTCTTTATAAGCAGACTAATATCTACCTTATAGATTATGGCAAAATTAAATGCAATATTATGCATAAAGCACTTTGCATAAGGTCTAGTAGATAATTACCCAAATATTAGCTATTATTAATGATAGTACTTGGGGGCATCTTCAAGATCTTGGAAATAAGTCTCATTTCTGAATCAGTGAAATCAATTATTTTCCATCAGAGCAGAGTTATGTAAAATTACCTTGAAAAACGAAACGGCTCCCGGACCAGAAGGAACTTACTGTAGCATAGTAGAAATGAACTTATCTAAAGGAGTAATGTAGTCATCATAAATTCCTTGGCCAAGGAATCACTTGAGAGGACTTAGGCAGTGTTCATGACAGAGAGAAGATAGAGTTTTAGTCAGTAGAATGTAAGTATTCTGTCCCATTGGAGAGATAATTCTTACTGTGGGAAGGAATAGACCAATCTGTTTTAAATGGTGGGCATGAAACTATCATTTCATTTCATTCCATTTTTCTGATTGTATGATCACCAAAGAACTTTCTGTTATTTGACTTCCCATATAATTTTGTCTACAGGGAGAGAATGCACACTTGTCCTTCAGACTTAGAGTGTTCTATTTTCCATTATAGTTTTCTCACAGTTCTGATTTTATAGACCAATCTTTGTAAACTTTATTAATGTGAGTGCAGCCTTGAGAGTGGTGATTTCTGTGTCAGAAAGGCCATAAGCCATAATACTATATGTATTAGATGCCACCCTTGGGAGATAGTCTACCCAGTTTTTTCCATGGCAAACACATACTCTTTTATGTTTGCAGATTCTGTCTCTAGTGACATTAAAAATTTTTGTTTGAATTTTTATACTTTACAGTTTACAAAGTGGTTTTATAGCCATTGTATCATTTAATTCATTAGGCATGGCTGGCACTAGAAAGAATAAGTGAAAATTAGGTAAAATTTTTAATTGTTGAAATACTTTTATTCAAATGTCTTTCTAGTCTAGCTTATAGGTTGAGACTAAGATGTATTTAGAAATTAAAAACTGTCATCTTGGAAGAGGTAATGAAGTACAATAGAAAAGTCCATGGACTTTGAATCAGATAAATCTGTCTTTTGATCCTAACTCATTTATCTCACTCATTACCTGTGTGACTTCTGATTTGCTTAACTTTTAAGTGGGAACAATGCCTATCTCTTACAGGATTTTTCTAAGATTAAAGATGGTATTGAATGCAGTAAATAGTAGCCTATGATGAAAATAATGGCAACAATTTTACACTGGTGTTATCCTTAAATGAGAAAATGATATACATAAAGACACGGGCCTTTGAGCCCATTGACTGGTTCCATTCCTCACTATATCAATAACTGTGTGTAGAACTTTAAGCGAGTTTCCTCATAGATGAAATGAAACATTGTTCTAGCTCATCCCTAGCAGCTCATCCAGCCTACTAGGATTGTATAAGTCCTATTGGAAAATAAATTAATAATTTAATTGCTTCCTGATTAACCTAAGTAGATTATTTATACATTCAAATGTATACATATTGAGAGAGATATATTGATTCCTACAATGATAGAGTATACAAAGAAATAGAGTATACAAAGAAGTAAATTCAGGAAGTTTTCTCATGCCTTTCTTCCAATTCTGGTATTGCTAAGAGTTACCTAATTTTAAGGGCACACTTGTGTTTTTTGCGTATAAATGGCTATATTAAAAACCACCCTTCAGCTTTAGACAAACCAAGTTTTCATTTGGAATCATGCATGTAAAAAGATTTCATTGGAAGGATAAATTTTAAAATGATATTTCAAACATGATTGTCACAGTTTTCTTTTCAACTTGAAATTTTCATCAATATTTTGCACCTCTAGCAAATGGTTGTTTGCAATGCAAAGGAACACCTGGGATGTATTTGTCTAAGTTATTCAAATTTGTAAATGTTTGTCATGTTTTTGAACAGAATTATGTCAGTGTGATTCGCAGTGTCTTGGATTAAAAAGTATTACCAAAGATGGCCTGAAAATGGTGACCTTAAAGATATTTAACATTCGGGGCGTCAGGGTGGCTCAGTCGTTAAGTGTCTGCCTTCAGCTCAGGTCATGATCCTAGGGTCTTGGGATTGAGCCCCGCGTTGGGCTCCCTGCTCAGTGGGAAGCCTGCTTCTCCCTTTCCCACTCCCCCTGCTTGCATTCCCTCTCTCGCTGTGTCTCTGTCTGTCAAATAAATAAAATCTTTAAAAAAAAAAGATACTTAACATTCAGTGAGATAAATTCTAGGTATCTCAGGAAGTGTTTGATCTTTAAAACTCCAATAAAATATGCAGTTTAAGGAAATCTTCCCACACAGATATCCTTATTAGCTACATTAATGAGGTCATACCATCTCAGATCTTTGAAAAAGATCAGATTTTAAGTACTGTCTCTTCGGAATTTGTGTCAAGAGCTTCTTGAGTAATACATTTTTTTCAACTATATTTACCGTTCTTGCTTACATATATTGTTTTCTTGCATGTCTGTGTATATGTGTATGTGTAATTTAACAGATTCTGAACCCTTGTAAAATGCCTGATGTTGCTATTTTTTTATGTTTCTTAAATTTAGTAGCACTAGATAATACTTTCTGGATACTTGCTTCTGTTATGTCAAAAGCATAAAGCAAATTGGCAACATGAAGACCAAAATGGAAAATGTATTGTGAAAAAAAACAAAAGAGAAACAGAGTATCTTGGCCCATGCAGCATTTTAACATTATACATTTTATTTAGGAAATGATCTCTAGTACTCCTAGGAATTTTGATGCCTGATCACAAAAAAAGTGAAGAACCAGGGATCTAGAGTCAGAAAGAAAAGTTTATTGTGACTAGTTGGGATTTGCTTCAGATTACTTATAGAAAGTGCTGCTGTTTGTCATAGTTTAGTAATAAAATTCCTATAAGTTTTTCATTTTTAATAAATCCTTTTAATATATTTTTAGGAAGTTAGCAATTACTATAAGTGCATTCATTATTTTAGGATTATAGAAATGTGGCACTATAGGAAAACTGAAACTCCTATAGGTCCATAGATGAGTAAATTCAAATGCAGCAAGGACAAGCACTTTGAGCATATACCACTAGTTTAATAATAAAAGTAGGCCTGAAGTCAGACTTTACTTGTTTGACTTCCTGTCTACTGTTCTTCCAGTTTCAATAATTATATTTGAGTTGAAAAAAATATTTTCTCAGAGTGAAATGAATCAAGAAATAGGTTTTTTATATATTTCGTAGTTCTTGTTGAAATGAATCAAGTTTTTGCAAAATAAGATGGCTATAATTTTCCACCTCATATTTAGAGAAGCTACGGTGTGGTTTAATTAACTGTTATGTCATTCTTAACCTTTTACAGCTAGTATATAATAGCAGGTTGTAATTTCATTTGTTATAGAAATTGGATTTTCATTGTAGTTGTATTTCTTCAAAATTTTAAACATTTATAGTGTAAATTCTGTCTGTCCATGAAATTATAATGTTGTAGAGTCCAATCCACAGAAAGTTTAAATTGTTAAAATAAATACAGTGTCTTAGCTGCTTTCATGTAGTTAAACATTGTTCTGTGAGACTTGCTTTCAGAAATGTTTAAAACTGCAGACCTGGTGTCAGCACAAGGTATTCATTTTATGTAGTGTCATTTATTTTTTTTATTTTTGGGGGGTTCCTTTTTTTAACTTAAATTCAGTTAATTAACATATAGTGTATTAGTTTCAGAAGTAGAGTTCAGTGATTCATCAGTTGCATAGAACATCCAGTGCATTCCATCACTTGCCCTCCTTCATGCCCATCACCCAGTTACCCCATCCCCCCCACCTGCCTCCCCTCCAGCAACCCTCAGTTTCTTTCCTATAGTAAAGAGTCTCTTATGGTTTTTCTCCCTCTCTGATTTCATCTTGTTTTATTCTTCCCAGGTTTGTTTGTTTTTTTTACTAACCAGAATCATGCTGTATGTATTTATTATTCTTTGATGTGCTTGTTGGTGATGTTCTCAGCCTAGCACACTCCTTTTATCCATTCTATATTCCACAGAAATAGTGTCACTGTTTGGGTTGCTTCATTCTGTTGTTATAATTATGCCCACTTTTGTGCACAAACTTGAGCACAGGGGCTGGAATTTGAGGGGAAGAGTGCCAGTTTGAGCCCTTGGCAGTCTGAGGTGAAGGCATGTTGACTTGGCATTGAGCAGGTGGCAGGCCGTGCATGCTGACTTGGCATTGAGCAGGTGGCAGGCTGTGCATGCTGACTTGGGCAGGAGGGCGGCTGGACTGTGGATTTGGGACCCACAGGCTGATGGCATCATGTGTGACAGGGACATGGCTGGTTTTGCTTCTAACTTTTGTTTTTCTGGAACATCCATCTCTCTTTCTATTCTAAATGAAAGTCTTGCTGGATAGAGTATTCTTGGCTGTAGATTTTTTTCCTTTTAGCAGTTGGAATTGATCATGCTGCTGCCTTCTGGCCTGCAGAGTTTCTGCTAAAAAACCCACTGATAGCCGTATGGGGTTTCCTTTGTATGTCACTGCTTTCCTTTCTCTTGCTGCTTTTAAAATTCTCTCTTTATCACTACTTTTGGCCATCTTATTTACTTTGTGTCTTGGTACAGACCTCTTTGGGTTGGTTTTGTTGGGGGTTCTCTGTGCCTCCTGGATTCTGGATTTCTTTTTCATTCCCCAGATTCAGGAAGTTTTGAACTATTATTTCTTCAGACAGATCTTCTGCCCCCTTTTCTCACTCTTCTTCTTCTGGGAGCCCTATCATGCAACTGTTATGCTTGACAGTGTTGCTGAGTTCCCTGGGTCTATTGTCATTTTGCGTATTTTTTTTCCCCCTCTCATCTGCTTAGCTTGATTACTTTCCATTACTCTGTCCTCCAGGTGGCTGCTCCGTTCTTCTTCCTCTTGTTTGCTACTTATTCCAGGTGGTTTATTTTTATTTCCATTTATTGAGTCCAGTAGCTCTAATTGGTTCTTTTTTACGTCTCCTATCTCTTGGTGGAGGGTCTCATGAAGGTTCTGCACTCTTTTCTCAAGTCCAGTGAGTATCTTTATGAGCATTACTTTAAATTCTCTATCAGACATATTACTTTTCTCCATTTTGCTTAGGTCTCCTGCTCTGATTTTGTTCCACTCTTTCCTGTGGGACATATTCCTCTCTCTCCTCATTCTGTCTGTTGCTGTATCTGTTTTTCTGTGTTAGGAAAGTCAGCTATGTCTCCCGCACTTGAAAGTCATGGCTTTATGAAGAAGAGGTCCTGCAGCGCAATGTCTCCTTTTCATCAGAAAATGGTGCTTCAGGGGGTGTCTCCTATACGTGTGTTGCTACAAGGGTGTCCTACCATTGTGGCTGGGATGTGTTTGCCTTCAGTCCGGCCTGCGATGGCTCTCTGTCTGTTGTGGGCAGAGTCTGGTGCCTGTAGTGTTAGTGAGCCAGTCTGGGGCTGCCTTGGGCTCGAGTTGAGTCAGACCAGGTGTTGGCCAGAGATGCAGTGGTACCAAACTACAGGCACTTTCTCTGTGTCGTCCCCGGAGAAGCTTTTGTTGGTGGGTGGGGCCTGCAGTCAGACCATCTGCCTGCCCCCAACGCACTGCTGGGGTCACAGTCGGACTGGCGTGTGGTTATCTTCCCCTCTCCCTGGGGCAGGACTCACTTTGGAGTGGTGCTGGCCCTTGTCTGGGCCGCGCACACACTGCCAGGCTTGTGGCACCTCTTTGTTGGGATCTTGCCAAGAGCGATCGGAGGGGGTGGATCTGCTTTGCTGTGGCCTCTTGTCTATGCTGGGCTGCGGGGAGTCTGTTCTGCCAGTTTTCCGGTTGCTTTCTGGGTTATTTATTGCCAACGTGGGTGCTCTCCAGGCGGCCACACGGCAAGAGGTGAGCCCAGGGTCGTCCTGCTCCGCCATCGTCCCAGCAGCCTCTGTAGTGTCATTTAAAAATTCTCTGTTTATTTGGAAGCAAAGCATGCATCTTAAAATGTGGTTAGCAGTACAAAGGAAGCAGAGTACTTGCTTTCTGTTGTTCTTTAAGTGAGGATTTTGACCAAACCCTTCCTTACAGTGTTTTTAAGACCTTTCATAGATGGGAACCTCTTTTGGTAAGACACTTCTATTTCTCATCCTTCTCCTCTTTGGCTCTAGGAGCTCTTTCTCATTTGTTTCTAACTCCCATCTTCAGTTTTTATAGATTTCCGTGGCACTCAAGGATATTATCCTCTGCCCTCCTGTTCCCATCATCTTACATTTTACATATTTGGCTTGTATATATTTGTGGTTTTCTACTCTAATTTCATAGTTTTATGCATCAGTATATCAGAGTAGAGGTTTGTCTAATTTTTATATCTGTATTGGTTAAATCCTCATTAGAGGATTAACTGTAGGACTAACTTTAGAAGCACCTTACCAAAAGGAAAGGAAATGAAAAATATTAGAGGGTAGTGCAGATAACTGGAGAGATTAAGCTTTTTTGTTTGCTTCTGTAACCCCAGCTCCTACAACTGTGCTAGGGCACATAATAGGTACTCAGTAAATATTTATCCAATGAATGAATACTACTCATGAACTAGAATCATTCAACTTGTCTCAGAGAAAACAAAATTAGTTATGTGATTGGTTAATTATATGGAAAATATTGACAATTGTTTCCATTCACTCAGGGCTTTAAAAGAATCAGGTTTGGGCAGTAAAAGTTTAAATTAGATTTATATGTTTTATACTCATTCTTCTCACTGCCACCACATCCATACACACACACACACACACACACACACACACACACACACACACACAAACACACAATTCAATTGATTCTTCCTTCTTGCCCACTTGATCAATCCTTTGCCTCTTAATTGGTGTCTTTACCTTCAGTTTCTTAATCTTAATTTGCAATTAGAGTTAATTTTCTGAGACAGAGTTGATTGTGCCCCCTTCAGTAGCTAACAGGATACGCAGCCCTTTTGTACGGCATATAAAGTTTCTTCTCTGCCAGTCTACAGATTTCCTGCCTTCTTCTGTTCTAACACATTGCTCATTGTTTCTTGCAAGCATACTGTGTGATGTTATGCCTTTATAACAGTTTATGTGCTGTTCCTTATATCTAGAATGCCTTCTCGTCACCAGCACTTTTTTTTAAAGGAAAGTTTTAGGTTTTTTTCTCTGAAGATGTGTCCGTCGTTGACTATTAGATTTTAGGTACTTGCAGTTAAGCCTTTTAAGGCAAGATTAAGCCAGATGATCCCAGCCAGATATTTGTAAAGAAATAATTCTGTTAGGAAAAGGCTGTTTTCTTGGTACCAAATACTGTTCAAGGCCCTGAAGCACCTTCCCATTGGAAGGTACGTACACTGTGTACTCTGCTACCAAAACGTTTTCTCGTTTCTACTGATGTTTTTGGGAAGCAGTTAATGGCAAGAAAATGACCTATAGTAATTTCAATTTCTAATTATCAACAGGTAAAAGAACTTAAACATTCAAACAAACTAGAAATAACAGACATCAAACTGGAGGCAGCAAGAGCTAAGAGTGAGCTAGAAAGAGAAAGGAATAAGATTCAGAGTGAACTGGATGGTAATATATGATTTCCCATGCCTTTTACTATTATTTTTACATACAAACAAATTATTAAAATAGATCAAACTGAATTTTTATTTCCAGATTTTCAGCCTAATTGAATTTTAATTTGAGAGCACATATGGATTGTTTTTATTTGTGTTGAATGTTCATTTTGTGATGTGTCTTTTAAAAAAAATCAGTCTTATGTTTATGTCAGTTATTTGATTAATACATAAATTAAGTGAAACTTTACAAATGGGATTTCATACTTTCTGAGTTTAAGTTGTAAATCTATTTAGATCATGTGATTATTAGTCCCAGACCATTTTAAGACTTAAGAATGTAAGGAAGATAGGTGGATCCCCAGCCCAGTTTTTATTTTTATGTAGACAGTAAGCTAGTTATTGGGCCTATTTTTAAGCTCCAGTGTAGTCTTAGAATGTCCTTCTCATCAAGATTCCTCAGAATTATATTATTTCTGATTTTTCTTAAGAGGTGTTTAAGCTACCTTGGCCTGTAACTGTCCTCAAGTTGGTCTTTAGTTGAACTGGCCTCTATAGTTTCAGACAGAGCTTATGATGAATTACTGTTTTCCTCATTAATCTCTACTTGATGTTGGTTCATGAATTTCTGTAGAGTTAGGGAGTAACTTTTCAAGGGACTTAAAGAGTTTATGATCTAGTTATGCATTCTTTTTAAATTTTGTGTTAGATATGAATTTGTTTTAGTTATTTCATCTGCAAAATACTTGCCATATCAATATAAGGAAAATTTGTGAATTAATTGGATAAACTTGAAAGTTTCCAATTTATATTTCTTTTTTTTTTTTAAGATTTTATTTATTTATTTGAGATAGAGTGAGAGCATGAGCTGAGAGACAGACGGAGAGGGAGAAGCAGGCTCCCCACTGAGCAGGGAGCCTGATGCGGGGCTTGCTTCATCCCAGGACTCTGGGATCATGACCTGAGCTGAAGTCTCCCGACTTAACTGATTGAGCCACTCAGGCGCCCCTCCAATTTATATTTCTATTGGAAATATATAACACATCTGCTAGAATGATAGGTTTTGATGGGTTCTGTGATTTTATTCACTCTACTTCCAGCCAGCTTTATGATGGTGCTGTCTGTGGGGCTAAGGTTACAAAACCCTTTTAGAAGTTAAATAAGTATTTATATCTCTTTGGATATCCCCTGGGTTGATGTCCCCAACTTTCAAGAGTCAAGTGAGTAAATGTATATAGTCTTTTATTAAAACATTTGTATATGTATGCTAAATAAAATGACAGAATAGTTAATTCTGAGTTTTAGTCAGTTTCATTCTTGAAAGGTTTATCAGTAATGTATAGATCTTTGAAAATACATATACAGACTTTCTACGTTTTTTTAGTTATCTTACGAGTTTATGGATGCTTGCTGTTACAATTTTTTCAGCTTAATAACACTGAATGCAGCATATCTTTTTCCTTAAAAAAATACTAGGATTACAGTCAGACAATGAAATTCTCAAGTCAGCTGTCGAACACCACAAAGCTCTCCTAGTAGAAAAGGATCGTGAATTAATACGTAAAGTACAAGCTGTCAAGGAAGAAGGTTATCAAAAACTTGTGGTATTACAAGATGAAAAGTAAGTACTTAATTACCTTATTTTGTGTTCAGTCTCCTTGCAAATGAAAATATTTTGCTCTCATATCATCCTCATTTTAGTTGTTGTAACATAATTATCATTTGTTGTTTTAGGATAGAACTTGAGAACAGATTAGCGGATTTAGAGAAAATGAAAGTGGAACATGATGTCTGGAGGCAATCTGAAAAGGATCAGTGTGAAGAGAAATTGCGGGCTTCACAGATGGCAGAAGAGTTGGCCAGAAGGGAACTTCAGAGTATTAGGTTATATATGCATGTGTATATTTTAAACTTCATTTTGAAATAATTTCAGAGGTAACAAAACATTGTAAAATTCCCACATGATCTTCACCGAGATCTTTAAAGATTGACATCTTACATAACCATATTACATTAATCAAAGCTAAGATACTAACATTAATATAATCAGGAAATAAATATTAGTGTTATCAAACCTATAGACTTTATTCAAATTTTACCAATTGTCCTACTGATATCCTTTTTCTGGTCCAAGATCCAGTCCAGAATCATACATTGCCTTTCCTTGAAGAGTGCTGACCAGTTATTTTGTAGCTTGTCCCTCAATTTGAGTTTGTCTTAAATTCTTTATGATTAAATTCAGGTTATATATTTTTAGCAAAAATAATACCAAAGTCAAAGTCATGTGTCCTCAGTGCATTATATTAGGAGATATATTATTTGTCCCCTTACTGGTGATGTTCACTTTGATTGTTTGGTTAAGGTGGTGTTGGCCAGATTTTTCCAGTATAAAATGACTTTTTTTCTCTTTGTGATACATAATTATCTTATGGGGAAATACTTTGAGACTATGTAAATTTTCTCATCATACATTCTTCCACTCATCTTAGAACCCAGTGGCCAAATATGAGACAATTTGAGCAAAGAAATAAGTTGTAATAAAAGGTTATAATCCAGAGGATAAAATAAAATCTGTGTGTCCAGATGATATAATGTATAATATTTAGAGAGAAGGAAAGCTCTTTTCAGGAGAATTCCAACTAATAAACGTAGAAAGAATGATGGAAATAGGAAAAGATCATTTGGCAAACACTATAGTAGAAATGATAGGCATGATGTTGAAAATTTTCAAAGGTTTTCAGCATCTCTGGGGACAATCATAATTTTTCCTCTCTTATACTATTAATATTGTGTGTTAATGGATTTCTTAATCTTGAACCAACCTTAACTTCTGGAATAATTATCTGTTTATTTTATAAAAAACACTGTGTTAAAGCTCTCTGTCTCTATTGGGATAAATTTTGATAATCTGTGTTTTCATATGAAATTATTTCATCTTGGTTTTCAAATTTGTCTGCATAGAGATCTGCAGAATAGTTTTTATTTTTCAATTTGTTCCGTTTCAATGCTTACTTTCCCTGGGCCATTTCTTATTTGTATATGTGCTTTCTTCCTCTCTTTGTTAATCTAGTCAGCTAGTGCTTTGTTGATTTTATTCTTTTTATTGTGATAAAATATACATAACAGAATTCACTATTTTAATCATTTTAAGCATACATTTCAGTATTTTTTAAATTAGGAATTTGATTTATGGAGTCAACTTTTTTTCTATTTCCTACCTCATTAATTTCTACTCTCTTCTTTCTGTGTTTTTCTGCCATTAAAAAGTTTTTATAGTTTTATTAGTGTTTAGCATACATAAAATAAAATTCATCCATTTAAATAATGTGCAGCTTGATGCCTTTTGGTAATTGTATAAAGTTTTGTAATCATCACCACAGTAAAAGCATAGAACAGTTCAATTACCCTAAAAGTTTCCCCATGTCTCTTTGCAGTTGACCTCGCCTCTGATGCCCAGCCTTAGGCACCCCCAGATTTATCCATGTTGTTGCATATATCAGTAGTTCATTCCTTTCTATTGCTGATTAATATTCCATTGAATGGATGTAACATTTGTTTATTCATTTTCCTTTTAATGGACAGATATTTGGGTTGTTATTAGTTTGGGGCTATTATGATTAATGTTGCTATGAACATTCATGTACAAGTCTTTGGGCATACATTTTTATTTCTCTTGGTTAAATGTCTAGGAATGACATTTCTGAGTGATGACATATAGCAATACTGTTTTATAACATACATAGCTAAACTGTTTTACAAAGAAGTATTCCTGTAGCAACGTATGAGAGTTCCCCTATGACAATTCCATATAATTCACACATCTTAACTGACATTTGTTATTGTCAGTCTTTTTAACTTAACCCTAGCAGATGTGTAGTAATATATCATTGTGGTCTTAATTTGATTTTCCCCAATGGCTAATGATGGTTAGCATCTTGTAATGTGGTTTTTTGAAGTATTCATCCAAATATTTTGCCCATATTTAAAATTGGGAAATTATTTTCATATTCAGTTGTAACAGGTCTTCATTTTGCAACAAGCCCTTTGTCAGATACATATTTGACAGATATGTTCTAAGTCTGTGGATTGCTTTGTTTATTTTAATTGTGTCTATTGAAAGCAAAATTTATTTTGATGAAGTCCATTTTATCATTTTTTTTCTAGTGTGTGTGTTTTAATTTTTAAAAAACTTATTTAAGTGATCTTTATGCCCCACATGAGATTTGAACTCATGACCCTGAGGTCAAGTTGCATGCTCTATGGACTGAGCCCTCCAGCCACCCCTTTTGTGTGTTCTCTTTAAGAAAGCTTTGCCTAATCTTGTGTTACAAAGATTTCTATTTTGTTTTCTTCTAAAAGATTAATATTTTGTTTCTTACACTTAGGTTTTATGATCCAGTTCATGTTAATTTCTGTGTAGTGTGAGGTGATGGTAGACATTCATTTTTTATTTCCATATAGATATCCTGTTGTTCCAGCATCATTTGTTGAAGACTGTCTT
Organism: Callorhinus ursinus; assembly: GCF_003265705.2. Lineage (NCBI taxonomy): Eukaryota > Metazoa > Chordata > Mammalia > Carnivora > Otariidae > Callorhinus > Callorhinus ursinus. Next base: position 14,623,420 of record NW_027397076.1, read on the forward strand.
TTCCTCTATTGAATTATTTTGGTTTCTTTGTTGAAAATCAGTTGACCATTTAAGTGTATCTGTTTCTGGACTCCGTCCTATTGCACTGATCTGTTTGTCCGTCTTCATGTGACTATCACACTGTCTTGACCACTGTGGCTTCATAGTAAGTTTGATGCAGGTAGTGCAAGTCCTCTCCACCTTGTTCTTTCTTGTAAAGATTGTTTTGGCTTTTCTAGGTCCTTTGCCTTTCCACATAAATTTTAAAGTCAACCTGTCACCTTTTTCAAAAAGGCTTGTTAGGGTTTTGATTGGAATTGCAATGAATCTGAATTGTAGCTCAGTTTGAGAAGAGTTGTCATCTCAACAATATTGAGCCTATCCAATCCATGAATAATGGCATGTTTCTTCATTTAATTAGATCATCTTTAATTTCTATCATCAGAGTTTTATAGTTTTCATTGAATATGTCATGCGTATCTTATGTTACATTTTATTCCTCAGCATTTTTATGTGATTATAAATGGGAGTGGTTTTTTAAAAATTTCAGTTTCTGTTTATTGCTGGCATGTGGAAATATAGTTAGTGGACTTTTATGTATTGCCCTTGAATCCTGTGACCTTACTAAAGTCATGTATTTTCTACTAGCTGCTTTGTAGATTTTGAGTTTTCTAAGATCATGTTGTATACCTTATGCTTTCTTTAGTTTACTTTGTTCATTTTTTTTGTTTGTTATATTTTGAGTTGGGAATTTAACTCAACAAGTGTTCCGTTCTTTCATTTTTATTGGTAAGGTTCCCAGTATGAGATTTTTCTTATCCCTGTTTTAAGTATATTAAGTATATTCTGTAGTGTTTTAATTATCATCTTTTAGGATTGTCTAATTTCAATTTATATTTTCCTTTCACCCAAGAATTAATAGATGTATTAATAGAAGGTATAGTTGTTTAGTAAGAGATGAAATTAATAGTTTACTGGGACTGTCATAATAAAGTACCACAGTCAGAACGGTTTAAACAATAGAAATTTATTTTCTGATAGTTCTGGACACTAGAAGTTTGAGATCTCAGGGTGGTGTCAGATTTGGTTTCTCCTGAGGCCTCTTTTGTCTTAGGCTTATAGATGGTTACTTTCTTGCTCTGTCCCCATATGGCCTTTACTCTGTGTGCCTGTGTTTCTAATACCTTTCCCTCTTCTTATGAGGATACCAGTCATACGGATTAGGACTCACCCAGATAGCTTTATTTAACCTTAGGTACCTCTTTAAAGGTCCTGTTTCCAAATGCAATCCCTTTCTAAAGTACAGTGGTTGAGACTTCAACATACAAATTTTGGGGAGACGTAGCTCAATCCATAACAGAAGGTTTTTGAATTTCCAGGTAGGAGGCCTTTTTATTTTTTTATTTTGTTAATTTATAGTTTTAGTGCATTGTAATCAGAAAGTATTGTTTCTATTATTTCTATTTTATGGGATGCACTAATTTTTGTGTGTGTGACCTAATATTATTAAGCCCAGGACTAGGGTTAAGCAAGTGAGACACCCAGGGTAAAAAATTTAAGGAGACATTCTTCTATGTCAACACTGAACATGCTCTAAAGTGAGCTTTAAAGGAGCTCTAAAGTGAGTCTTTTTAAATTTTACACTTCGCTTTGCATCTGTAATACATCAGTTTTTGTTACTGCTAGGTAAGAACTAGAAAAGAAAGTGTTCAATTGTAGGCGTTAAGTCTCCTATTATTATTATTAGCATGTTTCTGTCTGTGACTCTTTGCATTTCTTGTGGATTTCTTCAAAAAGATGATGGCTGTATTATTTGGCATATAGATGATTATAATAGTTACAATCTTAATTGTGAATTGTGGTTTTTAGCATTTTAAAAGTGCTTTGCTTTTGTCATTTAATGTAATTTGCTTGAATTCCACATTGATATCATTATTCCTGTTTTCTTATTGTTTCCATTTGCCGGGTATGCCTTTGTTCATCCCCTTATTTTTAGTCTTTCTGAATCATTTTGTTTTTTTTTAAATGTGTCTTGTATGTGTAGCATGTAGTTGGGTCTTGCTATGGAACCCCTTAGGGATCTTTTTATTTTAATGTATGAGTCAAGTTCATTTACATGGAGTGAGCCCATGCTCACTGCAAAGACTTTCTGGCAGGAGCATAAGTAGTAACTTGCTGGGATTTAGAATTATTTTCCTCTTTTTACTTACAAATGCTTTGAAGTTTGGGCATTTTTTGCCTTATGGAAAGAATGTGGTTTCGTGTGACTTTATTCTCTGCTTTTCTGTAGTATTTTACAGGACATATGGATAGCACAGATTTAGACATCTGCTGTTATCTTCAGGTACCTGGAAATCTGCTTTTTAAGTTTCTAAAATCTTAAATGATTTCATAATTACATAGATTAAAGTGGAGAGGTTTTTTAAAATCATGTTCATTAAGGTATAGGTTATGTTTTGGGACAAGGTTTTTTTTTTAATTAAAATTTAAATTATAGTATAGTTAATGTACAGTGTTATATTAATTTCATTACTCAGGAAAAAATTACTTCAGGCAGAGATACATATATTATTTACTCATGTCAGGTTTTATGAATGATTAATTTAAATGTTGGCCGCTACAGTTCTAGAATCATAAATCTGTAATGGATTTGGAGAGCCAGTTTTGTCCTGTTCTTTGCTTTTAGAGGAGTACTTTTTTTTTTTTAACTGTTTCAGACAGGTAAAGCTTTTTTTTTGTTTATTTCTCCCTGACAATATTTAGAAAGGAGAGAGAGATACTTTCCCCAGAAAACCCCACTCTAATGTTTTATCCCATTATGGTTCCACAGTTTAGCCAGTTAGGATCTTTTCTGTGGGAATTTAAGCCTGTTTCTCCTGGTTTGGCTTCTGTTGACATAGTGATAGATGTCAAGCAAACTGTTGTTACTTGGAGACAATAATGAATGTGGCCCTTGGGTTTTTTGTGTTTTTTGGTTTTTTTTGCTATATAAAATAGCATTCATTTCTTCAGCCTTTCTTTAACAGAAATCATTTTCTGTTCCATTAGTCACTTCGATAATTTTTTTGATTTCAGTTTCTCCAGATCATTTATAATGTATAATTAACCCGAACTTATTTTAAAATAAGGACCTAGTAACTAACATAAAATGTAGCAGAAGGAGTAATTTGCAAAATTTATATGACTTTTTTTTAAGATTTTATTTATTTGACAGAGCACAAGCACGGGGAGTGGCAGGCAGAGGGAGAGGGAGAAGCAGGCTCCCCAAGGAACAGGAACCCTGAAGCAGGGCTTGATCTCAGGACTCTGGGATCATGACCCGAGCTGCAGGCAGTCGGTTAACCAACTGAACCACCCGGGTGTCCCTATAGGACTTTTTAAAAAATGATCTACAATTTTGTTTTTCTCAAGGCAGGTCTGATTTTCTGATTTATAAGTTTAGCTACATAAACCAGATCTATTTTGGTCATTCATTAAAATAATAGTAATTGCAAGCTTGTCTTATTTAGAATTGATAATAGGTCAGCAAGAAACTACCTGTAGAGAAAAAGGTCTTGCTTAAGGAGCTGAAAAGTCTAAGTCATATAAACCAGAAGTATTCATTTATTTACAAACAACAAATATCTGTGATAAGTAGGATTAATTACTGCTTTGGCAGATGCTTTAAATTATTAATTATATACCAGTCTCCTGTCCTCATTAAAGTGGTTTCTTCTTCACTAGACTAAATAACAAAAGTATTGTTCTAACAGTATTCTGTATTTCAGGAGACTGTCCCACTGCACAATGAGTTTATAAAATTCATAGTTACCTATAAATTAAAAACATGGAAAAATTATTTAAAATTTTAAGATATTTTTAAAGGGATTTTATTTATTTTTAAAGATTTTGTTTATTTGAGAGAGAGGAAGAGAAAGCACAAGCAGCGGGGAGGGGCAGAGGCAGAAGGAGAAACAAGCTCTCCGATGCGGGGCTCTATCCCAGGCCCCTGGGATCGCGACCCGAGCTGAAGGCAGATGTTTAATCAATTGAGCCACCCAGGCATCCCTTGAAAAGGATTTTAAGTAAGAAACTATTTATTCAACTTTTGGTTATGACAGTAATGCAACTCCACCTAACTTAAGTGAAAAAGGGGTCTTTATTTGCAGACATAAATTGTGGAAAGAACAGGGATTGTGCTGGTCTCATGGACACCTGGATCTAGAAACATTCTTCCCTCCTTTCATCTCACTCCCTCTTCTAACCCTTATGTCTCTTTCTCTCTTACTGCTTTCTCTGTGGAGCCAAGACTTTATTTTTGAGATCAAAGAAGGTAGGATTCTTACTTGACGATGTAAGTCAGAAAAATCTAGAAAAGAAGTTGGGCCTGGTTCACATGCCCATTCCTGGGTCCATCACTATGGCTAGGGGGATAGGGGCACTCTGATTCAGCCTAGGTTTATACCTATTTCAGAGTGGTGGGGGGTGGGGGAAGTATATTTTGTTACCAGAAGTGAGGAGGAGGTATGTTGGGGAAATAGCAGCAATGACCAGCTCAAGGAAAGGGAACTTGATCATTTAAGTTAATCCTGTAGTGAATCCCTTATTTTTTGCATTGCTTAAAGCCAGAGCTCTTATTTTCCATTTGTGGCTTTCTGATTTTTTCAGAAACATTGAAAAAAATTATTTGTTACTTAATATATCTCCTTTCTATTTATATTTCATCTTTAGATGAATTATCTGTTGTATATCATCTTAGTGGAGAGGAAGGGACTTATACTTGGCCAGTTGGGCAAGTTCTGTTCCAGAATTTGAACTGCAAAGTAAGTGATAGAAGAATATGTGGCAACATTTGAAGGACAGACGGTTCGTTGGTATGTCCTTGCTGGTGATTCTGGTCAGTTATTTTAGCCCGGTTGTGGTGTTGATTCAATGAGTCTCATACCTTCCCAGGAAAGTCTCTTTTTGCTAATAATGGCCAGAATCAGAACTCGGGTGCCTGATATGGTATTACTAGTCACACAGAGCTATTTAAATCTAATTTTAAATTGATAAAAAAATTAAAAATTTAGTTCTTCAGTTGTAGTATTTGAAATATGCACTATTTGAAATAGCTACATGTAGCTAGCTAGTGGCTATTATATTGGGTGTACAAATTATAGAACATTTCCATCATTAAAAAAAACTTAATCACATAGTACCATTGGACTGTAAGTTCCTTAAGGATAGGAATTCTGTTTTTGTTATTCTCTGGTATATCTGTAACACTTAGGACTAGGCTTAGCATTTGTAGGTAGTCAGTAAATATTTGTTGAATGTTGAAATGACACACATGAGCTGCCTGCCACAGAAAACCTAGGCAATAATCATCATAATTAGCTACCTGTACTGTGAAGAGAACTTGGAATGACTCCATCTCACTGTTACTCCTATTGTTTCTGTTTAAACTTTTCTGTAGTTCCATTCTCTGTTGTACCTTGGCCCTCTGGTCTATCAACTATTTCTTCTTCCATTATTTCCATAATTACTTTAAAAATATAAAGTACTTGATCTCATAGTTTCTCATTTGGCAACTTCTTCATCCTTCACCTTTTGATTTCTCCTCATGGCCAACCCATTAAACCTATCTTTTCAACAATATTTGCTGATTCTCTGAAATCTCTATTCCATTACCAATAATTTTTTTTGCAATCTCCACATTTTAAAAAAAATATACCCTCACTGAAACCTGACCTGGTCCTGGCAACCCTTTTAAGTGGAATTAGTCTTCCTTCCTCTTTCCTGCAACTAGGGACCAAGAAGGAAATCTGTGTTTATGAACCCCACTTTTGCTTCTAGACAATTGATTGACTAACTTGGGTTAAAATGGTTTTGCTTTTGATACTCATTGCATCCATCTTATTCCTATTTTCTTCTCTGTCATTGACTAACCTGCAAGATATTCCCCAACAGTCGCTGAAGACCTTGACTTCTGGCTCAATTTGTTTTTATTCTCTACCCTTTGCCATTGTTCTTTGTGACTGCACCATTCATATTGTTGACCCGTCTAACACCTCAGCCTTATAGTGTATCTTCCCTCTGGTACTCTTTATCCTTATTCCACTTTAGCGGACCCTACGCTTAGCCATTTCTTGGACTTTTGGTCATCCCTTAGAACTGATCATTTCAAAGACATAAATTTTTTTCTCTTATCCCCTTCAATCTCACTGAAGACACTGCAGTTTGATATTCAAATTGATATTGAAACTAGTTCTTGTACTTTTTTCTTCTTCCAGTCTCTTAGCCTGGCTCCCTTGCTTCCCATTCAGCGTGGCATCTATTTGTCCGCTATTCACTTGTACCTGAGCAAAAGCTCCTGGATGTAAATTCTCTTAACTTCTCACGGAGAATTTCTGTATCCTCATCCATTCTCTCCTCCCTTTCTATTTTAATGAAGATATCCATTCTCCCTTTACTTCTCAAGAGTTCTGAATCCCATCCCTTTTGTTTCTCTAGAGTCTTACTTCATTATCTTCTTCATCTGTGTCTAATTTCTTTACCCTGGACTCTTATTTTGCCTTCAAGGTCCAGCTCAAATTGCATGTGTCTTATGTAGCCTTTACTAATAGCTTTTTTTTTTTTTTTTTGAGAGACAGAGAAGAGTGGGGGAGAGGGAGAGAGTGAATCTTAAGCAGGCTCCATAGGGCTCAATCTCAGAACCCTGAGAGCATGACCTGAGCTGAAATCAAGAGTCAGAGGCTTAACCAACTGAACTACCCAGGTGCCCCTGCCTTTACTGATATCCTGATGAAAGTTAGTTAACTGCACTTTATTCTGTACTTTTTAGTTCTATTTTAAGACTTGCTTTCTTTTGATTTGTTGTGACATACCTTAAATATTCAAAACCTTCTCACCAAAAGAGATACTATATTTTATTCCTAAGTGCAGCATTGCCTTTTGAAATAATTTGTTCTGAACACTTGTTACTGAGATTAAGACCATTGAATTTATTCCTAAACGCTAATCAGCTCTGTTAATTTTTATTTAGGTTAAATTCCACTATCCCTTATAATCCTAACTGTAATCTCAAATCATGGACTAATTTTCTTTTTAAAAAACCCATCATATCAGTTGTAGATTCTGACCCTGCCTTAGTGAGGTGAACTGAAGAAAACTTTGTATGTCCTCTTTTAATAGTCTACCATAATGGTATTTACTCCTTTCGTATTTTAATGAAAGTCAAATACTCTTTATCATTGGTTTCTTTGGCTTCAGTTTTTACTTATGGGGCATTGTTTCCTTTCTTATCTATATAACTTATTTAGAAAACATTTAGGCCACATTGCTTTCTTAACAGGATTTTGTTTCTTATTGATTTACCAGATGTATCCAAAATCTTGACCAGAGCTAAGATTTACTTGGGGCCTAACTTTCTAACTCTGGCCCTGAGCTGGGACCCACAGTATTTTCTCCTCTGTTTGTATCGTCATGATTTTGTAGAAAGAAACCTTTATTAACTCGATAATCTAAAAGCACCAAGTTAATAACATCTATAAACATTTAAGGGTGAAATGCACAGAAAGTTTGAGAGAGTAATAATGTAGTTGGAATTATGAAATAAGGGTATGACTGGTACTGTTAAAGGAGCCAAGTAAAAGCAAGACTGTCCCTTTTTCTTTAGATCCATTGTTTCTGGCATTTGTATGTAAATATCTCAGGAAGCATTGGGTCTTTGGTTTCTGCCATGTCATATTGTCTAGTCACCTTACACATTTAAATGTCTAACCCGGGATTTGGGTTGGGTCATTCAGTCCATCTACAAATATTTATTGAATACTTATTAGTGTCTAAAGCACAGCTCTAGGCTCTTGAGACTGTTGTCTTTCCAATAAGCAGTTCTAACTGGATTGATAAGACATGCTAATAATGCCAAACTATATATACTAAATGCCAAATGACTTGTATTTCAGATAAGTGTTTAAAGAATTTTAAAAAGGGAGAGGTTAAGGGCATATCCTATCACATATTGGCATATCCTATTAGCTTAAAGTCTTTCACATGTGGTTAGTTATTTGGTTACCAGAGATACTCTACATTTTAAGGTTCTGGTTGAAAATGTATCATTCCTTTTGAAAAGGACATACATTGTATAAACATTCATCTCAGGAATGAAAGCTCATATTTTATAAAATATACTATGGTGTCTTATACTAGATAGTTTTCTTGTAAATTTTGAACTTAAAATCATTAAAATCGCTGCATAATGAAATGGGAGAGGAACACTTAGTTGGGTTATAAGACCCAAGTTGGTTGGTTGGTTGGTAGCCAATATGATTTGGGCCTGAGCCTTAATCTCTTTATTTATAAAATTGAAATGACTCTGCTTACTTTCCTAGAATTATTGTGAGAAATTACTACAGTTAAAAATGACCTTGGGGCAACTGGGTGGCTCAGTCGGTTAAGCATCTGCCTTTAGCTCAGGTCATGATCTCGGGGTCCTTGGATTGAGCCCCAAGTCAGGCTCCATGCTCAGCAGGGAGTCAGCTTCTTCCTCTCTCTCTGTGCTCTCTCTCTCTCACTGCTGTCTCTCAAATAAATAAATAAAATTTTTAAAAAATGATCAGCCTTAATTAAATGCCTGTTTTACTATAGCTATATCAGAGTAGGCATTAAAGATACACTGAAGAGGGATGCCTGGGTGGCTCAGTCGGTTAAGCGTCTACCTTTGGCTCAGGTCATGATCCCAGGGTCCTGGGATCGAGTCCCCCACATCAGGCTCTCTCCTCCGTGGGAAGCCTGCTTCTCCGTCTGCCTCTGTCTCTGATGAATAAATAAATATAATCTTTTAAAACAAAACAAAACAAAAGATACACTGAGGAGCTCCATAACCTTGTGGGGAGCAAGTGAGTAGCAGTGTGTCTGAAAGCTATGAAATATTGTATGGTGATAAAGATGGCTTCTCTCACACTGGACAACTTTCTGAGGCCTTAGCAACACATTGTTCACTCTTCCACCAAAGGCCATCTGTTCAGGTTGTTCCCTGTGTTTATCAAAATCCTACTCATCAGATTTATATCTCCATGTAAACAGTCTCTCGTCTTCTTAGACATACTTGATTTCTCATCTTCTCTATGCCAGTAGTTTGTAGATTTTTCCATAGCAAAAGCAGAAATTTGTTACATTTAGTTATATATGAACACATTTAACTGCCTGAAGTCAAAATATTTATTGTTTTATCTGCCACTTTGCAAGCACAATGTCTGGTGTCAATATGGGTACCCTAATATGATTATCTAATTCATTGAAATATATGAACTATGGATTCTTAATAATATTTTTTGTTGGGTTGTGATATTTAGGTTAAAACTTCAACAACAAATTGTGAATATTGAAAACGCAGAGAAAGAAAAAAATGAAAATTCTGACCTGAAACAGGTATGATTTTAGCAAACATTTTGCTTTTATTTCTTTAAGTGCTTCTTTAAATCTGTATTTTGAATGTGTGTTTATTTTTTTATTGAAGTCTAATTAACATACAGTGTTATATTAGATTGAGGTGTACAATGTAATCATTCAACAATTCTATACATTACTCAGTGCTCATCAGGAGAAGTATACTTTTTTTTTTTTTTTCCCCCCCATCACGGTAACTATACTCAATCCCCTTTATCTGTTTCACCAGTTTGTTCTCTGTATTGAAGGGTCTGGTTTTTTGTCTCTTTTTTTCTTCATTTGTTTTGTTTTATTTCTTCAATTCCACATATGAGTGAAATCATATGGTATTTGTCTTTGTCTGTGTGACTTATTTCACTTAGCATTATACCCCCTAGATCCATCCATGTTTTTGCAAATGGCAAGATTTTTATTTTTTTTTAGGGCTGAGTAATATTCTATTGTATGTATATACCACCTCTTCTGTATCAGTTAATCCGTGGATGGACACTTAGGTTGCTTGTATGTGTGTTTGTGTATGTGGAATCTATTGGCATTTCACATATCAGTATTTTGAAAATATAATCATTACAATTGATAATGTATTGATGAGGTTGATAAAGATAAAATTTTTAAACCTCTTTAAGCTCTAGTTATTAAGCTGCTTTTCCTAACTGCTGTTTTTCTTAAGGTCTTTATATGCTGTGACCCACAATGAATTTTTTTACATTGTAACTTAAAGAACAGTATTTTAATATTCTGATTTAAAAAATTGATTAGAACATCTAGGTTTTAAGTTCCATGTAGCATTGACTTGTAACTTTTTATTTCTTACTCCATGAGCCGCATCTTATTATATCCCTATGAAATGTGAAATCTAAGGGTGGTATTTATGGAAGGAAATATATATTTAAAGAGTTATTTGGGTTTAAGAAAAATTTATATGGGCAAAACATGGAAGAGTGTTCTTTCCTTGATTCTATTTTCTTTTTTGTTTAAAGTTATGAGGTAGTGAAGATTCCATTTTTAGGATTTATCTTGCAAGCTAGCTGGCATTGCTTTGCATATGCAGTTGTGGTTTCTAAGTCTCAACTAGGAGGACATAATGTTTGATACTCTGAGAGAAGTTATTTAGTACCATGTGCATTGGGCTTTCTGTCATTTATTAGATAACGAGAGATATTAAGCTCCTTGAAAGTTGCTTGTTTAGTCAACTGTAATACAGATTTAATATTTACAACTCCAGTTAAAAATGAAGACTGACTTGTTCTTAATGGGGAAATTTATTCTGAAGTACAAATCTGAGACATACCATTTTACTTTATTTTGACAATTGTCTTATTGGCTTCGCTGCCATCAGGAAATACTGGAATTATTTTGCATTTATTTAATTTATTGAGTAAAGAATCTGGTTTCTTTCGACTCTTGAGTCTCATAATGGGTTCTTTTGGTCCTGTGTCTCTTGATTCTCTCCTTCCACCTTTTCTCAGAGAATGGCTAAGAGGTAAGACAAGGTGAAAGAAAATGAGTATTTGCTGGGGCACCTGGGTGGCTCAGTCAGTTAAGCATCTCTCTTCAGCTCAGATTATGATCCCAGGTCCTAAGACTGAGCCTCGCATCGGGCTCCTTCCTCGGCTGGGAGTCTGCTTCTGCTTCTCCCTCTCCCTCCCCCTACCCCCACTTGTGCGCTCTCTCTCTCAAATAAATGAGTAAAATCTTTAAAAAAAGAGAAAATGAGTATTTGTTAATTAATTGGTAAAATGGCTTATGGAGGAAGTAGGTATAACTGTGCTCCAAGTGAAGATTATTTGGATGGAACTTAAAAGCCTGTTAATTTGTAACTAGATAATTAGCTACTTTTCATGAGAAAAATTACTCCCAGATAAAGGTAAATTAGGATGGAGAAGAAACCTGAGTGACATTTCATGGTTTGATAAATGGCTCTACGGGCCAAGGAATCCTTGCCATTCTTTAAGTTTCTTAGAATATCTTTCTTCTGCCCAATGCTGAGTGTATGGAATGCTTTGAAACTACTTAAAAACAATGTAAAAGCGATCCCTTCTGTATTTATGATTCCTAACTATTTAGAAAGCAGAACTCCTGGAAGGGTTGCTGATCATAGGGTATCTGGAAATGGGAGAATGGATTTCCTTAGCAGCTTTCCCAGCTGATGTGCTTTTAAAATCTGTTCTTTCCTAGGAGGCTATAGGAAGTTCAATGGAGAATCTCTCTAATGGTTAGATTCTCCTTTCTCTCTTCTCTCCTCTCCTTCTTATAACCCTTTTCCTACTCTCAATACCTCTTCTGACCTGCTTATTTTGGGAAGAAGAGGAGAGGACTTAGTGGCAGACTAAGGAATCTGGTTCTTGATATTCTCTGGTTATATTAGGAAATGATATATATATAGGAATATATATATTCCTATATATAGGAAATCCTATACTATTGGATCCCATGCTGCTGCTGTTTACTATTTAATTTCAGAGTGTCCTCAAGGACACATCAGTTGGGTGGGGCATTTGTGAAGGAAGATGCTTACTATCTTCTTTCTCATATGGTATTACATATGCAGCCTTATGTTTCTCTTTCCTTTCTTTTAAGCAAATCAGTAGTTTGCAGATCCAAGTGACCTCGCTTGCACAGTCAGAGAATGAGTTGCTGAATTCAAACCAAATGCTGAAGGAAATGGTGGAGAGGTTAAAACAAGAATGCCGAAATTTAAGAAGCCAAGCTGAAAAAGCACAACTAGAAGTTGAAAGGTAGAGTTTGCTCTTTTTTATATACAAACTACTTCTTCTTTCTGCTATATTATATGTAGTTCTTCTAGTGATGATTCCAATATTGAATGTGTTCTGGGAACTAGTTACAAATACCCTTTGACAGTGTACAATGGTATTAGGTAATGTACTTTGTTTCTAGAGAATGAGCTTTATGGACTCTTGAATTTTTTTTTTTTTAAGGCATTTAGGGCAGAAGACTTTTTAAAATTCTGCCTAACCACATTCTGAAAACCCTCAGAGAAACACTTTTTTATTCATTGAGTAAACCAATACATTAATATATTTTTTACTTCAAATATCTAAATTGTTCTTCTGAATGCCAGAGAACAGAAAAAAAAAATTCTGTAACTTGCAAAACTCCCTAAAATTAGAACTATAATCTCTTGGATTTTTACTTTGAATAGTTCATTTATTTGTTTATTTTTTGGCCTCAATTTGTTAATAATAGACAGTGTATAGTAAACTGGCAAGGAGGTGATTTTTGTGATATTCAAGCACTTATATTCTCTGGAAAATTTTGTTTAGGTATGATAGAAAGCTGCTTTTTTTTATTTGCTTTGTCTTGTTAACATGTTAGTATTTTTTTTTTTGTTTCTACAAAACATTATTCTTTTTGGATTTTCTCTTCTGAAGGTTACTTTGCCACATAAAACTTTTTTTCCTTTAGTTTCTCATTATTTCATATTTTAAGGCTTTCCATAGTTTCACACATGCAAATTTTAAGAAAAGAAAGTAAGCAAGGTGTTTGTCCATAGTACATTGTGACATTCCACAGGGTCCAAATTATTTTGCTTATATTTTGCAAAAAATAGAAATTTATATCTTGGAATCCCCAAGTGTTTGATTAAAATGCACTTAAGAATTGTAATGACAGTATACCTAGCAAAATTAAATCATTTGTCATTGGTTTCTGAATGTTACTCATAGGATTATATAGTAGAAAATAGCTGGATGAAGTGTTAATCAAATATGATTTTGGTCCCAGCTAAAATACTTAGTCTTGTATGACCTTAGACACAAGATATGATATCTCATTTTATAAATCTCATTTGTACTGCCATATTATATGTAGTAATGATACTAAAAATTATGCAAGGTATGCAGAAGAACTTTAAATATATAAGTTGTTATACTATCTTAAAATACCATTTATATGAATTTTATTCTATTCAGAAAACGTCCTACGTTGGTTTTTCAGTCCTGGGTTGATTTTTAGCCAGTTTTATTAGACCCAGTTGTTGTTTTTTTTTTTTAATGTTTCAAGTTTTTATTTAAATTCTAGTTAGTTGACATATAGTTTTAGTTTCAGGAGTAGAGTTTAGTGATTTATCACTTAGATATAACACCCAGTGCTCATCACAAGTGCCCTTCTTAATACCCATCACCCATGCTAGATCCAATTTTTATAGCTTGGTGGTTATCATGGTTCAAAGCTGGTTATCAAGTGTTTGTCCTGCTGTTAATGTCTTAAGCAGACTCCTCGTTGAGCAGAGAGCCCGACCTGGGGCTCTATCCCAGGACCCTGAGATCATGACCTGAGCCGTAGCCAGACGCTTAATCCACTAAGCCACTCGCCCCCTTAGGTGTAAGTCTTTAAGCAAATTTGTTAACTACTTTCTAGGCTTCAGTTTCCTTATCTATAAAATGGAGATGATAGAAGTACCTAACTCAAGAGGTTATTGTGAAGAGTAAATGGTGTAGTATACACACTGTCACAGTGCTTGGTTCACAAGAGGTATTCAGTAATGAGAGAATTAGCAAATATGTGACCATGCAAGAGAACCAGCAGTTGGATACTTAATGTAGTGAAGCAGGTAGTGAGTTTGATTATACTTGGGATAATATCTATTTAATCTTAAGAGTTAACTTCCATGTTTTGCATACATTCTTTTGACAGGACTTTGGAAGAGAAACAGATACAGTGGTTGGAAGAAAAGCATAAGCTTCAGGAACGTATCACTGACAGAGAAGAAAAGTATAATCAAGCTAAAGAAAAACTGCAGCGAGCTGCAATTGCCCAGAAAAAGGCAAGTGGTTCTTATTAAAGTGATTTCTATAGAGTAAAACATAATTAACTATTCTGGGAGAATAAAATGTAATTAAAACTGAAATTTTCATGTATGTTTAATTTGATATTTAAACGTGACATTTTGCTGTCAACCTTGCAGAGATAAATTGGGAAGACGCAAACTGCTCAACAGGTTTATTTCTAAATTTCTTGTTCCAAGTCTGTTTTTCAGAGCCGAAATGCATTTTCCCCACCGTGTTTTTTCATTGATAAAGTTTCTGGACTAGCCCATATAAGTCTTATTTAACTCATTCTGCACTTAATAAGATTACAGGGCAATTGGGTCTGTTTTAGCTATGCTTAACTAATACTTGTTTATAACATCCTTTTTGTGGTTAAAATGCTTTTTTGTTTCCAACTCAGAAATGTAGAGCAAGTATCTCCTTGCCCCAGGAGAAAGTTGCCCCCCCCACCCCGGCCTGGCTTCTGAAACAGCCGTTATAGTTACCACAGCTGTGATCTTTTTTAAGTTTCACTTTGCAAGCGTATTTGCTCCATAACCTAAAAACTTTGTTTTCTTGGAAATAGTTCAGAGCATCATGGAAATAATATAATCAGATGATTCATCTAAGTCAGTGGTTTACAACTTCTTTTCTACTGCAGAAAACCCAAGGAATGTAGCATGGCCCCATCAATAACCATGACTCATGGTGCAGTGATTCAGCCCTTACTTTCAACAAGATTTGCTGCATGTGTATGGAGGTGCGGGGTGAGGAGTAGCATTAAAAAAAATCCCATAAATGATGTAACATGCCCCCACTTGATAAGTTCCATTAGTAAGGGCATTTGTTTTGGGGAAGCAAGAAGGTCTGAGATGAGAGGAAGGCGCTTCTAGACATAGGCACACCAGTATCTTAATATTAGTCTGTATGTTTATTGGAAAGGTTAGCTCTTCATATTTGCATAAGAGAAGAGAACTCTATATCATTTACATATTCTGAATTTGGAAACCAAAGACACAGTTCCTAGTCACCCATTTATGGTAACTGGATCTAACTGCCAAATGCATCCTGATAGTTGGAGTGACAGTAGGAGAAGTCTACAAGTCATTGTTTTCCCACTTTCTTGATTTCTGAATATTGCTTCTCTCTTCCCATAATGCTGGAGGTAGTATAACATTGAGATTAGAAAACAGCATTTACTATCTGGGACTCTCGGTGTTTTATACTCAGATACAAACACTGTCTTTGATTTTCCCCCTGTGTCTATCATTTCTTTTTCTTTCTGTCCATATAAGTACTGAGTACTTATGGGTATTAATGGGATTTCAGTGAAGTGTTTTATGGCTTGGGATGATCTTAGAAATTTTACTTATGGTACCTTGTACTGTTTGAAGCCTAGAAGCATCTAAAGCCAGATTTTAGCCAAAAATCGGTAGAAATTATAAGAGCTGATTTTATCTTTCACAGAGAAATGTTTGTGTTAAGGTTTTAGAGGTAAGCATTCTAGAGATGAGGGTGCCTGGGTGGCTCAGTTGGTTAAGCGACTGCCTTCAGCTCAGGTCATGATCCTGGAGTCTTGGGATCGAGTCCCACATCGGGCTCCCTGCTCAGCAGGGAGTCTGCTTCTCCCTCTGACCCTCTTCCCTCTCGTGCTCTCTATCTCTCATTCTCTCTCACACAAATAAATAAATAAAATCTTTAAAAAAAAATTAAAAACAAAGTATTCTAGAGATCAGATTCTAATTACTACTGGGGTTAGTTTGGGTTGACTTCTTTTGGAGCAAAAGTGACATCCAGTGGTGAGAGAGGTGGTTACCAGCTAATCGTAGGTATACTAGAAAGAGGGGAAGAGCTGATAATTTAAGAAACCTGGCAAAATAACCTTTCATCAATATTGTGACCTGGGGTGAATTTTTTTTTCTACTGAAATACCAGCCAAATGATGGGTGTGAACATAGCAAATATCCATATCATTTTAAGAAATGTGATCTGTGAGTTATGATTTTAAGTCATAGGAAATTGTTAAGTTCAGTTCAGTGAATAATTATGACCCCGAGCTTATGGGACACTTCCTTAGAGGCATACAACTTTAAAGTGGGAAAATAGACAATATATGTTACATAGAAATACTATAAAAAGTCTGTGAGTACATATAATTTTAGGGCTGGGGGATTTTAGCATTCAGATAGTTCTTACAGATTAGGAAACTGAAGTGGTAGGTAGCCAAGATTACTTGACTAGTAAGATTCAATGCCATAACTAAAATTTACATTTTTCTGTCCTTAATCCTGTGTTCTTTCTGTGCTTTTACTCTTTTAATGTCCCAATTTCTTTGATTCCAAATACCTAACAGCTTTTTTCTTCATTGTACCCATATGGGTCTTATTTCTCGTGGTAGAATAATCACTATAAAGTTAATTTCTTTAATTCAAACTCTTTCCCATTCAAGTTAAAGATAATGCTTCTAAATGAAAATTTTGGCTGTAAGATTACACAAATAATTCTTAGGAGTGCAATAGACTTTTTAAGTTCTTTACATAACAAAAATCATAACTTTCTTATGCAGTAAGACTTAAAACAAGTCACAAAATATTAACTGTAGGGCAAAAATCATAATCCTTTAGTGTGTGATTCTTATAACTGGGGAGTAACAGCTTTATTTTTCCCCTGAGGCTAGAAAAGATGGCTTACTGCCATCTGAGTATGTTTATTTATGCACAAAGCTTATGTCATTTCTGATAAGTGTTTTTGGGTAAGGTCTTTGTGTAATGATATTTTGCTGTGTTGATTTGTTTGGAAAAACTTGACCAGGTATCTTGAGTTGGAATGCCTTCCTGTGACTGTTGGCTTCTGTGTATGTTTTTCTCTATACATTGTTGAAGTGTGAGTATGAAGAGAGATCTCTTGGTTTGAGCACAATGGGTTGTACTTTTCCTTTTGAGGCACTTGAGATGATAACTTGTTATTTATATTCTAAGGTATATTTCTCTGAAATTATTCTTGATTAGATTATTGTTATGAATGTTTTTGGGGAAAAAAATGAACTGTAGTCTTGAAGTTGTAAAATATCTGTTGAATATGTTGTGTGGCCTAGCATTATATTCTACACGTAGGGGAAAATAGAAGCCATGGTTAATTCCTGCTTTTGATGACCATATAATCTAGTTGGAGAAATAAGATACACGCAATACCTAAAGAATACTAATAGTCACTCTCAGGTGATCTGTTTGGACACTAAAGTTTGAGACCAGGTTCAGGGAAAAGAAAGCCTGAAGACAGGAAGACCAGTTAGGAAGCTATTTTAATACAATGAGGTAAGAAGTGTGGAATGTGGGCTTGTGATATAGGAATGAAGGTAAAACGTGACACTTTAGAATTATTTTAAGTTATAGGATGTGGTGCTAAATAAGAAGGAAGAAAAAATATCAAGTGTTTTAGTTGTGAGAGGATATAAATGGAGTTGTCATGATGGAGTGAAGAACACATGTCAGCTGAGGAGTAGAAAGGCAAGATAAGTTCCACCAAACACATGTCAGAACTGAAGTGAAGGCGGCACATCCCTGTACTCACGTCCCAGCCTGTTAAGTGAGGGTACTATGTAAGTAACTAGAAATAGTGGAATGTAAAACATGGAGATCAGTAATTCAGATTAAAGATAAAGAATTAGACACTTGAGATTTTGGAGATGACTGAAGAATAAAAGTACTAAGAATTAAGTTGACTTAGAAAGAGGAACTAGATTTAGTAGAGGAATGGTCATAGAGGTAGAAGCTATGGTATGGTGTTGTAAAAGTCACAGGAAAAGAAAGGTATCAAAGATAAATGGTCATTTAGCATGATTACTGAAAAGAGTTCATTGAATTTGGCAGTAAGGTGGTAAAAGAGGAATCCCAGGTTTGGTTCTCGTATTCATGTTCTTTTGATTTTTCTATTGCTTCTTTGTGTTGTAATAATACTTGTAACACTAAGGCATCTACTTGACAATCCTGTGATTGTATTGGACCACTAAAATCAAAAGTAAAATCATTCCTTACAGCCAGTTTCCCCCTCTGAACTCTCATTTCTTTCAGTAGAATGTCATTCTTCCTATCACGTATGCGTCAAACCTTTGATTCACCCCTCCCCCATATCTAGTCACTGTATTGGTTTCCAAGGGCTGCTGTAACAAATACTGCAAACTGTGTGGCTTAAAACATCAGAAAGGTGGGGCACCTGGGAGGCTCAGTCGTTAAGTGTCTGCCTTCGGCTCAGGTCATGGTCCCAGGGTCCTGGGATCGAGCCCCGCATCAGGCTCCCTGTTTGGCGGGAAGCCTGCTTCTCCCTCTCCCACTCCCCCTGCTTGTGTTCCCTCTCTCGCTGTGTCTCTCTTTGTCAAATAAATAAATAAAATCTTTTAAAAAACATCAGAAAGGTATTATTTCATAGTCCTGGAGGTCAGAAGTCCAAAATCAAGATGCCTGTAGGGCCGTGCTCCCTCCAAAGGCTGGATCTGTTCCACACTTCTCTCCTAGCTTCTGGTGGTTGCTAGCAATCCCTGAGTTTTCCTTGGCTTATAGACATATCATTTCATTCTGTCCCTCTGTCCTCATCTGGTGTTCTCCCTGTGTGTCTTGTGGAGTTTACAATAGTTGTAGAACATGAAAGATGTAAATCAAAGATGACAACTATTCATTGTTAGTCTATGAATAACAAAAGACACTCCTGTCATTCAGGAAATTCCAAGGATTTTAGGAACTCTGTGCTAGAAACCCAGGATAAAGACCAAATAAATTTCTTTCTATATGATGGTCACATTCTGAGGTTCTCAGTGGACATAAATATTTGGGAGACACTCCTCAACCCAGTACAATCACTCGGGCCTATGAATTCTTCCTTTATAATGTGTCTTGCATTTTTTCCCCTCACCTCATTTCCTTTTATTCCTGTTGCTAACATCCTATCCACTACCAGGTTTCTCTGTATTCATTTAGCCAATTTATTCAAAAAATTTATTGAGTACCTACTTCTGTATCCATCCGGTAGTTTCATTCACTGGAATAGAGAAATAAAGATTGTGCTGAGGAGTTTACATTGCAGTGGGTGGATGACAGAGTAAAGAAACAAATATTTGTCAGATGGAGATGTGTGCTAACAGGAAAACTAAGGGGGATAGAGGGTGCTTTTTTAAATAGGTGGTCAGGGAAGGCTTTTTTGATAAGGTAACATTTGAGCAGAGACCTGAAGGGAGGATGCCATGTTCTCTATGTAGGGGAGCAGTATTCCAGACAGAATAGCAAGTAAAAAGAGAGTGGCAGGAGTCTGCTTGGTATGTTGAAGGAATGCAAAGAGGGAGAGCTAGGTAGCTGGAATGGAGAGAGTAGTAGACCAGGTGATGTTTTTATTCTTTGGTTTTTATTCTAAATGTAGTAGGAACACAATGGAGAGTTCTAAATTGAAAAATAATAAAATCTGAATTATATTTTAGAAGAATCTCTGGCTGTTGTGTAGAGGGACAAATAGTGGAGTGGTAGTCAGATTCTGTCTTTATTTTAAAGGTGGAGTTTACAATAGTTGTAGAGCATGAAAGATGTAAATCAAAGATGACCTAAGATGCTGGGCTTGAGCACTTTGTTAAAATAGAGTTGCTATTTACTGACATGGGAAAGACTTTAGAAGGAATGGGTTTGGCAGTAAAATAAAGATGCTTCTTTTGGACATGTTAGCTCTTTGAGATACCCATTAGACTTCCGTGTGGAGATGTTCACCAGTCTGGTGGATACATGAATTGGGAATTCAAGAAGGAAGACTAGACTAGAAATAAAGACTTGGGAGCACTCATCACATAAATGGTATTGAAAGCAAAGGGACTGAATGAAGTCAACTAGAAAGTAAAGGAAGACTAAGAAGAGAATGGGTCTGAGGATTGAGCTTTGAGGAATACCGAAGTTTAGAAGTTGAGAAGAAGAGGAATAAGAAAAGTAGGAGAACCAAGAAGCTACTGGATGCCAAATGAAGAAAAGTGCTTCAAGAAAGATCAACTATATCAAATGACGTTGAGAGTAAGATGATAAAATAGCATTATGAAGACTAGGGATTCATTTGGCTATGCAGTGATTGTTGGTGGCCTTGTCAAGAGTTGTTGCCAGATTGAAATGAAAGATAGAGTTTGTCTAAGGAATTTCATTGTAAAAAGTAGAGAACTGGGGTGGTAGCTAGGGAGGGTTATGAGTTCAAAGCCTTCTTTTAAGGGAGGGGTGAATTATAGAATGATTCAGTAGCAAGGGGAAAATCAGTGATGCAGAAGAAAGGGGGCAATTGCACAAATGATATCCTTTAGTAGCAATTGAGAGGTGGAAGGCATAGGATCACAGTGTATCTATTATAACTGGGAAAAAGGCAAAATATATGATTATAAATTTCTGGTAAATTGATAGATGTGTGGAAATTTTCTCCTGATGGCTACAGTTTTCTTAGTGCAAAAAAGAATCCAGGTCTTTAGTTCAGACTGTGAAGAATGCAGGTGTTAGATATCTGAGGAGAGACAAGAAGTTGTAAAAGAATATGAGAGTTTGGGAGAGTGATTGGATTAGGAAAATTAGGGAGGAGTGTCATGTAGCACAGTGCATTGTTGTATGTGTGTTTGCCAACTATGTTCAGTTGTGTAGGTCCAGACATGCAGTCAGTAGAGTTGTATTTAATAAAAGTCCAAGTTTTGGGCGCCTGGGTGGCTCAGTTGGTTAAGCGACTGCCTTCAGCTCAGGTCATGATCCCAGAGTCCCAGGATCGAGTCCCGCATCAGGCTCCCTGCTCAGCGAGGAGCCTGCTTCTCCCTCTGACCCTCCCCCCATCTCATGTACTCTCTCTCTCTTATTCTCGCTCTCTCAAATAAATAAATAAATCTTTAAAAAAAAAAAAAAAAGTCCAAGTTTTTCCAGGTGAGTTTGAAGAAGAGGGAGACTTGGGTCAAGGTATTGAGGGTGGTGTCTGTAAAGAAATGATTATAGTGGGGGGGGGGGTCTAAGGCATTCACTGGGTCTTTTAGTTAACTAACCAACCAGTGCTTTTATTGCATTCTAGCTCATTTCCTGGCACCTAGTAAACGCTCAGTAAATGGTTGTTTTACAGTGATCAGGATGAGCACAACATTGTCCTGAACTCTGACGTGAAGCTTTATCTCCAGATTTGCCTCTTAAGAGGCAAACTTCAGAGTCTATCTCATATACTGATGCCATATCAAACTTCTCAAAACAATATCTTTTACTTATCAGTCCCTTGCTAGAGAACCTTCAGGCAAATCCACATCCCCATAGTATTACAGATTCTCCCTAATTAACTTCTTTTTGAGGGGGGGATTATTTTAAGTTTTTTATTGTTATGTTAATCACCATACATTACATCATTAGTTTTTGATGTAGTGTCTCCCTAATTAATTTCTTATCCTTTCCAGAAAGCCCTTTTTCATGATTTGGTACTCATAGACTAGAATTCCCTTCAGAAATCTCTATATTTTGTATTGCCCATAGTTAATATAGGGCCCAGTTAATGTGTACGCTGTGTGTGTGTGTACTTAAGATTTGATGATAAAATAAATTTTGTATTACAGTTTAAATGAACAATAAAAAAGGAGAAATACAACTATTTGGAGATATAATGGAGAAGTTTTAAGATTGCAGATTTATAACAATCATACAGTATTGAAGTATTAAGCATTTCCATCTTTAAAATGTCTGCGACTAGTTGAACTAAAATTCCTAAAAGGAGCATATGCTTTTGATAATGACAGACTAGGAAATAATGTGGATCAGCTCTCCACATGAAAACTAGAAGAATCGGACAAAGTATTTTAATAAATATCTCCACAGAGGGCAGCGAAGAATTAGGAGGCCAAGATCCTGGAGAGGTAGGAAGCAGAGAGAAGTGAGCGTGGCCATGTGAGGTTGCTTTTCCCTTAGAGGAAACTGCTGTTCTAGAAGAGACAGCTGAGAGGCTGAGAAGTGAAGCAAAGCTTTTGACAACTTCACAGGGCTTGGGGAACAAAAATTGGAGTTCAGAATTTGCCAGAGAGAGGATCTCAGGTCTAAGTATGCTAGTCCTTTGGGTTGGGACCCTGAAGGGGAAGGATATACCCTTGGACTAAGAATGAACTGGAAATAGCCTAGCCCTTGCAAGTATTGAAACATAGCTTCAGATAATGTCAGTCCTTATAATTAGATTAAAATTATCCAAATTGTTAGTGTTTCTAGCTGCCTGCAAGAAACAAATGTAAGTCTACTTTAGGGGAAAATAACATTATAAACTTCAAATTGTTTCCATAGTTTTAAAATATATAATAAATAAAAAATTTAAGCATAAATGAAATATAAATAATAGACACAAATAACACTGCATACCTATTAGAATGGCTAAAATCTGAAACACCGACTATACTAAACAGTGGTGAAGAGGGAACAAATAGGAACTTTAATTCACTGTGTGGAATTGGAACAGGGTACAGCCATTTTGGAATACACTTTGGTAGTTTCTTACAAAGTTAGACATAGTCAAACCAGACCATCCAGCAATCATGCTCCTAGATATTTATTCAAATGCATTGAAAACTTACGTTCACACACAAGAAAACACATAAACATTTATAGCAGCTTTATTCATTATTTGTCAAAACTTGGAAGTAAGCAAGATGTCCTTCAATAGCTAAATGGATTAAAAAAAGGACTGTTCTACGTCCATACAATGGATATTTTTATTTAGCAATAAAAACAAATGAGCTGTCAACCCATGCAAAGATATGGAGGAACCTTAAGTGCATGTTGCTTGGTGTGAAGGAAACCAGTCTGCAAAGACTATATACTGAATGATTTCAACTATATGACATTCTGGAAAAGGCAAAACTATGGAGACAGAAAAAAAACTCCAGTGGTTGCCAGGGGTGGAGGGGGTAGGGGGGTAAGGATGAATAGGTAGAGCAAGGGAATTTTGTGGGGCTGTGAAACTATTCTGTAAAATACCATAATAGTGGATACATGATATCATGCATTTGGCAAAACCTATAGAACTGTACAGCACAAAGACTGAAACTTAATGTCAGCTATGGACTTTAGTTAATAATATTATTTCAGTATTGGTTCATTAATAAATGTACCCCACCCATGTAAGATGTTAATAATAGGGGAAACTGTGAAGGGGTTAGTATATGGGAACTCTCTACTCCTGTTAAATTTTTCTGTGCAAACCCAAAATACTTTAACTCTACTAATAAAGAATAATCGTCATCATCATCATCATCAACATCATCCCAACCACATGAGGAAATAACACTGAAAGGCAAGAGAAATGATAACCAATAAAAACAGAAGCCCCAGTAGAGGATCCAGGTAATGAAGTTGTCAGGTATAGAATTTAAAACTAACATATTGTTATAGGCTTAGAAAATAAAAGCTTGAGAATTGCTCCAGAAAACAAAACCATTAAAATAAATAGCAAGTTTAGAACTAAAATACACAATAACTGAATTATGAATTTAGTGGATAGATTTAACTGCAGACACCGTCATCATTCTCAAGGTATGACCAGAAATCAATGAAACAAAATATACACTAGAGAAAATTTAAAATACCAAGGGCTAATTTAAAAAAAAAAAATCAGCTTTCAAAAGATCAATAAAATTGATAAAGCCTTAGACTCATTTTTTCCTAACTCCCCACAAAATAGATAGGTAGGAAGTAAACACAGATGTACAATATCATGAATGAAAAAGGGGTATCACTATATTTCTTTCTTTTTTTTCCAAGATTTTAAGTAATCTCTACACCCAACGTGGGGCTCAAATTACAACTCTGAGATCAAGAGTTGCTTGCTCTACTGACTGAGCCAGTCAGGTGACCCTATTATAGATACTAAAACAATAAGAATATTATATAAACAACTATGCTAATTATGCAGTTTAGATGAAGTGAACAAATTCTTTGAGGAACATCTTAACAAAACTAATACAGGAAGAATTAGGTAATCTGAATAGTCCTGTATCTGCTAAATAAATGGAATCCATAATTTAAAACCTTCCATAGAGAAAATGCCCGGCTCATTTGGCTTCACTGATAAATTCTACCAAATACTCAAGAAATAATACCATTCTTAACACAGACTTTCCCAGGAAATAGAAAAGAAAGGAAAACATCCCCACTTATTATATAAGGTTAGAACCCAACATTGTTGGGTTTATGACATCATAAACAGATGTAAAAATCTTAAATACTAGTAAACTGAATCTGGTGATATATAAAAATGATAATATACCATGAACATACAGGGTTTATTCTAGGAATATAAGGTAGCCTAACATTCAAAATTGATTAGTATAATTCAACACTGTAACAGAACAAAGAAGAAAAACTATTGTGATCATCTTAATAGACATAAAAATCTGACAAAATTTAACATCCTTTCACAGTAAACTCATTAAAGTAGGAATAGAAGGGATTTTGTAACTACAAAAGTCCTACATCTAACATCATACTTACTGATTAAATATTGAATGCGTCCCTCCACCCACCCAAGTTCAGGAACAAGACAAGTATGTGAACTATCACCATTTTGTTTAACATTTCATTGGAGGTCCTAGCTAGTATAATAAGACAAGAAAAAGAAATAAAAGATGTATAAAGAGTGGAAAGGAGGAAGTAAAATTGTCATTCACACATGACATGATTGTATATGAATAAAAATGCAAACAGCTATCAAGCTATTATGTACAATTTAAAATTGCTGGAAGAGGGTCAACAAATAGGGGTTTTTTTTGTTAATCCTATTTTATTATGTCTAGCAAATCTGTGAATAATAACTAAATTTAAGTACTCATATGAATCATTTTGTTGTGTTTGCCTTCTTAGGCTATTACAGGATTCAACAGTCTTTTTTTTTGAGAGGTAATTGACATATTAACATGTCAGTTTCAGATGGACAACATAATGATTTGATATTTTTATATATTGTGAAATGATCACAATAAATGAGTCTAGTTAATATCCATCACCATACATAGATAGAAAAAGTTGTTTTCTTCTGATGAGAACTTTTACGGCTTACTCTTGTAGCAACTTCCAAATATGTGATACAGCATAGTTATCATGCTGTATTACATCCCTGGGACTTACTTTATAACATAAGATTTGTATCTTTTGACTCCCTTCACCCGTTTTGCCCATCCCTCACCCCCTGCCTCTGGCAACCACCAATTTGTTTTTTGTATCTGTGAGCTTGTTTCATTTGTTTAGATTCTCCAGATAAGTGAGGTTATACAGTATTTTTTCTTTCTCTGCCTGCCATGATGCCCTCAGGGTCCATCCATGTTGTCACAAATGACAAGATTTCCTTCTTTTTTATGACCGAATCATATTCCATTGTGTATGTAATTGCTGGATCATATGGTAGTTCTATTTAATCTTTTTAAAAAGTTAAAAAACCAGCGTACTGTTTTCCATAGTGGCTGCGCTCACAGATTGCTGGTGAGCATGTAATTAATGGAACCACTTTAGAAAACTGGTGGTATTTATTAAAGCTGTGACTCACTCCTGAGTATATACTCAAGAGAAATGAGTGCATATATCAACCAAAAACATGTTAAAGAATGTTCATAGAAACTTTATTCATAATAACCTCAACATTGAAACAGTTCTGGTTTTCATTATGAGAATGGGTTAGATGTGTATTTATAAAATGGATGACAACATAACAATGGAAAAGAACTGCCATACAATAATATGGCTTAGTCATATGGACAACATATTTAACAACAACAAAAAACCCCAAAGACTGAAGAGTATATACTGTATGATTCTTTAAATTCAGGTAGATTGGTAGATAGACAGAGTTCTAAATTACCTGTAAACATATAAATATATACTTGTGATTAAGGACAGAAGAATGGTTCCTTTGCCAGGGTAGAGGGGAGGAGGCGCGACGTAACCTTTTGGGGTGCTGGAGGATGGGAAGTGATGGGAAGCATGAGAAAGAATGCCCAAAGCAGTGTTATTTCCCAACTGGAAATAACCCAAGATGACCCTCAGTGGTGGACCAGGTAGATACATTAAACTATGTGATATTCGTAAGTACAGGACAACATGTGGCAATGTACTATTCCTGTAAGCAAGAACATGAATATATCTCACAATCTTGAGTGAAAAAAGCCATTTGTAAAAGAGTTTCAAATAGACTATGATTCTGGTCATATGAAAATCAGCAAAACTGTGCTCTAGCTTTGGAAGTAAATTGGTTGCCTTTTCAGAGGACAGAAGGGGGTAGAGATTGAAAAGAGGAGGGGTCGGGGCACTTCTGGTATGGCAGTGCTCTTGACCCATGAGGTAAGAGGGTCAGCATTTGCTTTGTGCTTTTACATTTTGCTTTATGTTTACATTCTGTGCATTCTTCTATAAGCCTGATATACTTCAGTAAAAGAGTTACAAAACAAATACCTGAAAGGTCTGTAGCTACTAAATGAGTTGCAACATTTATACATATTTTTTCTATAAAAAAACAAAACCTCGTATAAAAATGAAAAACTACCTTTGTTTATATACCACTTTTGCATTATACCGATTTTTCCATATTAGAAAATTTTCCCTTTGTAAAGTTTAAATTTTTTCTTTTTAATATTTAGAAAGGCATACTTTCAATCTGAGATGCATCCATAATCTGTTTTAGCTTTCTGATCCTTTATTGCTTTGGTAACAATTTATCAATTGTAAGCATGCTTTTATTTTTAAATTTTTAGTTCTTTTATAAAACGTATCTTTTGGGAAAATAAAGAGCTTGTGATTCCTTATCAGGTGACAGGTAAACTCATTAGTAAAATTTGACTCCCTTTTTTAGATATTTTATTGGCAGCAGTTAGTTATTGATACCCATTTTCTGGTTTGGCATTCGTAACAGTTCTATTTGTCACAGTGAAGATATGAGGTACATTTGTGGCTTATTATCTTTGCCGTTTTCAGTAAGAATCATATCTACTAATCTTTCTTCCTAGTATTCACTGAAAATACTTTAAGTAAAATTTCTCTTGTTGAGTAAAATATTCTCTCTATATTTTGTTCAAAGAGGAGATTTTGTATTAATGTATTTGCTCACATTGTTTCTTTTTTTTCTAGAGAAAATCTCTTCATGAAAACAAATTGAAGAGACTGCAGGAGAAAGTAGAAGTCTTAGAGGCAAAGAGAGAAGAATTAGAAACAGAAAATCAGGTGTTAAATAGGTAATTGTTTGTATAAATACATATCCCATATAGTGACATTATAGAACTTTGATACTGATCTTTTAAAATATACTTTCTTTCATTGTTTTCTCTATAATGCACTTGTTTTCTTTTATGTTTAAAAGAATTCTAAAACTGTTGTACTCCTAATTCATTATCCTTATTATTTTTTTTCTGGCTGACTGTTCCTTCAAACCAGAAGGTCTTTAACATATGCCAGGCATTTGTGTTATGGTTGGGACTGACAGGAAAGGTCACTGGCTTTGGTAGCCAGGAGTGGTGTGAGTTCTTGCTACTGAGACAAGAGAGTTGTAGCATTTCATAGTTCCAAAAATGTGTCTGGAATTTTGAATCAAGATTTTTGATTGTGGAAAAATATTATTGGCCCAAAGCTTCTGGTTTTTCATTTACATACAAACATAGCTAATAATCTGCATGATGAGCATGTTTGAGCAGAGATGATTTGCCATATTAACTTAGTGGTAGTGGCATTGTATGACCTCTTTGATTCTAGTTAATACAGACTTTTCAAATTCAGCTAATTTCAGTGGTAGCCGTCAGCATGAGAGAGTGTCAGACTTTTCTGTAATGGAAATTGCCTATAATATCAAGCAGTGATGTTTTATTTAGAATGTGCACCTGTCTTCCTTGGATGTGATTGTTACCAAAATGTGAAAGTTGTTTTTCTGGAAACCTGAAGTTTATAGACTATGGAATTCATGCCCTTTTTTTTTCTTTTCTTTTCTTTTTTCTTTTCCTTTCCTTTCCAAATGGGAGAGTCGAGGGGAGAGCAGAGGGAGAGAGAGAATCTTAAGCAGATGGGGCTCAGTCTCACAACCCTCAGATCATGACCTGAGTCAAAATCAAGAGTCAGGTGCTTAACTGACTGAGCTATCCAGGGGTCCCAAATTCATGCCAGCTTTATAATACTCTGTTCCAAAGTAAGAAGCCACCAAATTTCTTTTAAATCAAAATTCAATTTCCTACCTCTTCTATAACCATTAATTTTGAAATATTATCAATATTATCAAGATTGGGCAGCCATGGCACTGATCATCTAGAACTTTGAGTGGTTTTGAAAACTGTATTTAATTAGTGGTGTGGTTGATGGTCAGGAAATTCATGTCCAAAAAGGTGATGGTATGTAAAGGCCTGAAAAGTTAGCTTTTTTATCCCAAATCCTTTTCCCCTAAAGTTGGTGGGTAGCTTCACCTTTGTCATTAGTTACATTTCTTTTTTAAGAATTATTTGAGAGAGCGAGACAGAGAGTGAGTGTGTGTGCATGTGGGTGGGTTGGGAGCGGAGAGGGAGAGAGAAACTTTAGCAGGCTTCTGCTCAGCTCAGAGTCCCATGTGGGCTTGATCTCCTGACCCTGAGATTATGACCTGAGCCGAAACCAAGAGTTGGCTTAAGTGCCACCCAGGCAGGCCCATTAGCTACATTTTTAATAATTAGCTTGAACAACATGTAATTCCCTATATTGGACTATATTTTACCTATAAAAATGATAATTTCATATGACTCAACCTACTATTTTCTCTATTTTCTACTTGATTCCTTCTATAAAATAACGCACCCTTTTGGTTTAAGGAGTCTTCAGTTTTAGGATTTATGGGTTGGTGGAGTGGAGTGGAAATAAAAGTAAAAGTATTGAAAGATTTTTAATCATTGATTAATTGGCAAATAAAACTTTAAAATGAGTTGATAGTTGGGCTGCCTGGGTGGCTCAGTTGGTTAAGCATTCACCTCTTGGTTTCGGCTCAGGTCATCATCTCAGGGTCATGAGATCAAGCCCCCTCGAGTTGTGTTTCCCGCTTACTGGGGAGTCTGCTGGAGATTCTCCCTCTCCTCTTCCCCCTCCCTGCATGCGTGCACACGCATGCATGCACTCTCTCACCCTCTCTCTCAAATAAATCTTTTTTTAAAAAGATTTGATTTAATTTATTTGAGGGAGAAGGGAGCACAAGCAGGGGGAGGGGCAGAGGGAGAAGCAGACACTGAGCAGGGAGCCCCTGGGATGATGACCTGAGCCAAAGGCAGACGTTTAACAGACTGAGCCACCCAGGCACCCTAAAATAAATAAATCTTTAAAAAATAATAAAAATGAGTTGAAAGCTTGCAGTGCTAACAGTAATAACATATGATTAAGATGTCATATTTCTGTTTATCTTTTTAGATAGAGTTTTATGTATATATCATATACAGATAAATCTTACAGTTTTGAAGTCCGTTTTCTTCCAGTTTGGAAATCTGTGAATCATACTGTTCTACAAGAGTATAACTATTAAAGAACAGAAACACTTTTTTTCTTTTTTAAGACAAAATGTTCCATTTGAAGAATATACAAGACTTCAAAAAAGACTAAAGGACATACGGAGAAGACATAATGAATTTCGAAGTTTAATTTTGCTTCCTAACATACCTCCAACAGCATCTGTCAATCCTGTTAGCTTTCAGTCATCAGCCATGGTTCCAGGCATGGACCTATCCTTTCCTCCTCATATGCAGGTATGAGCATTTATGGTTAAAAAAAAAAAAAAGGCACTAACATTTCTGTAAGTTTTTACCTGTTTAAATTCAGAGTTAAAAACTCAAATCTTTATCATAGAAATTTGCTGGTAGAAGCAAAGTGGATTTGAATCTATTCTGTCCCTTAGTAATGGTGCTAGGAGTGAAATCTCCTGGGCAGTTGAAAAGAAGAAACTTGATTGATGAGTCTTTGAATAACCTAGAGTTTACAGCTCACTCGATTACTAACCACTACTGAGCATTTACTAATGCTCTGCATTATGCATTTTCCATACGATATTTAATCCTAATGGAAAATACTTTGAGGGAAGGTGTTATTATTCCAATTTACAGATGAGGAAGCTGAGTCAGAGGTGGAGTGACTTGCCTAAGGTCATAGTTAATAAGTGACAGAATTGAAGTGTCAAACCTAAATCTGATTCCAAATCTTGGGCTCGTTCTACTGTATTAGTTCCCTGAGATGTTGAAGGAATCAAATGGATGGGATGATTTTCCGAAAGATGAACTGTTAATAAGTAATTACATTTTATAATGTTATAAGCACCAAAGATTTATTCACTGAATTGAATCTCAGACCAAGTGCTTTGTTTATATTAAGCTGCTATTAAACTCCAGCCTTGTTAGAACGTTGGCCTGTAAGCATTAGTATTTTCTAATTCACTCCCTGGTGAGTTTTATACCTAGATAGAACAGACTTTGGGATTTGCTGAAGGCTAGTGCCTGAGGCAAGAGAGAAGCAAGGACTAGTTAGTAGCTGGCCTGCACTGCTGTCTTCTCACTGCTAAAATGGTCATCCTTTCCGTGCCAGATGTTGCAGGCCCGAGTGAAAGAGCCGCTCAGGCTGTTGCCTAACAGTTATTTTTCCAGCCGTTTTTCTGAGTTTATTTTATTCTTTTTCTGTGCTTTTAAGGAGGAACAGCATCAAAGGGAACTCTCTCTACTTCGCAAAAGACTAGAAGAACTAGAAACAACACAAAGGAAACAACTAGAGGAACTTGGATCTCCTGGGGAATGATGTTCTTAGAGAAAAAGCAGATCAAAAGGGATGAAATCAGTGTGACTCAATAAAGCTTGAAGTTTTAACATATGTAGCATTTAGATATTGTATTACCATTTGCCAGAACATTTGTGTCTCAAGTAAAGGTACTGGCTACGTACTATATATTGCATCAGTGTCAGGATTTTAGGAGGATTATGCTAATGACAAGTGAAGCATTAAAACAACTCCAGAGATATTTAGAATATTTATTGACAACCCTTTGAGAATGTTAAAAAAAAGATGAATGAATTAGGGAATCAAGTTTTTAAATTATTTTATTTTCACTTTGAAGTTTTTTGGCTCTTTTTTTTGGTGTTTTGCCTGCAATATGCCCATGTTGAATTCGTTCTGCCTCTTTGAGATAGTTGGCAGTAATAGGGTCAGTAAACATTTTCCGGTTTATTATATAGAACTAGAGTTCTCTAGTTCTTGAAAAAAGATGACTTAAAAGTCAGCATTAAAAAACAAAACTTGAAGATATATAAATATTATAAAATGCTACCGTTGTAAAGCTGTGTGCACATAATTAAAGAGCTTAATAAGTATTTTTCTATATTGTGTTTAATTTTGTCTTGACCATACATTGTGTATTTAGCAATGTCGCAGTCTCATTGTTATTTTCTATTCTAACCCAAAGCCACAAAGTACAAATAATTAAACCCGTGACTGTATAAAACAAGGGCCATTCGTTGTAAAACTTGAACCCCCATGGGGTCCCTTAGAAATATTGTTGGTATTTAATGTTGCCTCCCACTGTTTTGGATCTAACCAAATTATTATAAATGTTTTATTTCTGTGTATCCCTAACCTCTTTTAAAGGAATTCTACTGGAATAACTTCACGTCAACAAGGCACAGTTCAAGTCCGCCAAACTAAGTGGAATGTTCATTATCCAGAAGTCTTCAGAATCAAAAGTCCAGGTAGATAGTGGAGGCCAGGGATGTAAATGAGCATTCCTTAGCGTCATTTAGAAGAAACTAGATGTACTTACATTACAGAGCTGCTTATTCACATTCGCGCTGGCACCTAGATAATTTCCATGGAGCTACTTAGAATAAAAAATCTATTGTAACTAGAACATTTGAAGGAAAAAAAAGACAGACAGTCCACATTTACATCAAAATGTTTATTTTTGGATATAGACATTTAAAACATTCATCTCCAAGTACAGCTCCAATCAGGTATACAATAAGAAATAGACTTTAAATCCCTAATACGGAAAAGGTAACAGAATTAATTTTTAAATGCTGCTGTAGACACTAGTGTTAGAAAAAAAAGTTTATAAATGAATTGTTTGCACCAAAAAAATATGCAAAGAAACTTGAAAATAGAAATTGTTTGCCATTTGTTTCTCTGGTTGCAGTTTAATATAGACCCAGTGACTGATTGTCTTCAGCACACATCTAATTTGGCCATTACTGCGTTTGGCTAATGTGATCCAAAATGTGATCTAGATAGTGCTTTTCACTGGAGGATTGACAAACACGCTACATACATTAGTGAATCTTCACACCACCTCAATGAGGTAGGTTAGAAATATTATACAGAAATTGAGGCACAAAGAGGTAAGTGACTTGCCCAAAGTTCCCAGCAGCATCGTCCCTGGAAGAGGAGGTAGGGCTCCACATGGGACTCATGTGCCAGAGAGCTGGACAGGGACACCCTCATGTAGCATTTACTGAATACTTAGATAAAGCTGTAGCTGATCCTTTTCTTAGCATTTCTGTACCCTAAAGAAGGGGAAGTCTTTTGGGCAACTCTCCTACCCTTGGCTCTCAACTGTCCTGTTATTCTCTTATGAATGCCTTCATGTCAAGACTGTAGCAGCCTTAGATGGAGACCAGACCTCTCACCTTTATACTTGTAAGTAACCTTTTATTTGGTAGTATTTTTGAGGTGTGTCCATTGGACAGACAATGGTCAAAAGTGACGGGATTGGGAAGGTGCCTATCAGGGTAATAACTGCTTATTTGATCATTTTGTTGAGGTATCACCTCTTACTCTTTGCCAGAAACTGAGGAGCAAAAAGAATTTCATTTTCAAAGACAGATTCAGATTTAAATCCTGATAATCCCATACAATGTTGGTAAAAGATTCTAAGGAATATATGATCCATGTTTTACTTGCTACTTGAAAAAATGTTTTCCTTAATCTGGGATTTGGAACACCAAGGGTAAAAGGTGCCACAAGGAAAGTGAGAGTTGCCAATTACATTTTTTACTTTTGATTTAATAGAAGGAAAACACAGTGGTATTAAAATTGGTCATGAGCAGCAAAAATTCAGGAATAAAAAATCAGCAATAAAAAGACTACAGTTACAATATAACTGGATAGGGAATTCTTTAAAAAGAAAGGCATGAATAAAATGGGTATTTTGAATTCTTTCTCTTGTGAGGAATACTTTCAAAAAGTACATAGTAAGACTAAGATACCAAGTTGTATACTAATATTTTTCAGGCCTTGGGCCTCATATATATTCATATATAATACTCCAGTGTGAACAGCAATTTCATGAAATGTAAAGTGTATCTTTTTTTTTTAATCACACACAAGTATTTATAACCACAGGGTTCACCAGAAATCTAAAGCAAGGAGACACCAAGTATAGAAATGTAGGAGTAGGGGAGGGAGTTACTCTTCTACAGATAGTTCTGATCAAAGTTTTTAGACAGAAATAAACTAATGATGTTTTGTTTTACAATAGTCAACATGTCCACTATCAAATACATTTAGTATGAAAAAAATGAAAAAAAGGAACACACATCAGGACAAAGTGGGTAAAATGCTGTTGCATTTAAATAAAGCCTCCTCACTCTCCTTGCTTTAGAGCTCCTTCGTGAGATGGAGGTGAGTTGATGGAGTGCAGTTGGCGACCACTGAAAAACACGAGCCCTTTCAACAATGTTGCAACACTGTCAGTTTTTGGTTTAAAAACACACACACACTCACGAATGCTAAGTGTACACACTACCAAATTCCGTGGTCAGCTTTTCCAAGAACTACTGGGGAAAGTTTCAATGCTGCAAATCCTCGAGGTTGCCCTAACACTCCCACCTTGTTTCCAAATGACTGATTTCACATTTTCTTGTGATCACTGGCAGTGTCCCTTTTCTGCAGAGGTGCAGTGTAGTCACAAGTGCTACATAACTGTAGTTTTCAGACACAAAACCACTGCTGTCATTGTGCTTAAGTGGAGACTATAGTTAACTGACACTTGCTTACTGGCCCTGTATTCTCTGTAAACAAGGAGGCTGTTTGCAACAACCACTTCGACTCTATTTACAGAAAGGTTCCTACAGTATATGCACAGGCACAGTGGTTGGTATGCTTTCTAAAAGCTGTGCATGTGCCTTGGTCTCTAAAAGTGCTCAAAGTGGAACCTATGTGCAAACTTTAAAAAAATTAATGACACAGAGTAGCTCAAGCAGCCATTTTGCTCCCAAGTCGTCTGAAGAATTTTGCCAGATTAAGCCAGTCCCCAGAGTGCTTACATCCACTTGCATTTCTTCTTTTCATCAAATAAGACTTTTACATGCAAGAGTTGTTTCTGAGCTTCTTCCAGCCCTCGTTCTCTTTCTAGTTTATTTAGAATCTGTTGACAATTAGAACAGTTATTTTAGATATTGTGGTTTTAGCATTACAATTCTGGGGGGTTTTTTTGCATTCCTGATGCTGTGAGTGGTAAAATCTGTATGAAACAGATGCCAACGTTTTCTTCAATCATTTACATACTCACTTTGCAAGTTGTTTTGCTAAGTCATTATCACAGGATCAACAACACTTTGGCTTAAAATAGAAGCTAGCAAGAAATACCAACTATTTGCTTACAAATATGGGGCCAGACTTCCAAGGCCCTGTTTTATGCATTATGTCACAGCCATTCCAAGCACAGCAAGCATTCTGGGCAGCCAACATGCAGGCAAGTATTTCTTCTTAAATGCAGCAGGCAGGGGCATCCTGGTCAGAGTTGAATATTGCCCTCCCCTCCCCTCCTGGGCAGTGTAGTGCCTCCCCTGCCCTCCCCAGTGCTTCCCTTCTAACCCCTGGCCCCTGGAAAAAGGGATGCTTATCATGGTTAAGGAACTCATTGCCTCTACCCTACCTTAGCGCTTCACTTGATCTTCAAGTAGCAAATGGAATTGGTGAGCTATTCTCACCATTGACATGGATAGCCTGTCCCAGCATGACTGAGTGGGGGGGAATCAGGGAAGGGGAATTAACATATATTTGGAAACAGCGCATCTGATGACTGAGTCTGTGTGAATTCCCAAAGAAAAAAATCCAAATTAAGGAGAATTAATCATAAAGGAGAATGGTTTATTGAAATAGTTGCTTAAGTTAGAAATAATGTTATACTTTCATATACCTATCGAATACAGAATCTAGGCAATTTAACAAGCTTAGCTTTCATTTTAGCAGATTACAATCAAGCATAAGCTGGCCCTATTTAATAGGACCACTACTTACTCATCAAAGTTATCCTGAGTCAGTGTGGCTACAGACCCCATTAACTCAAATGTAAATTCACGCTGGTCCAAAGGTGGGCAGCATGATAAACTAGAAGAGGGGCAGCCACAGGCAGGGTCTGGCTTGGTGCCAGGATCCCCCATCTCAGACAGACTTCCTGGCTTCCCTTTCTGGCCATTAGGGATGCCAGAGCTGTCCTGAGACCTACAGAACGCTTGACAACCAAATCCTGGTGACTGACTCCTATCATTTTTTTAAAATGTTACTTAAAATCTTACCTCATCAAAATATTTTACGATGTATTTGTAGATTTCTGTCAAGGCCACTTCTTCATTAAATTCATTTTCATGTTTCTTAAAGAAAGAGAGTCTTGTTGAGAGATTCTGAAATGACTTTTTAAAAAAGAAGTAACCAAATATTATCTTATTTCTTTTTTTTTTTTTTTAAGAGAGGGAGAGAGAATCTTAAGCAGGCTCCACATCCAGCACAGAGCCTGATCCCAGGACCCTGAGATCATGACCCGAGCCAAAATCAAGAGTCAAAAGCTGAACCAACTGAGCCACCCAGGCACCCCTCTTATTTCTACTTTCTAACAATACCTTAGATTCCTGAGTTAAGAATTCTTCCATTTCCGAAGATGACAATGGAGGCAAATCCCTGATTGCTTTGTAATACGATTTTACTTCCTCTTTGTAGGTTGGGATATCCTTGGCATAGAGAAGTTTATTAGTTGGTGCTTCCTGAAAAATAGAACAGTCATGGGGAATTTATAACAGTACCAGTGTAGCTGAACCTCCACCATTATTACCTCCTAGTAACAAAGCTTTTTCATGCAGTGGGCCTTCATAAATGTTGTTGACTGAATGACTGACTGCTATCCAGATAGTTCTGGTGAGTCACTGTTCTTTTCAGGCAGATTAAATGCTAATATATTCTGCCTTCCTCTCATAAAAGAACTAAAATTATTATTTTTGCATGATTTTGAGTTACTGTAACAATGGAACTTATTTCAATCATAGTTCATTACTAATGGTTGTAAAAAGCCTGAATTAAAACATTTGCTCTCATCCTCACCCACCAGTGAATTTTGGCATTTATGAAAGACTTGATTGTAGGTCTGATTGAGCCCTTTATATAACCATGAAAGTGGTAAGTAATTGGCGGTGGTGGATTTTTCTGCTTGTCCCTTTTATTAGATTATAAAGATCTTCTACTGTTCTCAAGGAAGTACATGGTCATTAGTATTAGGGGCTCTAATGTCTTGATTTCACAAAAGTTCCCTGTCAGCTTGAATGTTTTTATGTAATTATAATAGTGATAATACTAAAAATTAAGATTTTATTTTTAAAAGCCATTTTTCACAAAATTTTTGGAATTTCCTACTCAGGGAAGATGGGTGAGTTAATGATAGGGCTAATGTCCCAGTACGTTTTTCAATGTATTGAGGGCACGAATAGCCCTATTAGTGGCTGCATCATTCTGAAGGATGCCTACACTGAGATTCTTTGTCAAGTTTAAGTAGAATCCACAAATCATGTGATCATGCATTCAATAAAATTTATTTAGCTTGGAACTGTGGCAGACATTGAGTGCAAAAAGGTAAAGACCAGTACCTGCCTTTGAGGAGCTTATAATCTAGTTCAGAAGACAAACTTACATAGTGGTTACTATGATACCAATAATTAGTAGCAGGGTGTAAAGAAAAGCACCGTGGAATGAGACAAATTAGGGATCCTAACAACTTTGAGGAATCTTAACCAAGACTTGTAACCTCTCAGAACATGAATTTCCTCATCTGTAAAACAAAGGTAATAACTACCTTATGTGGTTCTTGTGATGATTAAGTGAAATATACCAAGAACACAGGAATGCGTTAACATTTTTTTTTACTGTGAATAAAGAAGCATTTTAGTGTTTCATTGCATGGGTCAAATGAAGAACTGGTGTGGGCAGTGTATAGGGAAAACGTTCACAGAGTAGGTATATTTAGACTGATCACAGCCTCCTACAGTTTCTGGTACACATTAGGAAGTTGTGTGTGTGGAGCGAATGAATGAATGAACAAGAGTTTTACAAGACAGAGGGGTTATGAGACAGGAAAGGGATATGAAAACAAGTTCATGGTAAATTTGGGAAAAGTAAAAGCTGTAGCATAGAAAGTATATGGAGTTTGCCAGAAAAGAGGCTTGACACCCAATCAGGAAGGGCCACGTGGCACTGTGAAGATTTTACCTGGTAGGTAATGGGGAGTATTTACAATATTTAAGCAGGAGACTGAAAAGATCGGGTTTTTGTTTTAGAATGACAACGTGAGACAGCGAAAAGGAGAAGGTTAGGGGAGAGGGGATGAAGGGAGAGGCTAGAATGAGGGAAAAAAAAAACAAAACCAGACCTTCTGGAGATGGCAATGAGTGGTAACCAATTAGGTAAGGGAGGGAGGAGGAGGAGTCGAGATAACCCAAAGGATTTTACCCTGAGAGACAAGGCGATGCTAGGAAGACAAAAGTAAAGACAGGTTTGTTTTGCAGAAATAGTGGTGATATTACAGATTTAGACTAGGAGGCCGAGGCACCTATGAAACCTCAACCACATTTCATTCCAGGCACTCTCTCAGTCCTTACACCAAAGGGACACCACTCAGTATTAAAAGATTTTCTGAAATCCATTAGGCACAGATATTGCTCAGTTTAATACATTCTGGAGGGCTTGAATAAGACCAAAACATCCCTTTCAAAGTTTGCTCTGTATTTTTATCTTTCTTTGATTTCCTGGGGCTTTTGCTCAGCAAAGAAAGCCAAAAGAAAAACAATATCGATGTTCTGATTATGAACTGACAAACTGGTGGTGACAGAAATCTCAGGCAAGATTTTCTTCCCCAGGAGCAATCTGTTATATTCAGGTAGACTCTTAGGTGTACAGTTGACCCTTGAACAACATGGTTTTGAACTATGTGGGTCTGTTTTACTCTTCGTGGAGTTTTTTCGACAGAGTTCAGTACTGTAAATACATTTTCTCTTATGATTTCCTTGATGTTTTCTCTAGCTTTAAGAATATAGTATTTAATACATATAACATATATAAAGTATGTGTTAATGGACTATTTATATTAACAGCAAAGCTTCCAGTCATCAGTAGGCTATTAATAGTTAAGTGCTGGTAAAGCCAAAAGTTACAGGGTAATTTTCAACTACATGAAGGATTGGTGCCCATCATCCCCATTATTCAAGGGTCAACTATATTCCGATGGGGTTAATTTAGCTAAGCAAAATTCAGTAGTTTCATAGTTTAGTACTGCCTGCAGAATGTTTTTCTAGGAAACAAAATTTATACTTTTTGTGGTAAAGGTATTCACAGGCGGAGTTCTGCAGTAGGATGGGGAGAATAATTTTTTTTTTTTTGACTAGATGAAAAATAAATGAGACAGCTTTTAAAGAAAAAAATTTTCAGTTACTACCACTGACTCTTTTTAGCTGCTATGGTTTTTTGTTTGGATGTTTACAAGAAAGAATGCTTCAGACTCACAGGAGTATATATATAAGTACATCTAAGAAATACTAAAGCTAGGCCTTACCTTCCCGAGTTGCTGCTCTGTGAGAGAAAATGCGTCCATGAATGCCTGGGCAATCACAGATAAACAGCCGTCTATGTGTGGTGTCTTCTTAATGTCAAAGACAAACTGAGGGTTCTTCAGGATGTTTACCCAGAAGCGAAGAGGAAGGCTGTTGAAGAGAAATCTCTTTTCAGATACAGCCCTTCGTAGGAGGCGGATGCTCTGTTTATCACAGTTTGTAAATGGGTGATTTTGCCCTTGTTATTGAAGTATGCAAGTCTGCTTTGCCAAATATACCGAGTGATGGATGGCAGCATCACTCAGAACAAGAAAGGGTTAAACTGACAAGCGCTGCTGGATGGGAGCACTAGAAGAGGAGAAACACGAAAGTGACCACTGACGAGAATTTTCTCCAGATAGTTCTCGGTTATGTTAGATGATGGCTACCCGTGAGAACATTTCATCCCGTCTCCAGAACTTCACCTCTGCTCACCCCCTCTAAGTGCTACACCCTGGTGTAAGGCACCGTTGCCTCTCACCTGGGTTATTAGCTCCCTAGGTCCCCACAGTTAATTCTCCCACAACTACCAGCAATCTTCTTAAGCTGGAGTCAGATCGTGTCCCTCCTCTACTCAAAACGCTCTGTGTTCTCCCTCCGCTGGGGATAAAGCCCCTGCATGGTCGGGGCCCAGGCCCCCATCTGCTGCTGTTCCCCTTCTTCCTTCTAACTGCACCATTGGCCTCTTCACTGTTCTTCATGCATACCAGGCAAGCGTGTGCCTCAGAGAACTTTTGATTTTGTTGTCCATCTTCCAGACACTGTCTTCAACCAGATAGTCTCATGGTTTATGCCCTCACCTCTTGCAAGACCCGACCTGACTATCCCCCCCTAGGCCTCCTTTGAGCACTCCACCCTGTTCCTCTCTATCTTCCTTTCCCGCCTTGTCTGCTGTCCTAACCTAATATACTAGCCATCGCCCATTTATGACCTCTTCCACTCATTGGAATGCAAGCTCTGTGTGAACATGGATCTTTGTCTCTTCAGTTCATTGCTATCTTTCTGGCACCTAACAGTGCTTGGCACAGAGTAGGTACTCAAATATTTGAACACGAACCTGGGAATCATTCAGAGTCCTTGCATTATCATCTTCTCAGGTCTGGCCTAGCAAACTACCTGCAGCATAAAGCCGTTGGGCCTCTCCCTAGCTCTACTCTCCTGACTACTGCCCCTGCTCAGATGCCACAATCTTCCCAGTGAAATGGGTGCTTGCAGCACCCACGCTTGGTGTGGAAGTAGCAGGACCAGGGAATCAGAGCCTAGAACACAGGATGGCAGTGAGCCAGTGTAGATAGTTGGGACAGACCTGGATTAAATGGGAGAAGATGAGACCTAGAGCTCTGGAACTTCAGCTTTTCATATTTATTTAAATTGGTCTGCCCACCCTCAGTGCTCAGGAGGGCTTGAGATTGCATTGGAAACTTCGACTACACCTTAACACCGAGTCTTATTCACAGCTCACGCACAAAGTATTTCAAATAGAGGTAATGAGCCATGTTTCTTTACTGAGAAGAAGTTGAGAAGAGACCCAGATGCCTTGCCTCAGCTTAAGGTAAAATGTTAGAAAACAAAACACAGTCCTTTGGCAAATTCTCCTGGTATCTAAACACTGCACTGGATCACATAAAAACAGAAATGTCCTTGCAGAATCAGAGTGTAGACAGCTTGGTAACTGCAAAATGATTAAGTATTCTCTAATGGAAAACTGTATAATAAAACTACAAAATACTGATTTCTTATCTTTTGCTAAGATACAAGCTACATTTAACATTCCATATAAGGTCTTTTTCACGCATTAAAGATAATAAAGTTTATTTTATCCTAAAGAATAGGATCTCAGCGTAGGAAGGGTTTGTTTCTTATTTAAAAATAGTAACAGAGGAAGAATCTGTTCTGACCTGATAGCTTACCACGCCAAAAGATTCTGGTCTGGGGATAATGAATCCTGTGACTATCCAGGCCCTCCTTTCAGTTAAGATTCTGTCCCAGATTCTTGAAAATAGTAATCACCTACTGTTTATTCCCACCTGTTTGTTTTCCAAATATGTACGACATCAGGATCTGTGATTTTTTTGTTTTCAGCTTGGGCATCCAAAAAGTCAAAAAAGTATTTTATAGCAAATGGGGCTCTGCTGTTGGGTAAACTCCAAATGCTTCTAAAAAGTTTCTCAAGCACAGAATGAATTGCCACCTGAAAGACAGAGAACATCAGACTTGGGAGATTTAAAAAAAAAAAAAAAAAAGCAGTTTTGAATACAATGGAAAATGAAATCCCAGTTCAGAGAAAATGATGTATAGAAGAGAAAATATGGCAAATGATCAAATGAGGCCAACACTCACAGTATGGGACAAGGGCCCTGAAAATTCATGCCCAGGTTTACATTTGGTTCATCAGCTTCTTGCTGATAAGAAGATTGTTTAGTCAACAGAGAGGATATCTTAGAAAAATCTCTAGCAGTTGAAATGTCAGTTGTAGGGCTGTATACAGAAACCAAGATGCCACGGATGTTTAGCTTTTATTAGTTATGTTCAGCCTGGAAA
This sequence comes from Callorhinus ursinus, assembly GCF_003265705.2. Taxonomy (NCBI): domain Eukaryota; kingdom Metazoa; phylum Chordata; class Mammalia; order Carnivora; family Otariidae; genus Callorhinus; species Callorhinus ursinus. The sequence continues at coordinate 14,664,985 of NW_027397076.1, forward strand.
AACTCAACGTTGCTCAGTTCCCTGAATTTTTTTGTTGCATGTATTTCCATCATAGAGGTTTTTATTATGTACTTTCCAAAACATTTGAGTGTTTCACAAAAGCCAAATAGGCAGAGCTCTGTGGGACAGAGGAGAAAATCAAGAGGCTCTGGCTGTCCTCTGTCCACTAAACAAATCTACTGAGCTCTAAGCATACCCTCTGCTATAATCTGAAGACGCATGCCCATCAGGAGACCAGGGCCAGGTGTAGATAATAGCATTTATATTGGTAGTCATTTCAGGAAAAAAGAAAAAAAAAAGGATCACCACAGGCTTCTGTTAATCCCACTACAAGCCAGATAAAGTAAAATTTGCTTCTGATTTGGTATTCCACCGGCTTTTACATCTGACATTTTTTTATAGATGAACAGCATCCTTAACTTTAAAATGGAAAAAAAAAAAAAAAGATTTACTAGGCTTATAGTCACTGACCCCACCCTTCATTTATTTGCAATTCAGAGAGGGAGTTTTATTACTCATCTATAATAACAAACAAAAAGAAGTAATTATGCCATCAACCTAAAAAATAACAATAGTGAAATGGTGGGTAAAGGGATTGGGAACAATATTAAATCCCTGATTGAAGACACAATAGTCAAAATTTGTAAAGTGCTGTTATCTTCGTGGTTTATAAAAAAGAAGAGGGTAGGAAGTGTTTACAATTTAAACTTTCATTTTGCTTTGCTAGAAGGCACAAGGGATTTGTAACATTTTCACACTTCAGTGGAAATTAAGTCAAACACATCATACACCCCCAAGGTAGCCATAAAAGCACTCCCAGAACAGTAAGTGTACCTTGGTCGACAGCAGCTTTGTCAGATACATTTCTTTTACTTTGAACTTGTGTTTTCCTCGATGTCTTTTTCCTTGCACATCTTGGAATGCTTCCGAATCTGGTAAAATCTAACGGGAAGACAGTAGAAGCGTTACCCACGGAGACCATTCGTGCTACAGAAGGCATCCAATTCAGGGGCAAGCACAAGAAAGCCTGAACTCACCAAATGGCAGTGGTCTTCTGAGTATTCCACATCTGAATGCCAGAGAAAGGGAGAGAAAACAGTCTATTAAAAAAACCACCACGGGCTAATTGGCCTTCTCATAAAATGCCCCATTTGTGCTATGAACAGAAGAGGTTACTCCAGCTCTTCCACTTGAGCTCTTCATAGCTACATTTTTTTTTTTTTCCCACCCTGCTGCACGTTAAGATCTTACAACGTGAAGACAGAATGGGCCAGGGCCTGGAGTAGGAAGCAGGTTCCCAACAGGCTGAGTGGTCCCTTGCTGGGGGTGGGGTAGGAGAGGTTCAAGCCTTACTCATTAACAAATGCACCCGGGGCACCCACTGAGTGCCAGGGGCTCCCAGGCAAAAGGTAGTGATAAGACAGACCTAGCTCCCTTCAATGGTGTTTACATCCTAGCCGATGAGAAACTTTCTGTGACTAATTATAGTTATTTAACTGGAATTGTGATAAGGCTTATGAAGAAGTATATACTAAGAAAGTAACTAATGAGGGTCCAACCTACTCTGGGAGGTTTCTCAGAGCAGGGATGTTGGAGCTGAACTTAATGACTGGAGTTAGCCAGGCAAATGGAGGAGACCCTAAGGTGGGAAGAACCGACGCCCTCCTGGGATCCAAAAGAAGGGCAATGAGTTGGAGCTCCCAGAGCAAGCGCGAGAGTGGGCACAGAGTGAGGACACCCCTGAAAGAAATGTGGCAGTAAATGGGGGGAAAAGAGGGATTAAGGCACTAGGTTTTTTGTATTGAAGATGAGGGAGACTAGAACACCTTGAAACACTAAGGGAAAAACTGCAGTAGGCAGGGAGCTATAGAAAGTTTAGGGGAGACAAGATTATCTGTGGTGTAAGAATGTGTGGAAGGCTGGAAAGATTGGGGTGGAAGGCACAAGTGAGAGATTGGCCTTGGACGTGAGGAAGGAAAACCCTGGGATGCCAGGGGAGCCACAGAGGAAGAAATGGGCAGACACAGGTGGGGTGGGAGGTTTGGTGCCGGACGTTGAAAGAGTTGTGACTCCTGTTTTCTCTGTGAGGTGCAGGATCAAATCAGCTGCTGATAGAGCTCTGTGGGTCAGAGAGCTCTGAGGAGAGAAGGTAGAATTCTGGAGAACACAGAGTGAGTTACCTAGAGAAACAGTGCGTTTAGGCTGTATTGAGGGTCCCCCGTCATGTGGGCACCATGAATTTATAATGACTCCAATCATACTTTCCTCCAGTGGCTGCCTGGGTATAGTTCAGAAAAGGCCAGTAGTTGGGTTCATCTATGGCTGGGGTTGTGACTGAGACAGTGGTGAAAGGGGACAGGGGCAGGAGGTTTGAAGGGTTAGCAGGGGAGTGATCAAAATGATGGTTCTCAGCTGAACTGGACAGGGAAGAAGCAGAGGCATTGACTGCCCTGAGGTCCCCTGAAGAAATCCAAATGCAAGATCCCCAAAGAGTAAGCTCTGCCAAAGGCCTGATCTTTGAAGCTTAAAATACAAAGCTCTTCCACTTTTTATAACACAAGGACACCAATTCCCCTATGCCAGAATGACCATCAGCCTCTGCAAGATGCCTTCTCTCACTATAGCCAGATGTAATGATGGACTGGGGGGCATCCCCAAAAGGGTGTCCTACAACCTACCAAATTATCCTTTCCATTTAACTAGAGTCCCTGCATTCCCTGTTTGCACTGACTAGGTCTTGGGACCTACCAGGCTGCCCTTAGTATTGAATCCAGGAATCAGGAAGCCTCCCCTCCAGTTGTGTGTGTGAGAAGTCCTGCCGGTGAGGCCCAAAACCCTTCTAAGGGCTGAGGACTGATTGTCTTGGCTGGAGTATAATTTCTCTGGAGACCAACCTGAACCAGGATCTAGGGATTTTCTCAAGGCACCATCACAAATGTTTTCTTGTCCTGAGGCTATCAGGGAGGTGGTAGAGAGTTTAGAGACCAGTTTATATACTTTCCCATAAAAGCTCCCCATTTGGTTTGTCTCAATCACTTTCTGGGAATTTTGCAGATGCTATCAAAGGAGATTTGGATTTCTAAGTGGATTATCTTGTTTGTTCAGCACTTGCAGGGCTGTGTGACTATCTACAAGCTTCCCTCTTAGTTTGCCAGAGGGGTCTCCTCTATTTGCCCCCATCCTACTGAGGAGTTGGCATAGAGCAAGGAAGGCTCAGATTCTGTCCTGAGTTTAGGGCTGTCAAGAGGCAGCAACTTCCTTAGTACTGGGCAGTCCCGGCCAACTGCTCTTTACTGTTTCCTGTCCGCCTCCTTGCAAGGCTCACATTTTGAGGAACAGAAACCGATCAAATGGCTTTTCTCCAATTTCAGAGAATTACATAGCAACAACTCAATCTCACCTTTGTGACAATATATCTGAGAGAGGCAAAAAGCGATACTTTAGAAAGGTGGGTGAGATCAAAAGGTTAACATTATATTGGTTACCTGAAGGAAAATTTGCTATCTTCTTAAAGACCTTTATGGTGGATCCATTTGATATCTGAAAGAAAAGGTAAAAAATATATGAGTTTTCAAAATTTAATGTATTTCTCAACTTCATCCAGGAATTAGATAGCTGGATGGATCTTACATTCTCTCACTTATTAAATATTTATCAAGAAATTCTGTGTTCTGGGCACTGTGCTGGAGGCTGGGGCTGTAATGATGACCAAGACACTATCTCTACCCTCAAGGAGCTCACAGTCCTGAGGAGGACACGGACAGCGCAGTGAGGTGTAGTGAGGCTGGGAGGGGGAGGCCAGGGTCTTGGGGCCACTGGGAGGTGGGCCCGCACTGGAGGAGGGGAAGATGAGGCTGTGCTAGGATGTACCCCAGCCTCTCAGAGGTCAAGAGAGGCTTGGGCCACTAACTTTTTGAGGTTCCTACTATATTAAGAAATGCTGAAACAGGTGTTCAAAAGCTGTGTTATCTAGAGCTGGTGTCTAATCCTATGACAGAGCAATTTCACATCTAGACATATACCCAACAGAAAGAAGCATATATCCTATTTGTCATTGCCCCATATTGGAAACAACCAAATATCATCAATGAATAAATAATTGGGAGTATGTCCATACCACAGAATATAGAACAATGGAAGTGAGCAAATTATTTCTACACACTACATGGGTAAACCTCATAATGATAATATTGAGCAAAAGAAGCCACACAAAGGAATGTATATATACTGTGTGATTCCATTCACATAAAGCTAAAAAAAAAACCTAAATGAACACAAAAACAGTCAAACTACGATGTTAGATATTTGCAGGAGAAAGAGGGGTTAGGGACCAGGAGGGGACTTCTAAAGTACCCATAACGTTCTACTTCTTGACCTGAGTGGTAGTTATAGGACGTGCTCACTTTGTGATCATTCATCCAGCGGTACACTTATGATTTCTTCTCTTTTCTGCAGCTATATCATATTTTTAAAAAGGAGCTTTTGAAATCATAAGAATTGCATACACTTTTAAATAAAAACTTTAAAATGGAAGTATAACTTACAGGAAGGCACTTAACGTTCACTAATATTAAGTGTGCAGCTCAGTGAATGTTCATTTAAATACATACCTATATAAGCACTACCCACATCAAGATATAAAATATTTCAAGGTCCCAAGAAGTACCCCCATTATCCCCTCCCAGTCAGTAACCACTGTATCCTCAGCCAGAGGTAATCACTGGTCTGACTTCCATCTGTTCTTGAACTTCATTTATAAACGGAATCATATAATACAGCTGACCCTTGAACAACATGGGGGGTAGGGGGTACTCCCCCCCAAGCCTGCACATTTGAAACTCTACATAGAACTTTTGATTCCCCTAAAACTTAACTGCTAATAGCCCGATAGGAAGCCTTACCAAGAACAGTCAACACATATTTTGTATGTTTGTGTATTATATACTGTATTCTTGCAATAAAGCTAGAGAAAAAATATTAAAATCATAAGGTACATTTATAGTACTATACTGTATTTATTGAAAAAAATCTGCATGTAAGTGGACCTGCGCAATTCAAACCCGCATTGTTCAAGGGTCAACTGTATAAATATATTCTTATGTCTGGATTCTTAGGGTCAACATAAGGTCTGTGATGTTTATCCATATTGTTGCAGCTACCAGTTCTTTCTTTTAAAATTACTTTGTATTATTGCATTGAATGAATATACTACAAAAAAACTGTCATACGATAAAAAGATAGAAGTATTGATACATGCTACAATGGGAATCTCAAAAACAATATGTTAAGTGAAAGAAGCCAGTCACAAAAGACCACATATTGTATGATTCTATTTATATAAAATGCCCAGAACAGACAGATTTATACATACAGAAAGTAGATTACTAGTTGCCTAAAGCAGGGGTCAGAAGAATGAGGAGTGACTGCTAATGAATTCGAGTTTCTCTTTGGGGTGATGAAAATGTTCTAAACTTAGATTGTGGTGATGATTGCACAACTCTGTAAATGCACCGAAAACCATTGAATTGTACATTTTAAAAGGTGACCTTTATGGTTATATAAATTATATCTCAATAGAGCTGCTAAAAAAAACTGCCACAGATTTTAAATTCACACATTTGACAAATAAATGCTTTTACCACACTGACACACTATTGCAATACCCATGCATACCCTCTTTTGTCAATAAAGTCAGGAGTTCTCACCTGAGGCCTTTTGGGACTGTGGAACCCAGCACCAAATGGCCCTCCAGTGCAGCCCTCCCCTACAACCAACCAGGAGAAGCACTCTTCAGGCCAAGGGGACTAGATGCTAAGATGCAGAGGGCAGCCCTCGCTGTTCTGAGGGGCTAAGTCCACAAAAATTTCAGACAAGGGGGCCTTGAGGAAGAGGCAGGTCAGGGATACACAAATCCTTGCCTTCATTCTGGGATTGTGGAGGGAGGATTAACGCCTTCGCTTGAGAACACTGTCAGCTCAGTGCTTTTCCCCTCCATTCTCAAGTTCTAATACTACTTTGGACCCAGCCTTCCCCAGTTGGGAAAAAAGTAGAAACCTAGAATTACTCCTCTGGCCTGCTGCACATTTCGTTATCAGAATGTACAAACCTTCCTAGCAAGCACCAAAGGCTTAAAGCCGAATCTCCTTCAGGTTGCACCCACAGAGGAAGGAACAGAGAGCAGAGCCGACCCTGCAGAGACGCCCCGAGCGAAGCGGGCCAGCCAGCTGTGTCTAGCCACCTGCTACCTTGAGGCCAGAGGCCCCCAACCGCTGGGGTTCACGACCACTTGGAGGGAGCGAGAGTACTGGGCGGGGGCTGGCTGGGCCATCAGGCCTCTGACAAGTGTCTCCACCGTGGATTCTGAACTCTTACTGAATTCTGCTCTGCTGTTATTGCCAAACATCCTCTCCTTTCCCCTTGAACCATTCGTTGTTTTCTGGTTGATTTTTCCATTCTCCTCCGTATTTGATGCAAGTAAACACTCGGCACAGGCACCCCCTTAGCAACACTCAGACACCAAGTTTATGAGAATGTTTGAACAGCGTTACAAAATTCCTCCCCGTGAAGAGCTGGATATGCTCGGTTTCTAAGCCAATAAATATCTTTTTATAAAAGGAAGCTGGTGATTCATTCTGGGTAATTGTCAAAGAATGAATCCCAAATGGCTCCTGTTGAGTGTTGAGCCAATACTCCACTACTGTCAGATGCTTTGTTTTGCTAAACGTGCGCACCCTTACTCTATAATCACAACCACCACGGATGGGCCTTCCGATAAGGAGCGCTGCCAAAAGTTCAAATGTCTTTTCAAGAGCTGGCAACGACTCACTGCTGGCACCGAGCTCAGGCACTGGGAGAGCGCAGACGCAGCTTGCACCAAGGAAATTCTACTCTGAAATTATCTCCCAAGAGCAAGTGCAAAAGCATTTTATTAGGGATGAGTTGTGTGTGTGTCTGAGCCTGTGTGTGAAGTGTATTTCTAACTTTCACAGCTGCTCTCGGGCTGGAACATTCCCCCCCACCACGTGACACTAACGCCATTGTAAGACAGAAACTAGTTTATTTACAGATGTTGGGGAACAGGGTGGGGGGAAGGTTTCCATTTTCTATTTTGCATAAGTCAGCTGCTGCCGAGTTAAGGACAGAAATGCCTTTTTGAAAAGTGCCACAGGATCTAAAGTGTTAAAAATATGATGCTGTTTGTTCCATCTGAGGAGCTCCAAATGCTTTCCTAAGAATGACTCATTAATCCTCCTGTACTCCTGTGAGGCAGAGAGCATCCTCTGGGCCCCTACTTTAAGAATGAAAACCAAATTAAATCAAAGAAAGATTAATGTCACTAGATGGATCTGCGGCAGGAATGTTTCTCCAGCCCAGAGCAGAACTGGTAACACAGGGCAATTTCAAATTAAATTCCTTCCAGTCTCACAGTGCTCCAGGATTCAATGAGACAAGAAGGCTATACCCCTTCAATGATGACTGGCCCATGTTGGAACAGGGTGGAGAAAACTGTAGAGTCCTCCATTATCAGCATTAGGAACTGTGACCACACAGGGTGAAAAGGACTCATGTCAACAATTTAAAATCACTCCTGAAATAAACAGAAGGTACACATCCTCCAAACCATGTGCAAGTGAAGGTGGGATTTCTTTGTGGTAAAATACTACCTCTGTGGCATAGGTTGAAGAAAAATCCATAAAAATAGATTTTCTACATATGTAAGATTGAACTTATATTTAATCTTACAAAACTGCCATTTTTGTAGATAAAAATGGTCTAATATTGGTAATTTCATATTGTTTAGCCTAAGAGAAAAGCTGGAATTTTAGCCTAAGAATTCTATGGAAAATTATGAAATATTGTGATACTTTTTTTTCTCAAAAAAATGGAAAACACAGTAACCAATACAAATCACCATGTGGAAACCCTTACCGGTATCTCTCATTCCTAAAACGTATTATATGAAAACAGAAATTTAGGGCGCCTGGGTGGCTCAGTCATTAAGCGTCTGCCTTCGGCTCAGGTCATGATCCCAGGGTCCTGGGATAGAGCCCCACATCGGGCTCCCTGCTCAGCGGGGAGCCTGCTTCTCCCTCTGCCTGTCGCTCTCCCTGCTTGTGCTCTCTCTGACAAATAAATAAAATCTTTAAAAAAAAAAACAACAGAACTTTATTCAACTAGTGTTGTCCCTGCGACTACTCATTAATTCTGCTCTCCCCTCCTACCCCCTTAGCTCTTCTCACTGACACCCCAAACCTGGAGGCAAATGAAAAGGAATCTTATTTCTCCGGGCCAGAGGGATACCCTTGCTCAGTCCATTAGCAAAGGAGGCTCAGGGCTCATCAGAGCGTTTGGAAGGGACCCATCAGAACGTTCTCAACACACAAATCACACGTGCGGTTTTTGACACTCAGGACATAACCCTAAAGGATTATTGAAACTAGTTAAAATGCCAGTCGGGCTCCTGCTGCTTCTTTGGGTACTTGGAATTAAGCCTGGGCCAGTAGCAGACTCCCTCTGAGGACTATTAGAGAGAACCTAAACTTGTCCCCTGGGACCGAGTCTGGCCTCCAGGAGTAATGCCTGAAATTGGGAACCTAAGCGCTCCCCTGCTTTTCCTGGGCTCTTGGATGCTGAAAGAGCCCTTGTATCTGACAAGGGCAACCACTGTCACGTTCAAAGGAATATTGGCCGTCAATGATGTTAAAGCAGAATTGGAAGGAAGGAAGCATTTTGATAAACTCACAGACATGAGGTTCATCAGAAGATTTTAAGAGACGTTACCTTTTCAAATTTGACATCAGTGAATGTAACTACCAGGATTTCTCAAGACGTGGTCCAGTTTCTTAGCCAAGGCTGCCTTTGAGGCCAGGGCCATGGGCTCTAGGCCGGGCTCCAAGCAACGAGAGGGGACACTATCTCTAGCATGATTCCTTTTGCATCTGCTTCTAGCCTTGGAGCCTCAGTGAGAAGAGCCACGTGAGCTTGGTCAAGTTTCTCAGCCTCCCTGTGCCCTAGAATGGGAATAATGATAGGCTCGACCTTGCCGGGCTGTAGCGAGAACTAAAGCAGTGGCTGTTTGTAAGAGCCCCTGGAACAGTGTGCCCAGTGGACAAGAGGTACTCCCTGCGTGTTAAATAAATCACCCACGCTGTGAGAGACCTTTAGAGATAGTCAAATCCCTTCACTTTAGTGTCACGGATGACACACCTGATTGGAAGAACCCCTGACTTCACCTAACAGACACTTTGGAACGTTCTTATGAGCTTTAAATGTCATCTGAATGACAGCTTTGGCATTAGCGGGGACCAACAGTGGTATTAGCACAGGCCTGTTACGAGAATATTCTTCAACACCACAGTGGTTAGCCGTCTTTTCTGCCCTTGGACTCTCGCAGCTCAGAATGAGAGGTGCAATCTGCAGAGGACATTTCCTGCCGGACACAACACCTGTTCCGCCCACTCAATGCCACCCTCTAGCAAGGTGTGAGGGTGGTAACACCATCCAGCAAAGGGTCACACGGGGGTGCGGGGGAGGGAAAGAGAGCCTGGACCCAGAGACACCCCCCCCGACACACACACACAACTGATCTCATCAGCTCCAGAACACACTGCAGTTTCCTTCATAGTAAATGACACACAGTGACAGCCAGTTAAGGAAGCGTTTGGGGAGGATGTAATTATAGGGGAGAAAGATTCCTCTGGCCTAATGTGTTTGTAGAGACGCTCATTTTACCCCTTGTTTGCATGGGACAGAAGGAGACTGTAGCAGAAATTTGCCCTCCTCTGCACTCATCTGATGGAAAAGGAAGGCAAGAAGAGCACCTTTGTAGGGTTGTTGTGAATGTGAACTGCGCTTATGCACGCAAACGGCGCTGTGGTCACGCACGCAAACGGCGCTGTGGTCACGCACGCAAACGGCGCTGTGGTCACGCACGCAAACGGCGCTGTGGTCACGGGAGAAAGCGGTCTTGCCCACGCCCAGGTTTGGCGAGGATGCCATCCCATAGAGGACAGAGCATGGCCAGCAACTGGGGGCTCTGGAGGTTGCATCTGGCCCATGAGATTCTATATTTTTGCTGTGCCTTCAGATCCCCTCAAGAAACCTGTTCTTCAAATATTTGGACAGTAAATCCTTCAGAGGAGACCAGCTACACTCTATTTGCCCTAAGGACAGAACAGGCAAGAAGAAACGGGCTCCCACTCCAGCAATAAGACTTTGTTTAGACAGTAGGAGGAACTGGCCGTCACTAAAGATTAACTTTAAAACCTAACTAATTTGGGCTAATTGGAGGGAGATGAGTCTGAATCACTTAAAATTCTGAGTTAGACCCTATTTTTAAATGAAATATAGTTTTTTGCTTTCAAGCACTTACAGTGACTCAAACTAGCGTGCTTTAGTAAATGAATAAGAGTGGTAATTAGCATCTTGTCTCTTTGGAGAGAAATGCAAGCTCCAGGAGAAAATTTTTTAACGAAAGGGCAAAAGTAAGCTTCGGCCTACCCCTGCCAAATTACTCCAGATTTTAAATCTGCGGGGGACCTACTAAACTGAGTATAGATTTAGGTGGCTGAGGGTGCTTGTGGATACTTTTTTCTGAGCAGTCTTTGAAAAACAGGGTATTTGAGATGGTCCAGGCATAGAGAGCACAGGGCCAGTGACCTCCCCAGTTTCCTTCAAGCTCTCTGAGTTTATCTGCCTCACGGCTTAGCTTTTTAAACATAAGGAGAATCCTTTAAGCCCTGGTGTCCTAGTCTTGTCATTTATTACCACCATGTGGCAATGCTAGGGTATGAAGCCAATAAATCATTTGGACGGGAAGTGACTCCAGGCCGGATTAATTTCATTATCATCCTTAAGCAGATAGGTGTCTAGCACGGCCGATGTCTCCGGTGAGGACTGATGTTCTCTCTGTCCTGACAGCCTTCCCCTGGCCTTGCAGACAGATACGGTGGTTCTTCCCTTTCCCTGCTGGAGGGGCCTGTCCTGCCTTTTTCTGTGAAGGGCAGTGCGTGGACACACCCCCCTCCTTTGTGGCCCACCTCGTGCCCCGCGGTTGCTGGGGGACTCCAAGAAGCCTGACCGCCGTCCCCGCACAGCCGAGCAAGGCAAGCGCGTCAGTCAAGAGCACCCGTGGCGGTGTTCCTTCCAGACTTGCTGAGACAAACTCGCTCCCCAGACGCAGGGAGGGAAGGAGATGGCTGCCAGGTGGCAACCCTGAAGTTCAAACTGAAGCCACGCTAAGGCCCCCTCTAAGGACTTACACGCGCAGGGCAGCATCCCCGACCCTAACCCCTCCTCCTCTCCATTAAATTCCTTCTGGGGCAGTGCGTCTCGGGAGTGTGACGCACAATCAGGAAAGTCCCCCCGGGGAGTTTTACAAACTCCAACAGCTCTTGGCAAGATGACTCCGAGGTTGGAAAGTCTGCGCTGCAGGAGGGTGAGTACCGAGGCAAGTCGTTACTCCGTAGCTTTCTCTGCCAGCTGCTCTCCAGCAAGGGCTCCAGGGACAGCACCTAGCCAGGTGTCACCCAAAGCAGCTATGCCCAAACTGGCTTGGAGAACCACTCAGCCAAAGAGCCCAAGGAAGAGGCATCCTCTGTCCTCTCTTCCTCAATAGTCTCTGCTTTGAGGGGAGAGCCTGCAGGGTCCGAAGGCCTTCTTGTGCAAACACATTTTCCTGGGACTTCACAGGCATGAAAGACAGGCGGCGCTGACTTTCTAGGTGGCCTGGGAAGCTGCTCCTGCTGCTCGGCTACCCGGAAGGGCACCTGCGTCTGTGCATCTGCCCCGCCATCCCCGAGCTCCATCTTGACCCTCCTTCACCCAGAAACTCTCCCATCGGCGTGGCTTGTGGCGCCCAACTCCTGCCCATCCCTGAGTCCCTCTGCTTGTCTCCGTCTCAAGAGACATGACGTCATTTCTGGCCAACATCATTCCTCACCTGAAATTCTTCTAGTGACAGCTTCCAAGGGCCTCCCGATTACCTCGTACCTCTTCTATCCATGTTCCATACACACCACAGGCATTTCTGAGACACAAATCCCTCAAGATCCTCCAGTGGTTTCTTGGGCCTATTTTGGGGACCAAAGTCAAACTCCTGACGAAGCTGACAGGGCTGCACAATGTGTGCCTCCCCTTCTCGCCTCCCTCCCTGCTTCTCTGCCGTCCTCCCTGACAGGCTGTGGGGGATACTGGTTAGGCCACAGACCCTGGGGCCCAACTGTCTGGGTCCAGATCTTGGCTCTGCCACTGGCTAGCTGCTAGTAAACCTCCCTGCGCCTCAGTGTACCCATCTATAAAGAGGGTTAATAACAGCGCCTACCTCATAGGCCTGCTGTATAAAGGATGGAATGAGCCCAAAGAAGGCGCAGTGCCGAGGACAGAGTCTGGCAGAGTGAGGCTTTCATCACATCGGCTGTTGTTGGATTGTTGGCTCTCACTGCCACCCCCGCGCCTCTCGAGTTTTAACCAGCTGACAAGACTTTCTGTGGAAGAACATGTGGGGTATGCTGGCGCCCCATCCCGGCCCGGTTAAGTTCTCCTCACTCTTCAGGTCTCCACCTAGTCACAGCTTCCTCCAGGAAGCTTTCTCAGCGGCTCTGAGCCACGGCACTGTTACACTGTAGGTGTTGCCTCCTTCCTCGTCTCCCCTCTCCCCCCGCCCCCCGCTACATTCCTGAGGCGGTAGGCTCCCTGAAGTCAGGAGCTTGGTCTCTGTTCCTCTTGCATGCAACCCCAGCACTCGGCACAGAGCAGATATTCAACAAAGATTTGGATAATGTTGCTGAATGACTCCCATGATCCCAGCATGTTCAGGAACCTTCCCTGCCTCCTTTCTCTTGTTCTGTGCAGGCTTCTCCGGCTCACAGGTCTCTGACACGTGCGCCCCATACCCACCTCGTCACTCAGCCAGCATGTGGGTCAGGGGCCCCAGGAGGTAGGACTGAATACTGTAAACAAACAGGAAATGTAGAACTTCTTCAGGAAAAAAAAAAAAAGGACCCTACACAAAGGTTACGTGGTTCTGCGAACACCGTGGAGAGCCATGAGGTGGTGTTTCCCACCCAAACCGCAGGATGGAGAGTGACCAGTCGCATGAAAATCGAAGGCCTCACAGAGGAGGGAGGACCCAGGGGGACCGCACACCAGGACAGAGAGGGATTCCTGGGCTCTTCCAAATGAGCAACTGAGAAAGCAATCTGCAAACTATGCCAGAAAACGGTGAGAGTTGTGTAATTTTTTTAAAAGAATTTTCCTGGTTTACCTGGAGATGATCTAATTGAGTCAGGATGGGGCTCGGGGAAGAAGATGTCGAGGGCTCAGCCCCACTCTTACCTCGTAGTGGCCGATGGTATTTAGCTTTGTTATTCCATCTTCAAGAATCACAGATGAACTGTCAATATCCAGCAGCTCTTTTTGTCGTGTACCCACTTGTAGCTCTGGGAAGGAAAAAAAAAAGAGTGTATTTTGTTCTCCTCTGACATTATAGTGAGAAAGTTTAAATGCTACTCTGTAATAACCGTAGCAATTATTATTTAGGGATACAGCTTAAATAAAGTGGTTAATATTTGTCTGAAGATTTGGAGATATCTCAGCCAGACAGGTAGCCTGAGTTTTGTTTTTGTTTTGTGTTTAGGGCTTTGACTTTTAAGACTATGTTTCCCTGAAGCTTATACTCTGAGGCTAAGCCTGGAAGTAAAGCCAATGAGAACACAATAATGTATCCTTAGAGGGACGAAGCTCTGCAGAAAATTCCAACAACAAATTTGTATGTTCCCAAGCAGGTGCGCTGTGAACAGTCTCCTGGAGGTCCCTGTGGGGGTGCACTGGTGGGCTAATATTCCAAACCACACACCTCAAGCTCTTTTATGGAGGTTGCCAGCTCGTGCCCTAGGGCCAGAATGTGGCCCACCGGTGTGTATTTTTTTGTGTGTGTGTGAACCTTCACAGTGTTTTGCTTATTACTAATGTCAATTCAGCACCAACAGTCAAAGATCAGGAGATGGCTCATAAAAATTCAGACTGAGTTCTCTTTTATTTTTTTTTTTAAGATTTTATTTATTTATTTGAGAGAGAGAGAATGAGAGATAGAGAGCACGAGAGGGAAGAGGGTCAGAGGGAGAAGCAGACTCCCTGCTGAGCAGGGAGCCCAATGCGGGACTCGATCCCGGGACTCCAGGATCATGACCTGAGCCGAAGGCAGTCGCTCAACCAACTGAGCCACCCAGGCGCCCCTGAGTTCTCTTTTAAAAAAACGGGATCATCCGATATCACTGACCCCAGCGGCCTGCATGCAACCACTGGCTGAAGCTACATGGCACTACCCCCTTAGATGAGCTGTCCTCCCCCGGTGAAGTTGGGCCCCACCATTTCCTGGTGTCGTAGGTGGGCCAGCACCCCTTATTTTTGACAGTTGCTGCCCCTCCGGGCCTCTGAGTTCATGAGCCTCTGCTAGAGGAGGTCTCCCACAGTGACTCTGGGATAGGATTTCAATACAACCTAAGGCTGGCTTCGAGGGTTTGCCTTGGTTTTCTGAGGCCGGCCTTGGAGGTCGTTTGCAAGATGATCACGGCAGCAGAAGCCTGACAGGCTGGGATGCTATGCTCCCATTTCCCATCAGACTACAACGTGAAGCCTCTAGGAGACTTGTTCTGCTGCCTGCCTTCCCCTATCAGGAGGAACTGATGGGCTCAAGCCCAGGAATGGCAAGAGGATATTACTGCTGACTCCACATGGCAGGGCTGAGGCCCCTGGGCTGTGGGCCCCTTGTGCCCAGCTCCTGGCAGCCAGAGCCACACACTGGCGGGAGGTAGGCTTGCAGCAAGGAAGGTGATGGTTCTGGGTCAAGTGACGACGGCCTCCCGTCTGGGGCTGCCTCTGTGATCCCGCCTCTAACCAAGTCACCTACCTCGGCCAAGCTTCCAACAGTCCACCCAACAGAAGGAAACAGAAGAGAAGCTGAGGAGAGGGGCCTTGGCGGCCCCTTCTTGGAAGCTGAGTCACATAGTTGCTGCACATCTGCCTGGCTTCCCGCACCTGCCAGGCCCTGCCCCCAGGCTTCTCTAAATGGCCGTTTAGCGGGAGCTTTGGCCTTGGAGGGCCAGGTGGGATGATTTTAATTGCCTGCTTAGTCGGAGCTGCAAGTCTACACTGAGGGGAGATGAACCTTGTTACGCTGTCACTGCTGTGATTTTACTCTTCTTTCCTGTCCCATTATCTGCTATAAAATCCCACGACAGTCTCCGGGGAGGGCTGCAGGGAGCTCAACTTTAAAACAGTGATGAACATTGGAGTGGAGTAGAGCTCTGTTAGCTCGCTCATGCATATGCTCTCCTTTGCAGATACCAATAGAGCCCGAGAACGAATTCATAGCAGATGCTGCTTCGGGGTGGGGGGAAGGATGGAGACCATACTTAATGCAGGATGCGATCAGCAGCGAGGAAGATGACCTTTCTAGTGTGCTGGAGTTAACACCCAGAGTCTGAGCCACCCACTAATGACACACTCGGTATCACAACAAACAAATCAAATGCCAATGCGAAATGCAACACACAGAGAGGGCACGGGGTTTATGCCTTTTTGTACTTCTTGATGCAAGGTGAACCCATTCAGTCTCAGGGTGAGCAATCTCATGAATCTGATTTACAAACATAATATTTTTTTTTAAAAAAACCAGTGTCTTTGAAGGATAATGCTTCCTAGAAAGAATCATGCTGCTTGTGGGAGAGCCGTGCAGGCTCTGGGCCCCCAGACGTGCCCCTGGGAGCTTCAACAAGCAGAGACTTACATGCCATGGGCAGGGAGAAAGGGAGAGGCGGTGGGAGAGGCGTTCACCGGGGATCGGGACGGAATAGCTCCCTCATTGCCTTACCGAGACCAATTTCGTTCAGCTGAAGTCCATAAGGAGAGCCATTTTTGCTTAGGAAAGCCTGGAAAATCTTTTCTTTGGCCTGACCTATGGTGTCACAATCAAGAACATTGACTGAAATGTTCCGACAGACATCTGCGCTCTCATTTTCCGGGATCTTTTCAAAGATGACGTTTAATGCCTGCAAGAATACAAACAGGTTTCCAAGTCTATTAGATAATTGCAGTCTGAGAGGCATTCATAAAAGACACAAACCTTGGCGCATCCTACTAATACATCTGACAGCACGTTAGCAAACACTGTGTCGCATTATACTACTTTAATCTTTACTCCATAATCCATTCTTTTCAGGGATAATGGAAAAGAAAACAGAAAAGTGAAAACTCTCATTACAGAGCAAGCCCTGA
The DNA here is from genome assembly GCF_003265705.2 of Callorhinus ursinus. Taxonomy (NCBI): domain Eukaryota; kingdom Metazoa; phylum Chordata; class Mammalia; order Carnivora; family Otariidae; genus Callorhinus; species Callorhinus ursinus. The sequence goes on from NW_027397076.1 coordinate 14,681,260, forward strand.
ATAAATATATCTGAGAGTAAAACATATATATATATATACACATAAATATTCTAGAAGTGGTGACTTCTAATTTCATCCTCAAAAAAAAATTTTTTTTTGAAAAAGCTTCCACAGCAGATGAAGGCAGGCTGGTGATTATCTGTTTTATTAACAGGACCACAGAGTCCCAGAAGTGAAGTTCCAGGTGACAAGAAAGGTCAGGAGGTCACCATATTGATCCTGCCAAAGGAGGTCACTTTTTAATGTGCAGCATTAATGACGAGAACATTTATCTCTCCCCTTCACTTCGATATCCTCAGACAGCTTCCCAAGCCCTCATTAAAACCCCGAGGTCCCCACCCTCTACTATTATTCTTGCATGAATTACTTTACATTTCAGCACTGTTATTTAATGTTTCATCAGTTAACACTCTCCCAGTGCAGCAAACCCTCAGAATCGATGGATGGGGGAAGGAAGACCTTTGTGAATGTGTGAAAAGACAGAACGAGGGAGTATAGGGAGTATTTCAAAACAAATTGAAAAGCAATTTCAGGTTTACTTTGAGAACGTGTGAGCGCACGCACGCACGCACACACACAAACACAACAAAGTTTACCTATTACAGCTCCTCGGGGGAACCGATTCAGGGAAAGGCTAAGATCTGTAATTGGCATAGCACACAGTTTGGATTCGAAGGCACCGTGGTGATCGCAGAATCAAGGGTCTGGTGTGAAATGCACAGTGAACTTGGCTACCATGAGGGGATGTAAAATGATTACTAGAAATGTTTTTAAAAAATGGAAACACGGTTAAGGGGAGATTGGGGATCCTTAGGGTTCACTCAACTTTTAAATGGGTATAGTAACAGTACATGCCTTGTAGTGTTGTTACAGAGATTAAATGAGATGATGCACATCATAGGCTTGGCATAGGGCTGGGCTGCTGGGAAGGGCTCGATGCTGATGATGAGGATGATGATGATCAAAATGGTGAGTGATGGTTTCCTGTAACTTATCAGAATCTTTACTGTGGCTAGTGTTGTGTTCCTTCCTTAGGAGACTGCAAGAGCCTGCTGAAGCTGAGCAGCCAGGGCTCAGACTCCACGCCCTGTACCCAGCGGGGTGAGCAGCCGTTCTAGGGGCCAACCCCTCAGTTTCCTCTGCCGCACAGTGGGAGTCACAATGGCAACTGCCCCTGGGCTCCAGTGCTGATGAACTGAATTAACCTCGGGGCGCGGAGCACAGGGTCCGGCTGGCGAGCCCTCAGGAGATATGACAGAAGGACTAGGGATGTGGGAGAGGGGATTGCAAACTCTGGGAGGGTTTCAGAGGCATGTCTTCTTGTCACTGCCTTTACACCTTGCTTCCGCACTCCTGCTTACAATTACATGCAGTAAACTTTGGTCCAGTCCCAACTAAATGATTCACACTCTGAGGCCGTGGAGTCAACTCTGGGGTTAAGCAGGGATCTCGGCCCTGCAGTTCCCTTCTTCCCTAGAGGGTGTCTCCCTCGCCTGCAGTCTGGGCACACTGCGGATCGGGGCCAGTCACAGCCAGGAAGGGAGGCCGAGCACCCCTCTGTGCACAAACCCGGACACACGGGATGGTACAGAAGGCCGGGAGTGTTGGCAGGAGGGCAAGAGCTGAGCGGACCGTCTAGAAGGAACCAGAGTCCTCTCCCTCCGCCTTCCTGGTTCAGCACGTTTATTGACACGCTGCCAACTTCACTGCCAGGCACACCTATTTTAACCTTCCCAACATCCTGGCTAGGGGGCTGTGTTCTTATTATCCCCATTTTTTTTTTTTTTTTTAAGTAGGCTCCAAGCCCAATGCAGGGCTTGAACTCGCGACCCTGAGATCAAGACTTGAACTGAGATCAAGAGTCAGACGCTTAACTAACTGAGCCACCAGGCACCCCCTACTTTATTAAGTAGTATTATCCCCATTTTTGAGTGAGGAAATGGAGGCACAGAGGGGCCAAATAACCTGCACCAGGGAGGCCAGTGGGCACCGCGAACCACTCAGTGACGGGGCTCCCCCCGACTCCTGCTCCCACCCACAGCCCAGGAATCCTGGGCCTCCAGGAGCCCTCTTTTAGGTCAGGCTGGAAGCAAAGTCCTGAGCGAGACTCCCGGCACAAACAGGGGTTCTGGAGGTGTAAACACGGGTCCTGCCCTCACAGTCTGTGTAGACCTGCCCGTGTCTTCCCACATCTGTCTGCCCGCTGGTGCCGCACAGGGGGAATGGGGGTGGTAACGGTATTTCACGGGGCTTCCAAAGATAAAGACAGCCAGAAAGCACCTTTTAATCGGAGCCCCAGCGATCCCAGCTTGTTTAATAGTTTGATAGGTATTTGTGAAATAACACTCTGTGACTACCTATAGGGCACCGTTGTCTATAACAAAAACACCTCTTTATAGGCAATACATGTTCTACTTAAAAACATAACCAAAAGGAGAAAAAAAATCCTAACTGGATGTAAAACAATGTAAATCTGCCACTGCCACCACAGCTAGATCGGTGGAAAAAGTAAAATGGTATTTTATAGAGGCCACAGGGAATTCTGAGAGTCAATCCGGACACAAACTGATTTTGTATGCTGCTAACGCTTAGTGCTCCAACAGCAATTTCCTAAAGTGTAAGTGGGGTCAGGGGCTCCCAGAGTGGGCCCTACCTCTTCACCCCACCCCAGGCTCAGAGAGCACACACTGGGCTTTGTCCCCCATTGGGGAAGATCCCCCACGGAAGCGCCATCTCTCCCCTTACAAACCCATTTAGCCAGAATCTTCCCTGTGCCCTACTCAGTGTTAGGGGCTGGGGTACAGGATAGACCTTAAGACATAGTCATTGTTTTTGGATAATTCACAATACGTTTGACACACTAAAGCATCATCTTTGAAACAATATTTAGCCACCAGGTGCAACAGCATCCCCCTCAGTCAGTGTTGACAGAAAATTCAAGAAGGAAGGACAGGAGGGCTGAGGGCTCTGAGCACAGGCATCAGACCATCCGGACCACCCCCTTCTGGTACTTAGCTGTGAGAGTGTGGGCAAGTCATCTCATTTCTCCGAGCCTTAACACTTCCTTTCCTTCCCCTTCCCCTCGCCCCTCCCCTCCCCTCCCTTCCCTTCCCTTCCTTTCCTTTTTCTTAGTAAACTCTACTACACCCAATGTGGGGCTCGAATTCATGACCCTAAGATTGAGTCACATGCTCTACCGACTGAGCCAGCCAGGCACTCCTACACTCTGTTTCTATTTTAAAAGGAGTGACAAGGTTACTAAATAATGACACAATAATAGCAAATTAAGGAGTGCTTCCTGTGTGCCAAGCACTATTGTAAAGTATGTCTGTGTATTTGTATGTAAGAATCTCAGAACCCTTATCTCATAGATTGTATTATTCCCATTTCACAGATGACAAACTGAGGCACAGAGAAGTTGCGGAAATTGCACAAGATCACCCAGCAAGAAAATGGTAGAAGTGGCACTCTAGCTCCATGTTCTTAAACCTTTGGTGATCCTGCCTTTTAAAATATGAAAATGTTTTGTAAACTAAGCACAGTCCAAATCTATAGGATGGCAATTAGTCTTCAATACCCACAAAAGGCTAAAGTGCTCAAAAATCTATACTGGTCTTTTCTCCAGAAATTTGTTCCTGAATAACTCTGGCTTTCCCTATTCCTTTGGCATAAATGTATCAACAAAGCTGGGACAACAGATATGGTTAGTGGTATATGGCCATTTAACCCAGTTCTGGCCAATGAGATAGAAAGGGAAAGGGTTTCTACTCTAACAGAAGGGAAGTGTAGTGCTTGGAGCTGTGGCAGCTATTTTGTGACTAGGTGGGAGGCTGAAGAAGAGCACAAAGATGGTGACCCAGATGAGCAGATGGACCAGCCTTGGGCGGCTCACCTCCCAACTTTCTGCTCTAGAATGCAATTCCATGTTCTTACTATTTCAAGCACCATTATTCTGGTTTTTCTCTTACTTACAGCTGAATGTACCCAACCTGACAGAGCTCACTTTGTTGATGCTAAGGTAGCTGAATTCACTCAGTGATACCCATCTACTTTGCACCTATTGTGAACAGGGCATTGCAGAATATACAAAGTAGAAAGCTAGCCCAGATTCTGACTGGGAAGTATTTGAAGACTGATAGAACAACTGTGGGATGTATACAAAGAATTCTAATACCAGATAGAAAATAGTAGGTTAGGTAGACTGCTTTAGGGGTTCAGAGAGTGATTACTTTTAGCTTAGAGGAGGTTTTTCAAAGGGAGAGAAATCAGAGACTGCATGGAGGAAGGGACATTTGAATTGGGTCTGGAAAGGAGCTGTATGAGCAGCAATACATGAGGAGTCCTCTGGACCACGACATACTTGGCTTCAATTCTGGTGAATAATAAGCTTAATCTTTTATTCAGGCTACTAGGTCATGAAGTCTAGATAAAAAAGATCCCACTTCCTTTGGGTAGAATGGAGGGTGGAGGACTTGAAGAACTGTGCTTGCCCTTCCAAAAATCACCATCTGCCATCTGAAGGTTTCCATTACTATTTATGGAAACAAAAACTGAAGAAGAGAACACTGTTTTAGGTTTCTAATAATCATAGTCAGCTCTCATATACAGCATGTTGAACACTCACCATTTACTAGGAGTTGTCTTACATGCTCTGCTAATTCACTTAATCTCGCTCTGTGCATTTAATAACTGCTCAGCGAAGTGGACACTATTATTAGCCTCACTTAACAGATGAAGAAACTGAGACAGAAGGAGGTTCAGAGACGTGTCTGAGATCACAGAACTGCTGAGGGTCATCGATAGGCTCCGTCCATACTCTTGACTGCAAACTCAAAAGGCCAATCAAGGTGATAAACACCCAACGGCAGTCCCAGTCTGCCCAGGGTTCTTGATAAATGCTCCCAGAGCAGACAGGTTGGATGCAGACAGCCTCCAAGAGGAGGCTGAACCTCTCTGGCTTGGCTTGGCATGGAACCCCGTGGAACACACTCAGTCTGGAGGACCCCGTGGGCTGGTGCAAGTACCACCCACTGGCATTTTTATGGAGCTCACGTTCACCCAGAGGAAAGAGGACCTTTCCCAGCCTCTACCACAGCCTGGTGTGGCCATGTGACTACACTCTGGCCAATGAGATTAAGCAGATGTGTTCTGTGGCAGCCTCTGGGAAACTTCCTCAAAAGACAGCTGGTGACCATCTGTCCCATTTCCTATAGCCCTACTGATGTCCTGCTGGCTGGAATGTGGAAGAAGTCTGCGTGAGGGGTGAGAAAACACTTTGGACCATGAGGTGGCCTGAGGACAAGAGACTGGGGGCCTGGGTCTGTGAGGATGTCCCAGAGCAGAGGCACCCACCAGCAGCAGACTGCCCACCCCAGAACGTCATGTGGGACAGAAATCAACTTCCCTGTTGCTTGAGCCCCAGGTAGCTTGCGTCTCTGTTTCCTGCAGCAGAACTGAATCCTAATGGATTCAGTAATGTGCCTATTACCCAGAAGGGTTCTTGGAAGGGTATTCGGAAGATGCATGGCCCAGAACCCAGAGAAAGGACCATTCTCCCGTAAGCGGGTCACAAACCAGCCCTTTGGGTAGGTCTTGCTCAGATTTATCATTGTGGTCTCCTGTTCACATCTGTCCGGTGGGATGCTGTGTGCCACAGGTTGTAAACGCACCGATGGAGGGATTATGGGTAACATTTCTAATAGTAACATGAGCTTTTCATGACAGTGGATTCAGCTAATCAACTCCCTGTATCACCCATGGTCAGTAAATCACCAACCAGAAAGATGGTGAGAGGACACTGTGCTTAGTAGACCTTACAGTTGACAAAAAAAACTGCTCAGACAAGAAAAATGATTATAAATAAATGATGACATTTATTTACATTAGATTACATCTAATGTAATCTAATGATTACCTTAGACATCTAGCCATCTGACATCGATTATTTTCTGACCTCATAACAAGCATACAAGTTTAGGTTTTATGATCACCTGTTTCTAGATGAAGAAAGAGGTTTAGAGAGGGTTGGTGACTTGCCCAAGGCCACTAACAGCCCGTTAGTAAAGGGGTTGAGCTCGGATTCACACCCACGACTGTCAGACTCTAACCCCACACCTCTCATGCACTAAGCTACACAGTAGCGAGACGTACAAGTACGTTCCTGGTTCACTAGTGGTTTTGCCCACCACTCCTTCACACAGCTTGGTGGTTTAAGGTATCAAGGAGATAGAAAAAAATAAGGCTGTGGTCGGGTGGGGGGGCGGTGGGGAGCTGGCAAGGTGACTCAAAGGCAGGGGAAGAGGCATTTCCCCATACTTTTTGCACACTTTGGTGGGGAGAGGCTGATCCAGCTACCTCATTAACTCCTCAACCACATTCTTGGCTTGTAAGGGCAGGGATGTTGCTGCATCCTTTCTGTGATGTCTTATAATACCTAGAAAGTAATTTTAAAAGAATGTATTACAAGCCAGCCACTTTATCACAAAAGGTCTTAGGCCAATAACTGCTTTCATTAAATAAAACCTATAAAATATATTTTTCTAATTTCATATGAGAGCCAAATGAAGGTCAAGAGAAAAGTCTGGGGGCACCTGAGTGGCTCCTTCAGTGAGGCGTCTGCCTTCAGCTCAGGTCATGATCTCCCAGGGTCCTACTCAGTGGAGAGCCGGTGTCCCCCTTTCCCTCTGCCTCTCTGTGACCTCCCCCCGCCCCCCGCGCTGGCTTGTGCTCTCTTGCTGTCAAATAAATAAAATCTTAAAAAAAGAGAGAGAGAGAAAAAAAAAACTGGTTCTTTTTTTTTTTTAAGATTTTAGTTATTTATTTGACAGAGAGAGACACAGCGAGAGAGGGAACACAAGCAGGGGGAGGAGTGGGAGAGGGAGAAGCAGGCTCCCCGCCGAGCAGGGAGCCCGACGCGGGGCTCGATCCCAGGACCCTGGGACCATGACCTGAGCCGAAGGCAGCCGCTTAACGACTGAGCCATCCAGGCGCCCCAAGAGAAAAAATCTGGTTCTTATACCCAACTGGATTTAGAGGGGGTTTGGAGTAAGAGAGAAAAACACTGCTTCCAGAGGTTCAGTAGAAGCAGCCCGAGCCCAGAGCTCCAAGTGCAAGGCTCAGAAGCTTCTGAGCTGGGGTTTTCCTTAAGCTGGAGTCGGCAGCCCTGGGGCGGCTACCGGATGCCCCGTAACGCTGCTCTTGGCTGCCCTACATCCCCTCTCCCCTCCTTTTCCTTCCCGCAAAGACAGAGAGCCCAAAGATTCCTGGATCAAGGAATTTTGCCTGCCCCCAGCAAAATAATGAGGAAGGAAGGCCTTTTCCATCTTGAAGAAAAAAATTAAGTTAATGGGGAGAATTTCCTCAAATGTAAGTTTCTGTCATAAAATTTCTATACTTGCTAGCAGTTGCTAACATTTGTTCGTGATACAGTCAAGTAAGAATCTGTCTTATTTAGCCCAAAATGACTGGTTTCAGTACTTTCGGCTTAATATGAATATGTCACAGTTTGGTTTTTGGCAAAGCACCCCCATGAGTTTCAGACTGATGTAGAGTAATGAGGCATTTCCACTAGTGTGTCCCCAGAAAAAGAGGAAAGAGGCCAAGGCTTTTGGGGTTTTAGGGTTTAGGAGGAGGGCAGATTCTAGTTCTTTTTCTCTATTATGTCAGGCTCTAGATTAAGAGCTGGCAAACTTTCTGTAAAAAGCCACAGAGTAACTATTTAAGACTCTGCAGCCTATGTGGTCTCTGTTACCAGTACTTGACTCTGCAGCTGTAGCAGGAAAACAGCCACAGACAACAATCAATGAATGTGCATGGCTGTGTTTCAATAAAACTTTATTTATAACAATAGCCCGCAGGGCCACATTTGGCTCACAGGCTCTTGTTTGGTGATCCCTGCTGTAGACAATGGTGACTTCAAATGTAATACTGACTTTGACAATGTCAAAAAAAAAAGGGGGGGGGGGCTTTCCAGAACGCTCGGTGAGACGCGGAGCAGCGGTGGCTGCCCGAGCTGCGCCCAGCAACGCGCTCCTTCCTGCTCCCCCACACCGGCCTCGGCCCTCTCACCGGCTGTAGAAAATGGTGAAAGAAACCACTTACTATGATGTTTTGGGGGTCAAACCCAATGCCACCCAAGAGGAATTGAAAAAGGCCTACAGGAAACTGGCCTTGAAGTACCACCCTGATAAGAATCCAAATGAAGGAGAGAAGTTTAAACAGATTTCTCAAGCTTACGAAGTACTCTCTGATGCAAAGAAAAGGGAATTATAGGACAAAGGAGGAGAACAGGCAATTAAAGAAGGTGGAGCTGGTGGTGGTTTTGGCTCCCCCATGGACATCTTTGATACGTTTTTTGGAGGAGGAGGAAGGATGCAGAGAGAAAGGAGAGGTAAAAATGTTGTGCATCAGCTCTCAGTAACCTTAGAAGATTTATATAATGGTGCAACACGAAAACTAGCTCTGCAAAAGAATGTGATTTGCGATAAATGTGAAGGCCGAGGTGGTAAGAAAGGAGCAGTCGAATGTTGTCCCAATTGCCGAGGTACTGGAATGCGAATGAGCACTCATCAGATAGGACCTGGAAAGGTTCAGCAAATTCAGTCTGTGTGCATGGAGTGCCAGGGCCATGGGGAACGGATCAGTCCCAAAGACAGATGTAAAAGCCGCAATGGGAGGAAGACAGTTCGAGAGAAGAAGATTCTAGAAGTTCATATTGACAAAGGCATGAAGGACGGCCAGAAGATAACATTCCATGGTGAAGGAGACCAAGAACCAGGACTGGAACCAGGAGATATTATCATTGTTTTAGATCAGAAGGACCACGCTGTTTTTACTCGGCGAGGAGAAGACCTCTTCATGTGTATGGACATACAGCTGGTTGAAGCACTGTGTGGCTTTCAAAAGCCAGTATCTACTCTTGACAACCGAACCATCGTCATCACCTCTCACCCAGGTCAAATTGTCAAGCATGGAGATGTCAAGTGTGTGCTAAATGAAGGCATGCCAATTTATCGTAGACCATATGAGAAGGGTCGCCTAATCATTGAATTTAAGGTAAACTTTCTTGAGAATGGCTTTCTCTCTCCTGATAAACTTTCTTTGCTGGGAAAACTCCTACCTGAGAGGAAGGAAGTAGAAGAGACTGATGAAATGGACCAGGTAGAACTGGTGGACTTTGATCCAAATCAGGAAAGACGGCACCATTACAATGGGGAAGCCTATGAGGATGATGAACATCATCCCAGGGGTGGTGTTCAGTGTCAGACCTCTTAATGGGGCCACTGAATAACACTGCTGGCATTTTATATGCAGTAGTGAATGAGTGAAGG